>NC_061510.1:381004269-381125108 GCF_022539505.1 Lolium rigidum
GCTTCTTCAATATTGACGTTGAGCCGCTGAGGTATGGGCAGAGGAAAGGCGGAAGTCCTCTCGGCGGTGATCAAGTTTAACACGATTCCCCTCTCGGAGGAACAATTGTCGAGATGAACTCAAGCACTTGGTTGATGAGCTTTGGGATTGGCAAGTCAAGAGGGTCACGGAGACGAGTTCTCGGTGGTGTTCCCAACTAGGCGAGACCCTCGGGTTGTGCACGGGCAGCGGCAAGCTCTACTGCCGGCTGTGCAAGATCGAGGCGAGATCCGGGAGGCCTTACGTGCTCCGAAGCTATACACGGTGCTGCCGTCGGCGTGGGTCCAGCTGACGGGGGTCCCAGAGGACCTACTCGAGCGAGAGAGGCTCATGGCTGCCTTCGCGATAGTGGGGCGAGCCATTGATGTCAATGACCTTTCGTTGCAGAAGTGGGAGTCGGAGCCGGTCAGGGTGCGGTTCCAGTGTTGGTACCCTGAGAGAATAAAGGGTTCGGTACAAGTCTTCGTCAATGGTGAGGGTTTCACCGTTGGTGTGCGAGGCTGAGAGAGGCCCGAGGGTGGGTTGGGTGGAGGGTCGGGTGCGCCGCCTCCCCACCGCTGAGGCAGGACAAGGACGACGAGGATGAGGATTTCTCGGACGAGAGATCCACGGACAATGAGTGGAACAAACACGGGAGAAGGAAGAAAGGGGACCAGCATGATGATCCGGACAAAGGGCGCGTGGGGACGATCGAGGCTGAGGGAGCCAAGTCCACCAGGAAGCAGGCGGCAGGGACGAAGAGCGCTCCGGTAGCGGGGCGGGTTTGGGAGGGACCCAACCTGCCGATTTCCTCCAACCAGTACAGCTCCAACCTGGAGATGCAGCTGGGTCTATCCAAGACCTTGGCGATGACAGCGGCGGTCGTGCTTGGGGCGGACCAGGAGGGGGCGTTGGCGGAGGAGTCCCTCATCTCGACGGAGGACGGCTCCCTGGTGACAGACCCGTTGGCGACATGGGTGGCGGATAGCCAGCCGCCGGTGGGGTCACCTGCCAAGGTAGCGAGGCTGGGTGGGAGTCTGACAGGGCCGGAGGGGCAGCCTCTGGAAGTGTTGAAGGAGGTGCAGTCGGTGGTGTGTGAGGGGGAGAGGTCGGTTGCGTTCCCGGACCTGCGGAAGGTGGTCACCCAGGAGGCCCCGATTCCGCAGGCTAAGCGCACGCCGACAATCCCGTATGCAAGGAAGAAGGGGGCCGGGGTCACGGCGACACGCAAGAGCGCAAGATGCAAGGGTACGACGCCGGTCATGGAGAAGGCGCAGAGGAGGGCGAGCGAGAAGAACCTTGAGGCTATCACCATCATCAACGACAAACCGTAGGAGCTGGAGGGCACGGCCGAGACAGGCGGAGAGGAACTTGCTGAGACGCGGCTCTGGACGAGGCTAGAAGGCTATACGCGTGGGAGAGGACCTGGAGGGCCCATCCATTCTAGTCTTCTAGCTTGTATCGGTGTATGTTTGGAGGGTGGGTTGCCCCGTTGTGGTGAGATCCGGGTAATGGTGTAGTAGGTCTCGGTCTTGTAGCGAGGCGGTGGGTGGCGCTGCTTACGTGTGTCAGGTCTCAGACTCGTTTATATGGTTATCTACCGTTGTGGCTTTATTAATTTAAAGCTGGGCTTAGACCTTATGTTTAAAAGTTTATTACGCCCTCTCATCGAACAGGCCATGCAGCCACGAGAAAATCGATCACGTCTGCCGCACGGTTTGAGTGCCAACCGCTGCTCCGGTTGTGTTAGTTCGAACCGGCTGGCATCCGGGCCTACATGGCCCACTTGCCCCGTTGTATATCTCCGCACACACAGCTAGGCTAGGTCAGCTGCCTAAACGCTCCGCCGCCGTCCCAACTCCCGTCCGCGTGAGGGTCGCTGCAGCCATGGATCCGACGGAAGCCCTGCCCGACGACGCGCTCGCCAACATCCTCCGCCGCCTCGAGCCCTGCAACCTCGCCGCCTCCCGCTGCGTGCGCAAGGCGTGGTGCGCCGTCGTCGACCCCCATCGGCTGATGCGCCCGCACATCCTCCCGAGCTCGGTGCGCGGTCTGTTCGTCAACTACATCGACTACGAGCGCCCACGCTTCTTCGCCCGCCCCACCACGAAGCGGCCCGCCATCAACGGCGACCTCGGCTTCTTGCCTGGGTACAACACACACTTCAAGCCAATCGTGGATCACTGCAACGGCCTCCTTATCTACGGTACTGATTGAGAGTACTGTGTGGTTAACCCCGTCACCAGACGGTGGGAGCGCCTACCCCGCCTTGATGCATGCAACTACAACACATACCTCGCCTTTGATCCTGCCGTCTCGCCGCACTATCAAGTGTTTGCGATTCCAATGGTGCCCAACAAAGTTACCCCGGTCCAACATGTGCCCGACAAGAAGCCTTTCTCGAAGCCTAAAATGCCAAGTCAAGAACCATATTGCTTCCTTGAGTTGTTCTCGTTGCTGGAGGATGCTTCGGCACTTAAAGACTTTGAAGCGGAGTGCGAAGATGGACCATCAGAATTATCAACAGAGCAAACAACCATTGAAGAGGACGACTTACCAGCGATATCCGTGCCGTCACCAATCGAGTGTAGTGGCAAGCAAGAGGATCCAGATGACTTGGTGGAATGGCCACCATCCTCGTGGATGCTAGACGTGTTCTCTTCTAGTACAAAACAGTGGCAAAAGAGGCCATTTGTCCGCGAAGGCCAGGCTTTGGAGACACTGGCCTCCGTGCGACTAGATAGGTTGAAGCCAACAAGCTGGGGGGCGAGGTGGCGCTACGGTGTGTACTGGGAAGGAGCACTCTACATTCATTGTCGTGGCGCATTTGTTGTGAGGTATATGCATCGCAAAGGCTTATGCAAACATCCCTTATGAATTCTAGTATTAGTGCTTGGCTTACACATGTCAATGTTTACGCACAAACATTGCTTCATATCTAGCTCTGAAAATTGTCTTAATTTCACGTATCTTTTTTTTTCGCAGGTTGTTATTACAAGATGGAAAGTACCAACTAGTCAAAACGCCAATAGATATCGAGGAAAGCAAACATGCAGAACCTTATCTTGGGAAATCGGAAAAGGGGGTTTACTTTGCATCAATTCAGCAGCGTGAACATCAACTTCGGATTTGGATTCTCAACGAATCGGGTGGTCAGATGTCTTGGGAGCTAAATCATCACATTGATCTTAGTCCATGTGCAACGATATATTTGGACCAGCCTAAGGGAATAGAAAAAACTTGGTTCTTATATGGCGATGATAATGATGAAGGTGGAACCAATAAAATGCTTGTAGATGAGAATTGGGAATGGAACTACGAAGACGATAATGTTTTGAATATTGAAGATGATTACGAAGAGTACTACAGCCATGTTTCTATCCTTGGATTTCACCCCTATAAAGAGATTGTTTTCTTAGAGATATCATCATTTAAAGGAGTGGCTTATCATCTGAATAGCTCGAAAGTTCAGTACCTGGGCAAACTACGCCCAAAGGATTATTATCACGGACATTCAAACGGCATATATGAATCATTTCCGTACACCCCTTGCATGGTCGGGGAATTTTCAGAATGTGCTTGAGATTATTCCTCTTCACTGCTTGGTTTGGGATTTGGAGGTTTGGGTGGAGGGTCAGGGGTGAAAAGCAAGAAGCCAGAAGTTCAATCAGACTGATGTTGCGCTGTTTTGGTTTAGAAAAGAGCTCAAACTTATGTAGAATTAACATTTTTAAACTTCCTTCTGGGTGATTTTGTGAACCTCATAATCTTACAAGTACATTCATCATTTGGGCGGTGATCTCTTACTATCTATGCATTTAATTCTGTTAATTGTTTCTTCTTGTAGTTTGGGGATATGTTCTTTCATATCTACTTTTCTTCATACTCTTGTTCACTTTTAAACATACAGAAGTATGTGGGTGCCACTAGAATATGAATCCTAGTCAAATTCTGCACCCCTAATTTGGGCGATCCTAGTCAAATTCTGCACCCTAATTTGGGCGGCGAAGTGTTCCAGTTGCTGTTTTACTAGCCGGTATTAATTAATTGATTAGCATCAACTTTGGGCTAACTGCTGCATACTCTGACAACATTATTAATGAATCATGAAGTCCCTTGCTTGGTGAATTAGTGTGTGCAGTTCATGTGGTGAACGAATTGTCAAATAGGGCTTAAGTACGCAATTTGGCTTCAACGGTTCTGCACAAAGTTACACAAATTAGGAACCCTATGTCGTGCATGGGACAATTGCTTTCATTCATCGCTGGAAGTATGAAAGGTAGAAGCTAGCTAGCTTAACATTACTTCCACGGTGAATCGTTTTGCTTTGCAGTATGAAAAGGCAAGTGCATGTTTCTTTTCACGGCCAGAACATCACGCCTACGCGATGATTTCCTATATTATAGGCCTAAACATATTTTAATTATTTCTTTGTATTTCTCAAATTTTCAATGTTGTTTTTGGTACAAATATATACGCAAGTAATGACAATGTATTGTTTAGCAGTAAAACGGGTTAAGTTTTTCAGATGACTGGACTTGTGATCTTGCTTGTTCTTCATGCTAAAATCTCGATATGCCTCAACCCTGAACTAACTGCAGGGCTCTGCTGCATGCTTCCGCTTCAGCATGATAGGCATCTTGGACATGATCTAAACGCCCGGCCGCCGCTCCGATGACTTCCCCGTAGAATCTCTAACCACAAAAATACAGCCACCACTATTAGCACCGTCGTTATAGCAACAATCATTGTTAATTTTCAGAAACTTCCCTTCAGGAGCCCTCCAACGCTGAACAGATTTAGCCTGATTTCCACCTGGATGCCCAGATACGGTGATACCATGATACTGTCATTTTTTTAAAAAAACGGGGATTCAGACATATGTTTGTATATAGTAGCATATAATAAATAATCAAAAAGATATGAGCAATATTAATAGAAGACAAGGAGGAGTAGATTATCTACCACAGTAGTATATGCGCTAATAATAATTAGTACTGCATCCATGTTATGTAACCGTGCTGATTGCTACGCCTTACTTTATCGCTTTTGTTTGCCACTAGTGTGGTTAAGCAATCTATTTAACCAGCGCGCGCGTTGGGTCCAAGCTTGATTAGCGCGCCGATCACGCTATCCTGGAGTATGCATGATAGTGCAACAGTCTTATAAGCACATCAATTAATTCTGCGCATGCAGCAACCCATCTAATCTTAGAGAGATCAGCGACAAAACAATAAGCTTCGGTAGTACATGTTACAAGTTGTGTGTAACTTGTTTACGTTTTTCTCATGGCAAGAACATCTACCATCACACAATTGTTTCTCCGATTTACAATTTCGTTGAAAAGTTGTGATGCTTGAACTAGTAATCACCATAGTAAAAGACCGAATATTGAAGCACTCTCTTCGAGTCAGTTTTCGGCGAAAAACACCCACGACAGCTTCTTAGTCCAGATAAATGCTCCCACATATATGTTGGGCTAGTTGTACACTGAAGCAGATGTGGATACCGTGATGGCTACACTGAAAGTTAAGTCTACGGTAACAAGCAGTACCAATCACCGGGAGCCTTCAAAAGGAAAGATTGCTGAATATATGTTCAAATTTTTAAGAGCAAATATATGGCAAGCGCAATGAAGAAAAATTTAATTAAAGCTGTTGGCCGGCCATAACGTATGTGACGAGTGCATTCAAATTTTAAGCAGGCCTTTTTGAGAAAAGTATTGGAGATTCCTAGTAGGGAGGATGAGGTGGATCGAAGGAAAGGTGCTATGGATGCCATAAGATAAAATGGAGAAACCAGAATTCCATGGTGAAATTGGATTCAGATACTTGAGATTGTCCAATCAAGCCTCTTCTAGCAAAACAAGCATGGAGGATAACGGAATATCCTTCATAAAAGATAAGTACTACCAATCGGAGGAGCTCATCGACACAACCTTTATTGAAAATGTATCTCCTTGTTGGCAAGGAATTGCTCATGAGCCAGAATTATTAAAAGGGGGTTTTATTTAGCAGGACACTATATCGAAGATTAATATTTTGAACAATAACCGGGGTACTCTGTCGTAATTTGGAGATCATTGGCCAAGCAAATAATTCTAGCTTGGGAAGGGATTCTAGCCTATTCAGTAGGGGAAAATCATGAAAGGAAAACCATGCCAAAACTATTTTCTTAAGTTCATGGGAGCATGAACGAGGGACCGAGGTCGGCCCATTTAGGTTTTGAGGGTACATAAAGCTATCTTATTCTTTGAACGGGGCGATGAATGTGCTTTATCATTTTTTAGTTTTTTACGGGTTGCCACTGTGGATACAAGTATATGACAGGCTTCCTATATTGTCTTGGGTCATGACGAATTTATTAGGAGATATCCACGGTTGTTGAAATTACGAATTTTGATGTTTTAAGAAAACGTGGAAGGCTTGTATCCCGATGTATTCATGTTCAAGCCATAGATGGCAACGTGCACCACAAGACCACATATATAGGACCCAAACGCTTGTGCCTCATCCTTGATTAAGGCTTGTTTCGCTTGAAGGTAGGGTTGAGTGCTATTGAGGGTGCAATAGCTTTCATGCTTCCATAGCATCCACGATGTTAGAAGAGGGATGGTTTCCAAAACCATCCGTAGGGATTTCGGTCTAGCATTCCTAGCAGCCAGTCCATAAGCTGAACATCAACGATGGGCTAAGAGCAGGTGCCACAAATCCAGCTGGTCATCTTAAACTAGACATGTTGAGCAAATGAGCAATTGTTTCGCAGCTAGCGCATGCCTTCCAAAATTTGGTAGGGGAGTAACCATGCCGCTAAGAGCATCTCCACTCGTCTCCCCGACGAGGCCCCCGAGCGACGTTTTTTTCATCCGGACGGCGTAATTCGGCCCAGTCGCGCCCCGGTTCCTCGTTTTCGTCCGGATTTGGCCCTTCATCCATCCGGCGAGTCCACGCCATCCCGGTCCCCGAGGCGTGCTCGGGGACTCCGGACGAAAGAATTTAGCCGATCAACTGGCCGTATTTGTAGCGCGGGACGACGGTTTATTTGAATTTAAACTATGTCTGCCGAACTCCGGGTGGACGACTGGAAATACGGTAGTCTCCACGACTTTATTTCGTCCAATCCGGCGGTTGTTTCGTCCGGATTTTGTCCTGGGCAGACCCAACGAGTGGAGATGCTCGACACATGTGGAATATCACAGTGCTCCGCTTGTGGGCCTCAAACATTTTGAAAGGTATGCGCTAGCTGCGAAACAATTGCTCAGTTTGAGGCCAACAAGCCATGCCACGTCTTCATGTTGGATATGGTGCCCTAGAGGCGTATCTATTATTATATAGTTCATAATATGTTTTATGTCATACTACAAAGTCCTGCTATAACTGCATCAAACGGAAATATTGGTACACGTGTGGTATGTAAATAAACCAGTGTTCTAGCAATCTTTATGCGAACTAGCTTATTGTGGACATATATGTCAATTGGCACTAGGATCATGGATATATATATGTCAATTGGCACTAGGATCATATCATTGGGTGAATGATATGATGAACATTACCAATATAAGTATTGCAACATAATCAAGTCACAAAGTTTACTGTTGCGATAATTATGAAAGCGTAGTAACATAATCCTTAGACCGTGAGATCATATTTAATCGCTATCACTGGAGGCTGCTTTGACTACATCAACCGTCACACCATAACATGGCGAACATAAAGGTGTGCGTTGGGTATTCTTAAGGGATATGTTGAGGCGTATGTATCAAGAGCGGGATTTGTTCATCGGCGTGATGGAAGATACTCGAACCCACTCGGTGAGATTACATCCAAAAGGTTGCAACCTATGAATAGGTCATAAGGATGGAATCACAAGGAAACAAGTTGAATAGTCTTGTCGGTACCAAGATTGAACTAGGTATGGTGATACCTTCTGTGACATCTCGGACAAGTCTGATATCGAAGTAACAAAGGGAATAGGACTCGATGTTTGCGGTTCAACGACTTTATATATTCATAGAATACACAGGGATCATTATGGTTCTCTAGAACCCCGTGGTGATCATTGATCGGAGAGGCGCCTCGATCATGTCTGTGTCGTTCTCAAAACCGTAGGGAAACATACTTAGGGTTCAATGAAACTTCAAATGGTTTTTGATTCATTGGGAACACCGGAGAATAGAGAAGAGAGAACCGGAAAGGGTTACGGGAGAATCGGAAGGATGTTCGGAGTGGTTCGGGAGGTGTCTTGGATAGTTGGGAATTAAATAATATGTATTACCTATTAATTAAGTGAACTAATATTTAATTATATGTTCTTTATTAATTAAAAGGTGATACACACCTTAATGGGCCCCTTTCGGAGGGAGCCCATTAAGTGGTCGGCCACCCCCATGGGCTGATGGGGGGGCTAGGGTTTTCGTGTGGGGCGGCATGGGCTGTCTTGGCCTAGCCGGCCAACCCCCCTAGGCCCAGCCGGCCACACCCTACCTCCTTTTAGTCCCACATTGCCTAGCGAGCCATGAGCTTTCCCCCTCCCTGATGTGGGCATTACCCTTCAGGTAACCATTATTACGCTACCTCCTACGGCCCAACCAGGGGCCCATGAAGATCATCCATCGATCAAGGTGGGCCGTTATGTCGGTTTCAAAGAAAGATTCTTGACGAACAAGGCAAGAAGACGAAGAGACAAGGAAAGTTTAGATGTAGAACTCTTTGTAACCTAGTCGAAACCGGACAGAACTCTTGAGACCTGGCCTGCAATATAAGGGTTAGGAGAGGCACACAATCACCACAACCAAAACCACCGCAAATCTAGAGTTAGGTCGTTAGAAATCTTAGCCTCTCGACGAGATCATAGTTTAAGCCTTCGGCTACCCCATTGTAACCCGATAATTTCAATAATCAAGATCAGACAAGCAGAAAGTAAGGGTTTTACCTCATCGAGTGCCCCGAACCTGGGTAAATCTTTCTCCCCGTTTGTTTGGTATTCGATGTCTCGTGTCAGCCTGTAGGATTCTGTCAACCCTAAGCCCCAAAAGGTGGGATTTGCCGAGGAGCACCCTCGTCACTCCCCTTCCCCGTATATATAGTGAGGCATGTGGAGGGAGGAGAACACACAATGTACATAGAAAAAGGGCAATTCCCTTAAGGGAAAGGAGAGACCCCTTGGGCACAGGGACGAAGCTAGAATTTTTTGGCACTGGGGTCAGCTTTAATTCCTCTCTTTTTCATTGGTGTCATGCTCTATAATTACTAATGTTTAACATTAATTAGTGAAGGATTTGCTAACATCCATTGGTGTCAGCTGACACCATTGCCTACCAGGGAGCTCCGTCCCTGCTTGGGCACGTCTCCTCCCTCCTTCTCTATCTAGTTCCCTCTCCCACACACGGTTCCTCGAAGAGCTGCGCATGGAGGGAGTCTACTCCACCCGGTACGCGGGATCCTGCTAGGATCCATATCCAGAAGATCTACTTCCCCACCTCTGCTGGAACGGAGACGGGAGAGTCGTTGAGCACCGTATGTGTGCAAAGCTACGAGCTGTTACACTTGCTTCACTTGACGTCGTACGAGGAGGGTTGCACTCGACCATGAGGTCAGCGATGAAGTACGACTACATCATCCACGTTCTAGCAGAATGTTAGCCGCTTTCGGTCTAAGATTGTACGTAACCGAAACCATCTCCGTTACAACATTACTCCAATATATATCTCGGCAAGCGGGATGCGCTAGTTAGCATTTTTTTTCTACGAACCCCTACATTTCACTTTATGAGTAGCCTGCTAGGTCTTCAAAGTAAGCCTCCAAATGGCGCATTGAAGCTAACCAGGGAAGGCCGCAAGATGGCAACAGTTAGCTGAATAAATGATGTTACTGTGCTTGCACCAAATGATAATGTTGTGTTCATCGGAGATCTACAAAGGTGTGGTGGCACATTAGAAGTAGAGGCATTGCACCAACTAGATGTCGGGCGTGTTCCTAGAATAGGAAATATGTGTGATTTGCAGTCGTGCGCTGTCGTCCATGCCTTTTAGGGAAGGTGGAAGTGAAGAGCAGGGCACCCTTTGCCACATAAAATGGTATGTTCAACTCATGTTCTAGATTTTGAGGTATAACTTTTTCTACATCCAAAGAAAGTACTCCCTCTGTCTCAAAAAAAAAAAAATCACAGATTTGTCTAAGGATGTTGGTCGCTAGGGGAACTCCAGTGCTCGTAGCGGTCGTCTTTACTCAAACTCAGGGCGTTACACAACCTTGGTGCCTTGGGAAGCATACAATCAAACCCATCATGATACATCAGGTGCTAATATGGCATTGGTATGTATATAAGGACAACATTTGTTGAATTAACCACACTAAAATCCTGCACATATTGTTATAGTTAAAATCCTGCAAGTAAATTGTCACCCCCCAAACCACGGGGCAGAATGACAGACGCCGTATGCTTTATGATTTGAAGGAACCATAAGCATACAAGACTAAATAGTGAAATATCATTGACAAATGCCAAGCAAGATCTCCACTTTATTCATTATCGAATATTACAATTTATTCTATTACAGTACATCGGTACATCCTGTACTCTTCTTTATCGCCAGCTACGAGATATCTGCTCCTCCACTTTTTTACTAGGCAAAGTTGTTACCCTTATCAACCGATGTCTCGCCGTTATTTATTTGTTCTGCGCATACCAGATAAATTAAAGGAAATGAGTATGTCAAACATACTCAACAAGATAAACAATTTATCATCAAATAGAGCCGTGATATGCATCAGTCCAAACACCATGTGCATGTTTGAGAGTACTCGAGCATCCTTTGAAAAGACTACGAACACAGTAGGTAACATGTTGCACTGAAGGTCATTGCTTTCCCAAGACCATGTACGAAACGAAGAAAATCTTGAAAGCATTGAAAATGGATTATGTAACATATGATGTCTGTCCAAAACTTTGCCTTTTGTTTTGGAAAGACTATGCGGATGACAAATGCTTGTGCCAACTTCTGTGCCGCACTAGGTCAATATGCGCCACAAAATTTCTTGAAAACTTCTGTGGCGCACCATGCTACATCTGGGCATGGGCAGCCCGGCCCGGGCTTGCACTTCGTGCCAGGCTCGGGCCTGAAATCTGAGCCTGAACGTCGGGCCGGGCCGGGCTCGGGCCTTCATTTGCGTGCATTTTAGCCTGGTCGGGCCGGGCCAGGCTTTTTGCTCGTTCGGGCCGGGTTCGGGCTTAAATTACAGGCCCGACGGTCGGGCCGGGCCGGGCTCGGGCCTGACTTTTTCCGCGGGCTTTTGTAAGCCCGGCCCGGCCCGAACTTTGTCCAGGCTTTTTTGCTCGTTCGGAATTTCGCTGTTTTTTTTGGAATATCGCCGGAAGGTGAGTTGTTGGGTGGGTTGGGTTGGGTGGGGTGGGGTGGGGTGGTTGTGGTGGTGGTGGTGGCCGTAGGAGGTGGTGGTGGTCGTAGGAGGTGGTGGTGGTGGAGGAGGAAGTGGTGGTGGGGGTGGAGGAGGAGGAGGAGGAGGAGGAGGAGGAGGAGGAGGAGGTGGTGGTGGCCGGAGGAAGAGGAGGAGATGGTGGTGGCCGGAGGAGGAGGAGGAAGTGGTGGTGGTTGTCGCCGGAGGAGGAGAAGGTGGTGGTGGTGTGGTCGCCGGAGAAGAAGGGAGGAGGAGTTGGTGGTGGTGGTGGTGGTGGTGGTGGTGGAGAAGAAGAGAGGAGGTGGTGGTGGTGGGAGGAGAAGTGGAGGAGAAAGAGGAGAAGCGAGGAGATGGAGAAGTGAGAGGAGAAGTGGAGGAGGAGAATGACGCCTCCGGATTTCAAATTTCGGGCAACCGCGCCGCCGCGCCTACCTGCACGGCGCCCTCACCGGCCGCGAAGACCCGCGCCGCCGCCACCGCGCGAGGGAGCAGGGAGCCCCGCCGCCGCCGCCGACGCCGCGCCGGCGGGGAGGAGGGGAAGGGAGGGGAGGGCTCGGGGAGGGCGCCGCCAAGGATCCCCAGGAGCTAGGTTTTTCGGCTAAACATAGTTTCCCAAGCAAAACATCACACACTGCTACATACTCGCATGTCAGCTAGCTTGGTACTGTGTTTTCAATCAGACTGATTCTGCAAGGAACATTGCTATCATGAAGCGACCTCTCTAATGTAATTAGTCCATAAAAAAGCTCACGCTGGCGATTTGTGCGGATGAGGAGGGTGAAGAAGGAGGCGGGAGTGCGTAGCAGGGCGTGATCGGTACCGGAGTCGGGAAGAGGAGATGGGAACTAGTGAAGGCGTTGCGGGTTCGAGCGGTTGATTGTGCTTGGCGAGGCCACGATCTAAGGTCGCACAAGCTGAGGAGGAGAGATCGGCTCCACCTTCTTAGAGCGAAGGTTCAATCTATGAATCAGCTCTTTTGGGCCAATCGCCTATTAAACTTCCTTTCTTGGTCATTTTGTGCGCTTGATGATCTTTTGAGGAAGTAAGCTCATCATTTGGGTTAACGGTGATCTCTTACTACTATTTGTTTCTTTTTGTACGGTTTGAGAACCAGGATATGCATGAACTTCTTCCATGTGTATTTTTTCTGCACGCTCTCTGTTCACTTTTAAACACGCACAAGTATATGTTCATAGTCAACTTCTTCACCCTACTAAAATCTGCAACGAAGTATTCCTGCTTCTTTTTTTTTTACTACTTGGTACTTAGGAATTGATTAGATTTGAATCATAAAGTCCCTAAATTGGTGGTTTAGTTTGTGCAGTTCATGTGGTCACAGGGCCGGCTCTGGCCCAGGGCAAGAAGTGCAACGGCCTGGGGCCCAACCAAAACGGGGGCCCATTATTTCTGGCACGATACATATAGGAAAAGGTAGAAGAAAAAAATTAGGCCCATCTAGCAAGCACGCAGCCTAAATTGGGCCCATTTATAGAGTTCGTCCTGGGACCCTCCAAATCCTAGAGCCGGCCCTGTGTGGTCAATGCCGTTTTCTTAGATGTCTACCCTGAATCGTCGAATAGGCTCGTATGCAGTTTTGCTACAACGGTTCTTCGCAAATTACATCAAAATTAGTTTGCCAGTACGTATGCGTTAGATTAAACTGGACGGCAGATTTTCTGAATTACTGTACAGGTACAATAGCACCAGTACGTACAGTAGAGGAGCTGCACCCCACCAGTGCAGCAGTGCTACCCGACTTCCTTCCCAGCCCCGACATAAAATGAGGTGAAATCATTTGATGAGTGCAGAACTGCTTCATAGATTAACACCGCAAAAGACGGGAGAGAGGATTACCGAGCGGACGGCAAGATGTGCCGTTTCGCACCTTTCCGGCCAGTCCAAACCTCCCTCTAGGCCGTGGCTGCAGCCGGCGCGACCCCGACTCCCTTCCCAACCCCAATTTAAAAAGAAAATCTAGGAAAGGGAAGGATTGGGTGAAATAATCTCACGATTGCTGGACTGATTGACAGATTGATAACACAACAAAAGACAGTAGCGGAGGATTACAGGGCGGACAGCGATGCCTATCCACGACAAACTCGACCGGAGACCAAAGTCGAAGACGGAGTGTCAGGCCACTCCTCTCCTCTCCTCTCTGAGCAAGAGTATAAGTCTAAGTCACACGCCACAGAGTTCAACAATTCCTGAGGCATGAGGGTCACCCGAAGAGAGTGCTAGAACCGAGAACTTGAGATGATGAATATTATACCTTCATGTAGCATAACTAGCTGATGAAGAAATGCACTAGCACCTAGCAACTTTGATCATCGGCTAGGGTCGGGTAGGGCTGCTCGTATGCCCCTCGGTTGTTGGCATAGTTTAAAATAGCGGGCTATCTCATTTCGCCGCAATTTTTTTAGAGGCTATAAGGCTAGAGCCGGGTTATAGCGGGCTATTCCATTTAGCCTTTTCTCAAAATTTTGAAATATTTTTGTCATATCTTACCAAAAGAAGAGGAAAACTATGACTCAAATACGATTTGTGATACAACTTATTTAACTATTCAAGGCAAATAAGTATTCAGATATTCAACTCACAAGTTTTATCTAATTATCATCTGAACGCAAATTCGGAACACAAGAAATAAAAAAAATTAAAGAGAAGATAAATTCAAAATGCGGGAGGTTTAGCGGCTAAATTAGAGGCTAAACGGGGGCTAAATTAGGCTATAGCGAGGCTATTAGCGGTTTTTCTCATTTAGCCTATAAAGGGCATAGCGATAGCGAGCGGGTCTCTCGAAAGGCTATAGCCGGACTATAGCCGGACTATTTTTTTGAAACGTCGCGGGGAGAGCTGCGGTATTCATTAGAAGAAGACTCGGGCTACAAGGAACCGGAAAGCAAAAATAAAAACAAAAAAGCAGCGCTGAAACGCTGGGGCTAAACCCTCACTCTGACGTTACGGTAAGCCGGCCTGTGGCCAGCGCCCAGATGGATAGCTCATCGGCAACCTCAGCTACGGCGACGAAAGCCGGCCTATCCTTGCTATCGAAGATACGTCGGTTCCTCTCCTTCCAAAGCACCCATAGCACCAACAGCAGGACTGATCTTGTGCGCTTGTGGTCGCGCACAGATGCCGCGGCGGTAGTGGATGCGATCCACTCGAGCGTGGCCGAGGGCATGCCCCAAGTGAGCGGAGAGAGGGCGGGGAGGCGGTGAGCGTCCGCCACAGCAGCCCAGACTCGCCGCGCCCACGGGCACTCCACAAGCGAGATGGATGGTAGTCTCGAGGCTTTGCCGACACAAGGGGCGAAGTAGGAGTTTGGCCACCGGCGCGCCATGAGGCGGTCGGCCGTGATCAGCCTGTTTTGCGCGAACAACCACCGAAGAAGCGGCACTTGGGCGCAGGCTGATACGTTCCAAACGTATCTATAATTTCTTATGTTCCATGTTACTTTTATGATGATACTCACATGTTTTATACACATTATATGTCGTTATTATGCATTTTCCGGCACTAACCTATTGACGAGATGCCGAAGAGCCGATTCGCTGTTTTCTGCCGTTTTTGGTTTCAGAAATCCTAGTAAGTAAATATTCTCGGAATTGGACGAAATCAACGCCCAGGATCCTATTTTCACACGAAGCTTCCAGAAGACCGAAGAGGATAAGAAGTGGGGCCACGAGGCGGCCACACGCTAAGGCGGCGCGGCTCGGGGCCTTGGCCGCGCGGCCTGTTGTGTGGGGCCCCGTGGCGCCCCCGACCTGCCCTTCCGCCTACTTAAAGACTCCATCGCGAAACCCCCGATGCCGAGAGCCACGATACGGAAAACCTTCCGGAGATGCCGCCGCCGCCAATCCCATCTCGGGGGATTCAGGAGATCGCCTCCGGCACCCTGCCGGAGAGGGGAATCATCTCCCGGAGGTCTCTTCATCGCCATGATCGCCTCCGGATCGATGTGTGAGTAGTTCACCCCTGGACTATGGGTCCATAGCAGCAGCTAGATGGTCGTCTTCTCCTAATTGTGCTATCATGTTCGATCTTGTGAGCTGCCTATCATGATCAAGATCGTCTATTTGTAATCCTTCATGTTGTGTTTGTTGGGATCCGATGGATATTGAATACTATGTCAAGTTGATTATCAATATATCATATATGTTGTTTATGTTCTTGCATGCTCTCCGTTGCTAGTAGAGGCTCTGGCCAAGTTGATACTTGTGACTCCAAGAGGGAGTATTTATGCTCGATAGTGGGTTCATACCTCCATTAAATCTGGGACAGTGACAGAAAGTTCTAAGGTTGTGGATGTCTTGTTGCCACTAGGGATAAAACATCGATGCTTTGTCTAAGGATATTTGTGTTGATTACATTACGCACCATACTTAATGCAATTGTCTGTTGCTTGCAACTTAATACCGGAAGGGGTTCGGATGATAACCTGAAAGTGGACTTTTTAGGCATAGATGCATCGTTGGATGGCGATCTATGTACTTTGTCGTAATGCCACTGATTAAATCTCATACTACTCATCATGATATATGTATGTGCATTGTTATGCCTTCTTTATTTGTCAATTGCCCAACTGTAATCTGTTCATCCAACATGCTATTTACCTTATGGGAGAGACACCGCTAGTGAGCTGTGGACCCCGGTCTATTCTTTACATCTGAAATACAATCTCTTGCAATACTTGTTCTTTCTTGTTCTTCGCAAACAAACATCATCTTCCACACAATACGGTCTAATCCTTTGTTCACAGCAAGCCGGTGAGATTGACAACCTCACTGTTACGTTGGGGCAAAGTACTTTGGTTGTGTTGTGCATGTTCCACGTTGGCGCCGGAATCCCTGGTGTTGCGCCACACTACATTCCGCCACCATCAACCTTCAACGTGCTTCTTGACTCCTACTGGTTCGATTAAACCTTGGTTTCTTACTGAGGGAAACTTGCTACTGTGCGCATCACACCTTCCTCTTGGGGTTCCCAACGGACGTGTCAACTACACGCATCAACGAGGCAAGGGCGAAGATGATGAGGCCGAGATCGCCGAGGTGGATCGTGTTCGTGCTGACGCCCTCCATGCTCTTGAGGCATTCCTTCAGTAGAGCTTCTCTATGTACCACGATAAGCGCTCAATTGAGCTTGTACCTCTGCTTGTAACAGTTTATACCTCTTGAGTCGATGGCTGTACATCGGCTGTTTTATTCTAAAGTCGATGCCTGTGCATCGGCTGTACTTTGCATCCTGTTGTTTTGTATATAAATTTTTTTATTTGGCTGATTTCATGTATCGGCCCCCATGTTTCACTGTCCATCATCCCGCATACTTGGGAAATATTTCTTGAGATGCTGGCCATTGACAAGCCCTTTTATTTGTCCGATTTCATGTATCGGCCCCCATGTTTCACTGTCCATCATCCCGCATACTTGGGAAATATTTCTTGAGATGCTGGCCATTGACAAGCCCTGGGAACATGCTTCAGGTGGTGCCCCCGAGCCGAATCTTTCAAGTAATTGAAGATATCGGCTTTCTAGTAATCCGGTTCCAGGAACTGTACCTGAACATCGGCTCCACCTACTAGCTCGATGTTGTGCTCTATCATGGCTACGTGACATGCTTGAGGTGAGATCATTGCTTTTTATTTTTTAGGGCCGATCGCATGGATCGGCCTTGCCCCGTACGTCTACTGACTCTGGTCTTGCTACTCCGTCAGGCCGGTGGATAAGACCAGCCTCACCCCGTTTTTTGAAGCTTCGATGCGCTCACAGCCGTCCAAACTGATTCCAGAGATCGGCTCTTGGTCGTCTGCATCCCAAATATTCATGCCAGCTAGTGAGATCTCGATCGAGTCATCTGCATGAACGACCTCCACTTCATCTCCATCCCACTGTATCAGGCATTGGTGCATCGTGGATGGAATGCAGCAGTTGGCGTGAATCCAATCCCTCCCTAGTAGGACAGCGTAGGTGCTTTTGCGGTCGACGATGAAGAATGACGTAGGGATGGTTTTCCGGCCTACGGTTAGATCCACGTTCAGAACGCCTTGCGCTTCTGATGTTTGGCCGTTGAAATCGCTTAGTGTGACGTTGGTCTTGATCAGATCTTCGTTAGAGCGTCCCAAACGCCGTAGCATGGAGTGTGGCATTATATTGACTGCCGCTCCCGTGTCAACCAACATCTTGTTGACAGGCTGCCCATTGATATAACCTCTTAGGTACAGGGCCTTCAAGTGCCTGTAGCTCCTCTCTCGTGGTTTTTCAAAGATAACCGGCCGTGGGCCGTAGTCAAACTGTGCTACTGGCACTTCTTCAGTTCTTGGAGCATAAAACTCCGACGGCAGTATGAACACCATGTTTGTGTCAGCCGATGCCTTTGCATCGGCTTTTGTCTGCTTGGGGCGCCATTCTTTCTTCTGGGGACGCGCCTCCGTCTCCAAAGTCTGCTGAATTTTTACGGCCATATCGGGTCGTGCTTTCCTCAACGTGTACAGGTACTGCGCTTCGGCTTCCTCCAAGTTACGCAGCCGCCGAACCCTACGCTTCTGGGAATGACTGAGTCCATCAGGGCACCACCTTGGCCGGTGGTACCTATCTTCTTCCTCATCTTCTGACTCCTCGAAGTCTTCATCTCGAGATGACTCAGCTCGTCTGCTCTGAGGTGGGAGAGGCCCTAGACGCTTGAACACTGAAACCTCACTTGTGCCCTTCCTTTGCTGTCTACATTCTGGGCAGTTGTCGATTGTGGGCAATCGGCTCATTCCTGAGTCCCAGCAGTGCTTAAAGAAAGGACAATCCCAGTGTATGTCCATGTCTTCCTGCTCTCTTGATCTCCCTTTAGCGCGGCGTTCATATCCTTCGTCGTCTCTATCATATCGACGATGTTTTCTGTTGTCTGCACCAGACCGACGATATCCGTCGTCATCTACGTCGTACCGCTGGCGTCGGTCGTACCGGTACTCATATTTGTTAAGGAGATGCGCGGAGAGTGGTCGTTGGTACCGCACGCTTCTCACTTCTTCCTCGGTGAGGTACCGTCTGTTATCATATTGGGGCCGGTCGCGTGGATCGGCCTCCTTCTTATCCTTGCCACGGGAGTGACCGCTCTCCTCTTTATCTTTACCATGACGGTCTACAGGCCCTGCCATGTTGATATCGAAAAAGAAACCCGGCTGACGCTTCGTAGAATGGTTGAGCTCCACCATGTTGACGCCAGGAAACGGTTGCATGTCCACTTTCATGGCAAACTGACCGAAGATCAATCGGCCTTGTTCTATCGCCATTTGAATCTGTCGACGCAACTCTTTGCAGTCGTTGGTGACGTGGGTGAACGTGTGATGCCATTTGCAGTACGGTCTCCCGTTCAACTCTTGCGCCGTAGGGAATTTGTGGCCTTCAGGTAACTTCAGCTGCTTTTCTTTCAGCAATAAGTCGAATATCTGCTCAGTCTTGCTTATATCGAAGTCGAACCCTTTCGAAGGCCCTGGTTGCTTTACCCATTTGCAGGACACGGGGCCTCCCCCCCGAGTCCATTCAGCCACGGCGACTTCCTGATCTTCTGCAAAGTCTTCAACTTCATCTGCCTCGACCAGGCCAATCGGGCGCTTGAACTTGTCTTGGTACAATTCTAGGTGGCGCTGCTCATACAATGTCAGTTTCTGGACCATATGCGCCAGTGAATTGTAATCCACTTGGAAAGTCAGATCCTTGAGTGGCGCTGCGAGGCCTGCCACTGCCAGCTCGACTGCTTCTTTCTCAGTTAAACGAACCGAATAACATCGGTTCTTGACAGTTCTGAAACGCTGAATGTACTCAGACACCGTCTCTCCCCGCCTTTGCCGCACCTGCGTCAGATCGGCAATGCCAGCTTCGGTAGCTTCTGAGTGGTATTGTACATGAAACTGCTCTTCCGAGTTGCTTCCATGTCCGAACCGAATCCGGTGGCAACGAGGTGTACCACCCAAAAGCTGGACCCGTGAGAGATTGCGCAAAGAACCTTACACGTAGCGGGTCCGATGCTTGAAACCATGCCCAAGCTGTGCCAAATATCGGCTCACATGCTCAATTGAGCTAGACCCTTCTGATCCACTGAATTTTGTGAAGTCAGGGAGCCGATACTTGGGCGGCAGCGGGATCAGGTCATATTCGTTGGGATACGGCTTGGAATAGCCCATTGTTCTCCTCTTTGGCAGGATACCGAACTGATCTCTCAGGATTGCACTGATTTGATCCATGGTATGAGCTGCAGGGGCTGAGCTTTCATGACTCGTTCCGGTGGCATATTTAGCTAGCCACGTCTGTTTCTCGGCGTCGCTCCCGAACTCCCTCCCTGCTCCAACAATCCCTCCTGCTGTAATCTGGTTCGTGTGCGCCCAGTTGTTGCAGTCCGGCACGTATGTGCACACGTATCCATGTGGGATCTCTTTGGGCGGCTCATACAAGAATTGGTAATCGCCAGGATCACCCCCAACCTTGTAGACGACGTATGCCGGTGAACCTTGTTGCTGTGGAGCTGCAAGCGTGAATGGCAGTTGCGGCCTGGTGTGGAATGGTATTTCTCCTTGGTGAGTCCCTAGGGTAGGTCCTGACGGAGAATACTGATGCTTCATGATTTCCTGAACCACACGAAGCGCAACACGCTCGAAAGCGTTCACCAGGCTCTCAGAATGACGATGTAGAGAATGAGCCACCATATAATTGGTTTCCTGGCGCAGGGCTCTGGTGCGCTCCTCCGAAGGAAGAGACAGATCTACTCCATCGAGCACGCCTTCGGGTGTGAATCCTTTGAACCTAATGCCATGTGAACGGGTTTTTTCGAAAGAGCCGATGAGCTCGGCTTCGAAGAGAGCCTTAAGCTCATCATACTTCTTCTTGTGCTCTTCAGGCAGATCTTCGTACTTGACTGGTTCGTCCGACATCTCAGCTGCAGATGTTGACGTGGTTGCTGCAGATTGTCCCACCGGGCGTGCCGAAATGTGTTGCCTCGCCAAAACCCACCGGCGAGCGAGCGACGAGCAACACGAAGAGCCGGGAGGCTCCCAAGACTGCTGGTGGGCCCTGGTCCCTCGGTCAACGGCCCGCAATGCTCTGGCACACGTCCTGACGGTCGCAAGGGCGTGCCACCTGACCTATACCTGGTCAGGAAGGTGTTGGATCACTTCGATTAGTTTCCTGCATGGTAGACACGTAAACATTAAATGAGCCTCGATCGGCTCTCAGGTTACCCTGCTCATCGGCTCAAAGAGCCGATTGACCCATGGTTCATGTTAGATCTTGTAATAACATGGGTATCCTGCTTCAATAATATTAAGCTAAATCGATCTACGACAGTCTAGGGTTTTCACCGTATGACCGGAACATCCTACACGTAGTTGAGCCTAGCAGATACGGAAGATGATGGAAAACTAACCCTAAAAGAGGCCTAAAAACCAACATGGAGTCGATTCCCGGAACATCCCTTCTAGGATCGGCAAACCATACCCAACGCACTACCGGATCGTTCAACCCGTTTGCAAGGCCTAACCATACGGATATCAAACTAATCCTTGCAGAACAAGGAGCAACTATAACAGATCAAATCTACTAAATGAAGATGAAGCAAGATGCCGCCCTTATACCTAAGATAGGTGTAAGGGCGGCTAGACATCGAGGGGCAGCATAGCTAAGCAAGCATATAAGAAAAGCATCGATGCAAGCCCCAAAACATCCACGATAAGTAGTGTTGCTCGCCATCAACAAGGCTTCGATACGAGCAACACCGGATAACGAATAAACCTATACTTGCCTAGATCGCAAGATGCGATCTAGGCAGCATGATGCTTACCCGGAAGAAACCCTCGAAACAAGGGGTGGCGATGCGCCTAGATTGTGTTTGTTGTGAACGCGGTCGTCCTCCTTTCTCAATAACCCTAGGTACATATTTATAGTCCGTGGACTTTCTAATTCGGGAATAAACCTAACCGTGTACGAGCTAAACTCTATCTCTTAATTCTAATCTACCATAATATACAGATACACGGGCAATCTAGCCCAAACTGTCGTACAAGGCCGATTTAGAAACACTTCATGCGCACATCCTCCAAGCCCATCTCAATTACGGACCACCTCCTGCTCTGGCTAAATTCTGGTGATAACATAAACCCACTACAACTTGTAAGGCACGTTTGAAATGAAAAAACTAATCATGCCAGATGTTCAATTTGTACTCCAGAAGTATCTGCATATTTATCTTATAAGACTTCACACTTATATTAAGATACTTTGGAATCTTTATCAATATATTTAATAATATAAATATAGAGCAAACCAATCACAACAATATACATATACCGTATGTAATTCATTAATCGTAAAGAAACCAAGAAGGTGTGCATTTTTTGTTTTTCACATTTAAGGTGGTTATGTATCATGTTAAGGTCAATATTTTTTTGTGTGCGCAACTCGGATATAATCTCAGTGATATACATTAGAAATATATGATGAGACAAATTGAAATAAACTATTTTATGGTTAACAATGATAACTATGTATTACACAACATATATTTATTAAGATCACAATATGGTAATAAATATAAATAAGTATAAAATTTTAGTATAATTACATTTTCTTTAGCTAGCGCCGAGTCACCAGCACTGTGGATTCAAATACGCCATCGAAATTGCTGGAGTAGCAGACATTGATAATACTAGGAAGATTTGGCACGGCGTGTCGCCGTGCCCGTTGGATGAAAATCTGAGACAATGATCATTTTGCAATATTTTTGCATAGAATTGTCAAGGTAATAAAAATAAACCGTCTAGCAAAGTTGCAATGTTAGTTGATCACAAAAAACATGCACAATGCATTAGACCAGGCATATACATGCAACTACAAACTTTTAAATAAATGGAAAATAATCATGGGGCTTTGGCCAATGCTAGTTTATATGGCGAGTAGTACATATTTACATAAGGATATGGTATATGTGCTCTCAAGCAAATTCAACAGCTATTTATAAAACCTTAAGTGGTAAATCTTTTATTTGGTATATTAGGTTGTATTCGTTGAAATATCTAGGAATATATGTAATCTCCCATTGATACATAATAAGTATCATGGATTTAGTTCAAACTACGAGACTTATTATGGATCAGAGGAAGTACTAAAAATAAAAAAGACCATTCACACAACAACTATATAAGTGACTAATCTAAAAAAATAAAGGAAGCATGCATTTTTTCCCTTTTTCACATTTGAGTAGTTATGTATCTTGCTAAGGGCAATATGTAACAAATGATTTTTTTTGTGCACAACCCAGATATTGTTTCAATGATGTACATTGCAACTGTATAAGAATTGGAAAAATATTGTATGAGATCACAATATGATAACAAATTATAAGTAAGTATACAAGTTTAGTATAATTATATTTTCTTTAACTCAACATGGGTCACTGCCATCCTATGTTTCAGATTTGACGCGGTGAACCCTATTAGAGTAGCATACATAGTTTATACAATAAAAGGTCGTAGTAGACACCACGATGTAGTAGAAAGCTGTACAATTAAGTTGTACGAGTTCATGTGAGATGCAAGTGTTCTTCTATGCGACGGTCTGATGAGCGACAACGCAAGATAAATTAAAGATCCTGAAGAAAAATAGTACTAACTCTGGACCGAATTAATCTACGTGCGACTATAGGAAACATGAATGCTCACAAACGTAATTCCGCGTCAATTAATTAAGACCGGAGGGGGTATATGACAAGGGTTTTAAGTTGCTAGTCATGCCTTCTCATTTTAAGTTGGGCAACCAGCAAAACTATTAGAAAAAAATATCACTAGTCTTCGGCTTCAAATCACAATTTATCCTTGACATTTCTTTCATTGGAGTAGGTTGGTAAACTATTAGTCGCTTAATAATTTTCATTAATCATTAACACATTGGGGGTTGTAGATGCACTTTCAACAAAAAATATTTCACCCTCTTTTTAGGCGTGCATGAAGGGTAGAACATGCAACAACAAGTGCGAAGGGGTGCGTAGAATTCATTTGACATGAGTGAAAGAACGATGTGTGATACTCTAGGGATCCAGATACGCGATGATGTAAGTCCGAGTGGACAAGAAGGAAAAAGAGTCAAAACAGGTGATGAAAATGCCCTACCACCGCTATCCGCCATCCAGCAACATCGAGAGTTAGACGGATGTTCGAGAGAGGTTTGGGGTTAAAGCAATATTAGCCTCCAGAGTCACCAAGGGTGGCACGGGAGGCCAGCTAGGTTTTTTTTAAAAAAATCGGAGAACTATGAATCACCCTCCTCTAATTCACGTATAACTAAAATGTGCCGTGATATATGATTTCTTTATTTTTTATTCCTACGTTTCCAGATCATGAAAGCGAACGAAGACCCGTATTATTCTATTGGCAATGAAAGGCATGCATTCCGCATGTTGAATGTTTGATCAAGTTGTAAATTATACACCCCGTTCAAGTGTTGGGCCCTAGGACGAAAGGAGAACATTACGCAGACATGATGAGACCTTTTCCATTTAGTTCTCGATCATGTTTAGCTCGCCTATCATGCGACAACTGCAGGTAGCCACGTTGGCACCTTTGCATCTGCTCGTTTTGCAATGGAGCTGGTCGGCACGCCATTGCCACATGCATGGTGGGTGGGGACTATTCGTACGCCTCATCCAACGGTGAAGAACCTGATCAAATCGCTGTGGAAGAGCGTAGCTGGTTGAGTTATATTGTTAACTACTCCATGATGAGGCCTAAGGGTTAGGATGTGCCCAGATCTCACGAATTTGACCAAGTGAGTGGATGGAAGAGATGGGAAAGGGGAAGAACTCACACAAACACAAATCAAAACACACACAACCCAACACAAACCAAATTTACTCCCTTGGTAGGTTAGACCAAGCCAATAGAACCACTTCTTAGAGAGACCCTTGGGTCGAATCTAAGAAGTGAGAGATTGGTGATGGAGATCCAACTAGAACTTGGATGAAAGAGGTAGAAGCCTTGAATCATCCATGAAGAGCAGAAATCCCTCAAGAGTGTCTTGATACAAAGAACATAGTTCTAGGGAGACAAAGCTCAAAGTAGTTTAAGCCAAATCTTGTCTGAACCCTAATTGAGGTGGGGGAAGGGGTACTTATAGGCCCAAATCAGTCCAGGGGTATAAGGGGCATTACAATAAAGTAGTTACGTCCATAGATGATAAATAGACGGCTGAGATGCAGTTGACTTTGGTGGGTCCGACAGTGCCGGCGTGCTCGGGGCGGCAGTGCCGGTCCTGGCTGCTTCAGGCGAGTTGGGCGGCAGTGCCGGCTGGCTCTGGGCGGCAGTGCCGGAGGAGGCCGGCAGTGCCGGTGAAGTTGGGCCGGCAGTGCCGGGGTGCGCCCACCGGCAGTGCCGGCCAGGTGGGGGCGGCAGTGCCGGCCTTGTCGTGGCTGGCGGCTGGAGCCCTTCTCCTTCTTCTTCTTTGGTCTTCCCTTCTTGTTCATGAGCAACGAGGCTTCTTCCCCTCCTCGGCTCCTTGACGCTCCCTTCGGGTCCTTGACGAGATTGGTACCTAATGACATATAGACATAGGTATGAGGTAGCAATCCGTCCAAGGTTATGTCGAGTTCAAGTGTAGAAAGGAGTGAATTCACCTTATCATGTATGGATTTCACTCGGGCTCGGGTCATTGGTTCACTTGGGGAAAAAGTTGGCCATGATGTAGTTTCGTCCTTGAGCGGGGCTGCATCATCTCCCCCCTTTGGGGAAGAGTCGTCCTCGACTCTTGTTCCTCCTCATCTCCATGATGTGGTGAGAGAACCGAGATGGTGAATGTCATGCTCACCAAGTACTTGGAATTTTTGTTGTCGATGATGTAGGCGTTGATCCTTGTAGCTTGGTGAAGAACTTGTTCGTGTATTGTCGCCCTTGTATCCTTATAGATGTTCGTCGTGGTGCGGGCGTCCCATTGGCATGGATATCATGAGTTGGAAGATACATCTCGTCCTTGCCATCGGGTTCGGTGTGGTGACCGATTTGTATGAGTACGGTGCAGTGTTCGATCTTCTTGTTGAAATCCTTGTTGAGGTAGCTCTCTAGTGCTCGTTTCGTTAGCTCATGCTCCGTGGAGGTGTAGATTGTCGTTCTTGTACCTATACACACAATAGACCAAATAAAAAGCGTGTGTGCATGGTAGATGAACACATCATCCATCATGATGTGTCATGTCTTGTGCACATCACCATTAGTGTCAATCAAGGTTTTATGAAATGCATGGCGAGTGTGCATATGACATGATGGTGCATTTGTGGTATGTGGTAACTTGGAGTCATCAAAAATTGAGAAGGCTATGGGGGCCATCTCGTGGACAATGAAATAAGCATTTTTACATAGTAAGCATAAGAATGAGCAATTTGTGACAATCTTGGATGCAAGGATTATGGAGTATTGCAAACATTTAGGGCAAAGCATGCGAAAACTAATGTCATCATTGTCAACAACACATGTGAAAGAGCAAGTTGTTCTCATATTGCAATCAAGAGGAAACAATTCATCATGCGTCATGATAGTCTTCTCATGAACAATCAAATAAGCATTCTTGCATACCAAGCATAAGAAAGAGCAATTGTTCACAATCTTGGATGCAAGGATCATGGAATAGTGCAAACATTTTGGGCAAAGCATGCGGAAGCTAATGGCATCATTGTCATCAATACATGTGAAAGAGCAAGTTGTCCTCATATTGCAAGCAAGAGGAAACAATTTATCATTGTTCATGTCCACGAGGGGGATCATGGTCTCATCAATACCTTTGGTTTTACCTTGGTAGTCTGACTCATTTGATGTAGGTATTGTGGTAGTTGTATGCTCCACATGGTTGACATCATCATCGTCATCGAAGCATGGTGTGATGTGATCTTCTTGCACCATGTACATCTTCTTGTCCATCGTCGGCGCTTCAACATCCATGGAACCTAGTGCAACATGAGGAACCACAAAAGAGGGAGAGGTTAAGGTGTTAGCAAATGCGATGGCCTCCATGGACCTATCAACTACCTCTCGCAACTCACTCGGTGTCTCACTCATCCCCTCCAATTGGAAGCACTCAATCTCACATATGGGGTGGAAGTCGCTCAACTCACTATCGGTAGCACTCAAGTGGGCTAAGTGGCTCTCGTGCTCACATGGGATTGGTACCAACTCATCAATCAAGCATATAGGAGTAGGATCGAGTTTCTCATCTCCATGCGCCTCCATTAGTGAAGGGAGAATCCAATGCTCACCCTTCTCAACTCCATCGCCTCCCAAGTCGTCCTCAAGCGGTAGCGCCATCATGTCGTTGAGAGCTATGTTCGGATCAACTTCACCCTTGAGTTGGCCTTGTCGATCTTCGTCTTTAAGTGTGGGTGCCATAGACTTCTTGGTGGCTTGGACATGTAGCTCGTAGGAGTGGAGCATCTCGGCGCTTGGCGATGTGCATTGCCATGCCATGTGACCCTTGGCCTTGCACACCTCACATAGGAGATTGGGACATTCCCGTGGAAGATGGCCTTGTTGCTTGCACTTGTAGCATCGGAGTCCATAGGCATATGACGAGGTAGGGGCCATTGTGGTGGTGGCACTGTAGGGATTCGTTGCATAGAAAACAAAAAATTTCCTACGCAATCCAAGCCAAGATGCAATCTAGAAGACGGGAGCAACGAGGGGATGATCAAGACTCACCCTTGAAGATTTCCAAAGCCTATAAGAGTAGGCTCTTATTGCTGCGGTAGACGATCACTTGCCGCTTGCAAAAGCGCGTAGAAGATCTTGATCACGGTGCCACTATCGGGCAGCACCTCCGTACTCGGTCACACGTTCGGTGTTGATGACGACGTCCTTCTCCCCGTTCCAGCGGGCAGCGGAAGTAGTAGATCCTCCTCGGAATCCCGGCAGCACGACGGCGTGGTGGCGGTGGTGGTGGAGAACTCCGGCGGGGCTTCGCCTATGCCGCTGCGGGAGTTTGTATGTGGAGGAGGGGAGGCTAGGGTTTGGGGAGAGGGGGTGCCATGGGCGCCGGCCTCAAGGGGGCAGGGGTGGTGCGGCCAAGCCATGGGCTGCCCCTCCCTCTCCTCCTCATTATATAGGTGGAACCCCAAGGGTTTGCCCAAAGTCTTCGAATAAGACCCCAACAGAAAAAGCGCCTTATGGACGAAATCTAGAGGGACGGGGACTCTCCCCTTTCCCCTTTTCTTGGCCGGCCAAGGAGGTGGAGTCCACCATGGACTCCACCCTCCCACTTGGTTGGCTGGTTAGGGTTTGTGGAGTCCCTCCGGGACTCCTCCTTCCATAGTGATTTATTTCCGGATAATTCTAGAAACCACCTTCCATAAATTCACCGGATCATTTCCAAACTTGGAAAGTGACTTCCTATATATGAATCTTATTCTCCGGACCATTCCGGAACTCCTCGTGATGTCCTGGATCCCATCCGAGACTCCGAACAAAACTTCGAACTCCATTCCATATTCCATATCTACTTAAACGACATCAAACCTTAAGTGTGTCACCCTACGGTTCGCGAACTATGTAGACATGGTTGAGACTTCTCTCCGACCAATAACCAATAGCGGGATTTGGAGATCCATAATGGCTCCCACATATTCAACGATGACTTTAGTGATCGAATGAACCATTCACATACGATACCAATTCCCTTTGTCACGCGATATTTTACTTGTCCGAGGTTTGATCATCGGTATCTCTATACCTCGTTCAACCTCGTCTCATGACAAGTACTCTTTACTCGTACCGTGGTATGTGGTCTCTTATGAACCATTCATATGCTTGCAAGCTATTAGACGACATTCCACCGAGAGGGCCCGGAGTATATCTATCCGTCATCGGGATGGACAAATCCCACTTGTTGATCCATATGCCTCAACTCATACTTTCCGGATACTTAATCCCACCTTTATAACCACCCATTTACGCGGTGGCGTTTGATGTAATCAAAGTACCTTTCCGGTATAAGTGATTTACATGATCTCATGGTCATAAGGACTAGGTAACTATGTATCGAAAGCTTATAGCAAATAACTTAATGACGTGATCTTATGCTACGCTTAATTGGGTGTGTCCATTACATCATTCATATAATGACATAACCTTGTTATTAATAACATCCAATGTTCATGATCACAAAACCATGATCATCTATTAATCAACAAGCTAGTTATACAAGAGGCTTACTAGGGACTCCTTGTTGTTCACATAACACACATGTATCAATGTTTCGGTTAATACAATTATAGCATGGTATGTAAACATTATCATAAACTTAAAGATATATTATAATAACCATTTTATTATTGCCTCTTGGGCATATCTCCAACAGTCTCCCACTTGCACTAGAGTCAATAATCTAGTTTACATTTGTAGAGATATAACACCTTGGCCTTCCGGTGCTTTATCATGTTTTGCTCACGGGAGAAGTTTTAGTCAACGGATCTGACATGCTCAGAAACGTATGTATTTTGCAATTCATTTGCGTCTCAACGCATCACTCATTTTCTAAATGAGTCGGCATTAAATATGTTTGGTCTTCTGGTGGAACCTTAATTCCGCGGTCTGAAATATGTCACTAATATTGTCATACACAATATAGCTTCAAAGTTCTGACATTATCGGAACTACACCAAATTCTCAAAGAACTTCTTGACTTTAACATCCTCAATCATTGTCAAAACAATGACAAACTCTGCCTTCTTTTGTAGAATCCGTCACAATATTTAGAACTCTTCTAAATCTAGCATTGTGCTACCTTTTAAACAACACTTAGCCTAATTTGAGATTGAAATTTTATTTTTATATGTGACAAAACCAATATCGATGCAACACCTTACAGCGATTTGTTTGTCATTTCTCCATACAAAACTATTTATATATCCTTGGTTCTTCTAAAGTACACAGGGACATTCTTACTGTTTGTCCAATGATCATCACATGAATCATCCTGGTATATGCTCCTAAAATTTTTAGAGCACAGGACATCTGATTGTGTACATATTAATTGTGATCTAAATCACTCATGTGTTTTTACTCATTGAGTGTCAGATACACTCAAGTCTTGTTAAAACTTCACATGACAAGAACATTTTCTTAATATTTCTATATTGAACTACTTCAATATCCTTTCTATGTACTTTGACTTAAACTTATTATGTGTTTCAATCTATCTTCATAGATCTTGACACTAAATATGTTTCGATCCATATCCTTTCATTGAATTTAATTCTCAATGAAACCTTTTATAATCAAGTATATAATTACATCATTTATAACCAACTATATGTATCTACATAAAGTATTATAAATATGTCTCAGCGCTCCCACTTAATTTCTTGCAAATGCAAGCCTCTTCATCGTTTCTGATGAAATTAAAAACTCTTTGACTATTTCATCCGGTGAAGATTCCAACTCCGTGATACTCACTTCATCCAATTGAAGTTCGTTTACCTATCTAGTATTCCATGGACTAGCAAAACAATTGGTTGTATCTTGTATACACCTTTAATACACACTTCTGTTAAGTAATGTATTTTGCCATCCTACTATCATATCTCATGAAAGAAATATGTAGCGATTACTAGAATAATCCACATAGACTATAAGCATTGCTACGGAAGATCTAATCGTATCATAGTCAACTCTTTGAACTTTGTCGTAAACAACTTTTCGACAAGTCGAGCTTATTCAAGGATATTCCATCCAAGTCCATCAATTTTATAGATCCGTTTACTTTCAAAAAGTATTCATCTATCTTGGATTTCATGACGTATAGCCATTTTAACGGAGTCAGGGCCCATCATAACTTCTTTGTATGTAGTTGGTTTATCATTGTTAAAAAACAATCCTTTGTTCACAAATCATTTATTTGATCACAAAGTAAACCATACCTACAAGGTTCAATAAGTACTTCAATCTCCAAGACTATAACATTTTGTAGACATGGGAGTCATGATCGTCGTGGCCGCTTCCGGAACCAATTCCGATGCTGCGCTACTCTGATCATTATGCTCAGGTTCATAAACCTTATCAAGTTTTATTGTCCTCCCACTCAAATACTTCGCTAAAAACAATTTCTTGGAAATAAGTAAGAAACATCGACAAACACTTTTGTCTTTGTCTCCATAGTGGAAAGAATTCCCAATCAATTCTGTGGGATAACCTTTCAAAGACATTCATCCGATTTTGGTTGTAAACTTATTTACTTTATGCTATGCATTCCAAAATTTAAGAAAGGACTATTAGGGTTCATACCCATGCCATAACTCGTATGGTGTCATTTCAACGGATCATGATGATGCTCTATTTAGTGTAAAAGCGGTAGTCACTAAAGCATAATCCACAAAAATATAATAGCATCAATATTTTATCTCATCATTGACCCAACAAGGTTTGGATACATCTCTCGGATACTCCATCATCACTATGATACTCCAAGAAACGTGAGTTGTAGAACAATTTCATAACTCTCTTAGATGTTTGCTAAAACTCGTAATTCAAATATTTCCACTATGATCCAATCATAGATATTTGACTTTTCTATTACGATGATTTCCACCTCATGCTGAAATTTATTTGAATCCATTCAAATGTTTCAAACTTCTTTCTTATCGAATATATCCACATATATATACTCAATTCATTGTTGGAAGTTTTCATGAAGTAGAAGAATCTCCCGCACAACCTATGCCCAGTGAACCACATACATCATCATGTATTTTTCCACTAAGTTAGTTGCCCGTTCAACTCTTGGCCTATGAACGGTATTTCAGTCATTCTCTTTAGAAAAGATTTGCAAGCGCCAAACGATTCAAAAATCGAATGACTCCAAAAATCCATTTGCATGGAGTTCCTTCATGCGTTCCTTTCTAATATGACCTAAATTGCGGTTCCACAAATAAGTGGAATTCAAATCATTTGCCTTATGGCATTTTAGCGTCAGTATTATGTATGTGTGTTTCACCATTAAGATTTATAATAACTTATCCATCGTACATGGAGTAATGTCATAATTTTAACAACTCATTGTTTTCATTTGACCAGAGCAAAATAACAATTATTAAGTTCTTTATTATAGATTCTAAGGGCTAGATAGGATGCCAACGACGAACATAATAACACTTTATTTTTGTTCCAGAAGTGCATTCCTATCATATTCCTTGTCGATCACTTAGGCCATTGTATTCTTGTATTGCGTTGTTTTGTATGACATTTCATACCAACCAATATGGTACTAATACCCAAGAATTTCATTGTGTGACCAAACTAGGAATACAACCATAACATGTATATCATGTATATACACACGAGCTAGACTTTCTAGTCTTCTCTTTTCTTTACGCCAAAATATCTTTTGTAGTTTCTCTTTTAGCTTTCCTCATTATTCAGAAAATACTTCACCTTCAATAACTTCTAGGTTTGTTGGTCAAATACCAATAACCTTGAGGTTCTTACTTTGAAGTTGATCATCATATGACAAGTGTTTCAGATTTCACTATTAGTAACTTTGTAATATGATGAACAATTTCACTCATAATTTTATCCATCATTTCATGGCGACTTTTCCGAGACCATATCTGTACATGCTAGGCTCGTATAGTTTAACCTCAGTATTCGCATGTGCAAATCTGGCTTGCACCCGTTGTATGCACACGTAGAATCTATAACACCCGATCATCACGTGATGCTACGAAACTACGAGTCTTAGCAACGGTGCATACTAAGGACGATCACTTCATGGATATGCGAATATCGTTAGTGCCCCAATAGTTGGAGGATTGGGACGCCTTGCGTCTTCAACCTTCCTACATTCCCATAAAACTTATGAGTTTATGTAGTCTCACCAAATTATATTCTATCATCTTGCAATAAGGTCTTAGATATCACATATATCTCATACCTTGATTATTTACGAAAACAAAATTTTCAGCTCCTTACTTTTCAAACAGATTTGAACTTCAAGTTTCACGGAGACAAGATAACTTTAGGTACTAATTGAAACCATAACTCTCTGAATCAACAATGTGAGGTTTACTAAAAGTTTGCAATAGGACTTAATCATTTCTTAATTCTTTAACAATACGGTACCAATCCGTAAAGTTTCTTGTCAGATTTTAACAGTATTTCTATCTCAATAACAAGACTAGCGCATGGTAGAAAACGGATGCCAATACTACAAAATTAATTCAAAATACTACTCGAGACTATGTTCATGATAATTAGTTCATGTTTTAATCTAATTACTAATGAACTCCCACTTAATACAACATCCCTCATAGTTGTTAAGTGGTACACGATCCACATCCACTACACCAAAACCGATCATCACGTGAGATGATGTAGCTTCAATGGTGAACATCAACATGTTGATCATATCATCCATATGACTCGTGTTCAACCTTTCGGTTTCCGTTGTCCCGAGGCCATGTACGTACATGCTAGGCTCGTCAAGCAAACCCAAGTATTCCGCGTGTGCAACATGGCTTACACCCGTTGTATGTGAACGTTGAGTCTATCACATCCGATCATCACGAGATGCTTTGAAACGACGAGCGTGCAGCGGTGCATACGAGGGAGAACACTTTATTATCTTGATATTAATGTGAGGGATCATCTTATAATGCTACCGTCGCGTTCTAAGCAAAATAAGATGCATAAAGGATTAACATCACATGCAATTCATATGTGATATGATATGGCCCTTTAGTCTTTGCGCCTTTGATCTTCATCTCCAAAGCACGGACTTGATCTCCATCATCAACGGGCATGATCTCCATCATCGTCGGCGTAGCGTCAAGGTTCATGGCGCCGTCTTCATGGTTGTTCACCTCATGTAGCAACTATTACAACTACTTTGAAATACTACTCAACATGAAATTTAAAGACAACCATAAGGCTCCTGCCGGTTGCCACAATACAATAATGATCATCTCATACATATTCATCATCACATCATGGCCATATCACATCACCAAACCCTGCAAAAACAAGTTAGACGTCTCTAATTTGGTTTGCATATTTTACGTGGTTTAGGGTTTTCGAGTGAGATCTAATCTACCTACGAACATGAACCACAACGGTGATACTAGTGTTGTCAATAGAAAGAGTAAATTGAATCTTCACTATGGTGGGAGAGACAGACACCCGCAAAGCCACTTATGCAATACAAGTTGCATGTCAAACGTGGAGCAAGTCTCATGAACGCGGTCATGTAAAGTTAGCCGAGCCGCTTCATCCCACCATGCCACAAAGATGCAAAGTACTCGAACTAAAGAAAACATAAGCAACAACGCCCACAAAACAATTGTGTTCTACTCGTGCAACCATCTATGCATAGACACGGCTCTGATACCCTTTGTAGGGATTCGTTGCATAGAAAACAAAAATTTTCCTACCGCGAGAACGCAATCCAAGCCAAGATGCAATCTAGAAGACGGGAGCAACGAGGGGATGATCAAGACTCACCCTTGAAGATTTCCAAAGCCTATAACAGTAGGCTCTTATTGCTGCGGTAGACGATCACTTGCCGCTTGCAAAAGCGCGTAGAAAATCTTGATCACGGTGCCACTATCGGGCAGCACCTCCGTAGTCGGTCACACGTTCGGTGTTGATGACGACGTCCTTCTCCCCGTTCCAGCGGGCAGCAGAAGTAGTAGATCCTCCTCGGAATCCCGGCGGCACGACGGCGTGGTGGCGGTGGTGGTGGAGAACTCCGGCAGGGCTTCGCCTATGCGCTGCGGGAGTTTGTATGTGGAGGAGGGGAGGCTAGGGTTTGGGGAGAGGGGGTGCCATGGGCGCCGGCCTCAAGGGGGCAGGGGTGGTGCGGCCAAGCCATGGGCTGCCCCTCCCTCTCCTCCTCATTATATAGGTGGAACCCCAAGGGTTTGCCCAAAGTCTTCGAATAAGACCCCAACAGAAAAACTGCCTTATGGATGAAACCTAGAGGGACAGGGACTCTCCCCTTTCCCCTTTTCTTGGCCGGCCAAGGAGGTGGAGTCCACCATGGACTCCACCCTCCCACTTGGTTGGCTGGTTAGGGTTTGTGGAGTCCCTCCGGGACTCCTCCTTCCATAGTGATTTATTTCCGGATAATTCTAGAAACCACCTTCCATAAATTCACCGGATCATTTCCAAACTTGGAAAGTGACTTCCTATATATGAATCTTATTCTCCGGACCATTCCGGAACTCCTCGTGATGTCCTGGATCCCATCCGAGACTCCGAACAAAACTTCGAACTCCATTCCATATTCCATATCTACTTAAACGACATCAAACCTTAAGTGTGTCACCCTACGGTTCGCGAACTATGTAGACATGGTTGAGACTTCTCTCCGACCAATAACCAATAGCGGGATCTGGAGATCCATAATGGCTCCCACATATTCAACGATGACTTTAGTGATCGAATGAACCATTCACATACGATACCAATTCCCTTTGTCACGCGATATTTTACTTGTCCGAGGTTTGATCATCGGTATCTCTATACCTCGTTCAACCTCGTCTCATGACAAGTACTCTTTACTCGTACCGTGGTATGTGGTCTCTTATGAACCATTCATATGCTTGCAAGCTATTTGACGACATTCCACCGAGAGGGCCCAGAGTATATCTATCCCTCATCTGGATGGACAAATCCCACTGTTGATCCATATGCCTCAACTCATACTTTCCGGATACTTAATCCCACCTTTATAACCACCCATTTACGCAGTGGCGTTTGATGTAATCAAAGTACCTTTCCGGTATAAGTGATTTACATGATCTCATGGTCATAAGGACTAGGTAACTATGTATCGAAAGCTTATAGCAAATAACTTAATGACGTGATCTTATGCTACGCTTAATTGGGTGTGTCCATTACATCATTCATATAATGACATAACCTTGTTATTAATAACATCCAATGTTCATGATCACGAAACCATGATCATCTATAAATCAACAAGCTAGTTATACAAGAGGCTTACTAGGGACTCGTTGTTCACATAACACACATGTATCAATGTTTCGGTTAATACAATTATAGCATGGTATGTAAACATTATCATAAACTTAAAGATATATTATAATAACCATTTTATTATTGCCTCTTGGGCATATCTCCAATAGGCACAAGATGTGGGAGTCGCCTTACGAGGAAGGTCATCTTGATGTGCCCTCTCCACCCTTGGAGTGGTAGACACCCTATGATGGTGTTTGTCGCCTTCATGTCGAGGCTCTCGTCTTCGTGCTTCATCACCATGTCTTGATGGGTGTCGTCGAAGATCCTTGGAGGATGTTGGTCGATGGCAATCATGAGGTGGCTTGTGTCGGCGAAGATCATGTGGGGACGTATGTCGATGGAGACCATGAGGTGGTAGTGGTCGACGACTATCATGAGATGGTGTGAGTCGATGACGGTCCTCGGCATGCCTAGGAGATGGCTCACGTGCCTTGGCATGTTGTTGTTGGCGCCTTGTTGAGCTCGGTGAGGAGTGTCGATGACGATCGTGTTGAGGACGCTCTTGATGATCCATATGACGAGGTCGATGTAGATGATCATGTGCATAAGCACTCTCGTGGTGACGCCAACTTGAAGATCCTCTATCTTCATATGTAGCTCCATAGGCCAAGCGGGGGTACTTGGGAGCACCGGTGTTGTTCATGGTGCAGTCGATGTCGTCCTCGTGGTGGTGCTCCACCATGTCGTCCATGCTTGTTGAGCCATTGTCGATGTAGAGCTCCTCGATGTCGGTCATGTCCGCGATGCTTGTGGAGCCATAGTTGATGTCGGGCTCCACATGCTCTTCCTCGTCCGCGGTGCTTGCGGAGCCATAGTTGGTGTCGAGCTCCACATGCTCTTCCACATCCGCGGTGCTTGCGGAGGTATCCTCCTAGAAGGAGTCCATGTAGTCCTCCATATCCTCTTCTTCACTATCTATGTTAGCACGACAAAAGCTATATAATGGGTGTTAGTGGAAGAATTGGGTCAACTAACTAAACCAAGAGATAATTCAATTTGTGTTGGTGATGCGTGCAGTCAACACACGTCCGTTGGGAACCCCAAGAGGAAGGTGTGATGCGTACAGTAGCAAGTTTTCCCTCAGTAAGAAACCAAGGTTTATCGAACCAGTAGGAGTCAAGGATCACGTGAAGGTCGTTGGTGACGGAGTGTAGTGCGACGCAACACCAGGGATTCCGGCGCCAACGTGGAACCTGCACAACACAATCAAAGTACTTTGCCCCAAAGTAACGAGTGAGGTTGTCAATCTCACCGACTTGCCTGTAAACAAAGGATTAGATGTATAGTGTGGATGATGATGTTTGTTTGTGAAGAACAAGTAAAGAACAATTGCGATAGATTGTATTTCAGATGTAAAGAATGGACCGGGGTCCACGGTTCACTAGTGGTGTCTCTCCCATAAGATAAATAGCATGTTGGGTGAACAAATTACGGCTTGGGCAATTGACAAATAAAGAAGGCATAGCAATGCACATACATATATCATGATGAGTACTATGAGATTTAATCGGGGCATTACGACAAAATACATAGACCGCTATCCAAAGATGCATCTATGCCTAAAAAGTCCACTTTCGAGGTTATCATCCGAACCCCTTCCAGTATTAAGTTGCAAACAACGGACAATTGCATTAAGTATGGTGCGTAATGTAATCAACACAAATATCCTTATACAAAGCATCGATGTTTTATCCCTAGTGGCAATAGCACATCCACAACCTTAGAACTTTCGTCACTCGTCCCGGATTCAATGGAGGCATGAACCCACTATCGAGCATAATTACTCCCTCTTGGAGTTACAAGTATCAACTTGGCCGAGCCTCTACTAGCAACGGAGAGCATGCAAGAACATAAACAACATATATGATAGATTGATAATCAACTTGACATAGTATTCAATATTCATCGGATCCCAACAAACACAACATGTAGCATTACAAATAGATGATCTTGATCATGATAGGCGGTGATACGTCTCCAACGTATCGATAATTTCTTATGTTCCATGCTACATTATTGATGATATCTACATGTTTTATGCACACTTTATGTCATATTCGTGCATTTTATGGAACTAACCTATTAACAAGATGCCGAAGAGCCAGTTGCTGTTTTCTGCTGTTTTTGGTTTCAGAAATCCTAGTAAGGAAATATTCTCGGAATTGGACGAAATCAACGCCCAGGGTCCTATTTTGCCACGAAGCTTCCAGAAGACCGAAGAGGAGTCGAAGTGGGGCCACGAGGCGCCGCCACCATAGGGCGGCGCGGCCCAGGCCCTGGCCGCGCCGACCTATGGTGTGGGGCCCTCGTGTGGCCCCCCATGTTGCCCTTCCGCCTACTTAAAGCCTCCGGTCGCGAAACCCCCAGGACCGAGAGCCACGATACGGAAAACCTTGCGAGACGCCGCGCCGCCAATCCCATCTCGGGGGATTCCGGAGATCTCCTCCGGCACCCTGCCGGAGAGGGGATTCATCTCCCGGAGGACTCTACACCGCCATGGTCGCCTCCGGAGTGATGAGTGAGTAGTTCACCCCTGGACTATGGGTCCATAGCAGTAGCTAGATGGTTGTCTTCTCCTTATGTGCTTCATTGTTGGATCTTGTGAGCTGCCTAACATGATCAAGATCATCTATCTGTAATACTATATGTTGTGTTTGTCGGGATCCGATGGATAGAGAATACCATGTTATGTTAATTATCAAGTTATTACCTATGTGTTGTTTATGATCTTGCATGCTCTCCGTTATTAGTAGAGGCTCTGGCCAAGTTTGTACTCTTAACTCCAAGAGGGAGTATTTATGCTCGATAGTGGGTTCATGCCTACATTGATACCTGGGACAGTGACAGAAAGTTCTAAGGTTGTGTTGTCGTTGTTGCCACTAGGGATAAAACATTGATGCTATGTCTAAGGATGTAGTTATTGATTACATTACGCACCATACTTAATGCAATTGTCTGTTGCTTTGCAACTTAATACCGGAAGGGGTTCGGATGATAACCTGAAGGTGGACTTTTTAGGCATAGATGCAGTTGGATGGCGGTCTATGTATTTTGTCGTAATGCCCAATTAAATCTCACTATATTTATCATGCCATGTATGTGCATTGTTATGCCCTCTCTATTTGTCAATTGCCCGACTGTAATTTGTTCACCCAACATGCTTTTATCTTATGGGAGAGACACCTCTAGTGAACTGTGGACCCCGGTCCATTCTTTTATACTGGAAATACAAATCTCGCTGCAATACTTGTTCTTTACTTGTTTTCTTGCAAACAATCATATTCCACACAATACGGTTAATCCTTTGTTACAGACAAGCCGGTGAGATTGACAACCTCACCTGTTTCGTTGGGGCAAAGTACTTTGTTTGTGTTGTGCAGGTTCCACGTTGGCGCCGGAATCCCTGATGTTGCGCCGCACTACATTCCGCCGCCATCAACCTTCAACGTGCTTCTTGGCTCCTCCTGGTTCGATAAACCTTGGTTTCTTTCTGAGGGAAAACTTGCCGCTGTGCGCATCATACCTTCCTCTTGGGGTTCCCAACGGACGTGTACATCTACGCGCATCAAGCACATTTTTCTGGCGCCGTTGCCGGGGAGATCAAGACACGCTGCAAGGGGAGTCTCCACTTCTCAATCTCTTTACTTTGTTTTTGTCTTGCTTTATTTTATTTACTACTTTGTTTGCTGCACCTAAACAAAACACAAAAAAATTAGTTGCTAGCTTTACTTTATTTACTGTCTTGCTCTCTATATTAAAAACACAAAAAAATTAGTTACTTGCATTTGCTTTACTTATTTCATCATGTTTGCTTTTAATTTTACCACAAAAGACATACCGGTAGGACGTGGGTCTATAGTTGGGAGAAATAATATAGAAGAATTTTTCAATCATATTAGTATTACTGAAGATTTTGAAGATAGACACTTGGTAGAACTTGCACCTACCTATGAAATTGCTGCTGCTGCTTTAGTTCGAATGTTGGAAACTAAATTTGTTAATCTCAATCCTATAATCCAACACATGTTTCTTACACTCGGTGATATGGAAGAAGGGGAAAAGAAAGATTTTGTTTTAGAAACCCTTCTTAGAGAATTTGGTGGTCTAGCGAGAGAGGCTAGAAAGGTCTTTGCTAAATTTAATATGCTTGGTTCTCATACTAATTTTGTTGGTCTCCTTGAAAAAATGGACATGGATAGAATAAGGTATACTAATAATATTAATGATGGTGGGGAGATCAAAGCACCAATACCATGTAAACTCCTAGCTATGAATGATGCACTAGAAAATAACTATGCTTGGCTTGTTCCTGAAAATTTGTTCGATGAGAGTAGCAAGCCCAAGACTAATGAAAAGGGAGACGCTAAAACTTATGTATCCAATATACTATGTTTGGTTGAGAAAACTCCCAACACCCCTGGTAATGATGTTGATGCTTCATCTCTTGATAATACTTGAATTACACTTTCTGCGCCTAGCTGAAAGGCGTTAAAGAAAAGCGCTTATGGGAGACAACCCATGTTTTTACTACAGCACTTTGTTTTATATTTGAGTCTTGGAAGTTGTTTACTACTGTAGCAACCTCTCCTTATCATGTTTTTGTGCCAAGTAAAGTTTCTATAGTAAGGTTCATACTAGATTTGGATTACTGCGCAGAAACAGATTTCTTTGCTGTCACGAATCTGGGCCTAATTCTCTGTAGGTAACTCAGAAAATTATGCAAATTTACGTGAGTGATTCTCAGATATGTACGCAACTTTCATTAGTTTTGAGTTTTTCCATTTGAGCAAGTCTAGTGCCATTTTAAAATTCGTCTTTACGAACTGTTCTGTTTTGACAGATTCTGCCTTTTATTTCGCATTGCCTCTTTTGCTATGTTGGATGAATTTCTTTGATCCATTAATGTCCAGTAGCTTTATGCAATGTCCAGAAGTGTAAAGAATGATTGTGTCACCTCTGAACATATAAATTTTTATTGTGCACTAACTCTCTAATGAGTTTGCTTGAAGTTTGGTGTGAAGGAAGTTTTCAAGGATCAAGAGAGGAGTATGATATACTATGATCAAGAGGAGTGAAAGCTCTAAGCTTGGGGATGCCCCGGTGGTTCACCCCTGCATATTTTAAGAAGACTCAAGCGTCTAAGCTTGGGGATGCCCAAGGCATCCCCTTCTTCATCGACAACATCATCAGGTTCCTCCCCTGAAACTATATTTTTATTCCGTCACATCTTATGCACTTTGCTTGGAGCGTCGGTTTGTTTTTGTTTTTGTTTTGTTTGAATAAGTTGGATCCTAGCATTCACTGTATGGGAGAGAGACACGCTCCGCTGTAGCATATGGACAAGTATGTCCTTAGGCTTTACTCATAATGTTCAAGGCGAAGTTTCTTCTTCGTTAAATTGTTATATGGTTGGAATTGGAAAATGATACATGTAGTATTTGCTATAATATTTTGGATAATGTGATACTTGGCAATTGTTGTGCTCATGTTTAAGCTCTTGCATCATATACTTTGCACCCATTAATGAAGAAACACTTAGAGCTTGCTAATTTGGTTTGCATATTTGGTTTCTCTAGAGTCTAGATAATATCTAGTATTGAGTTTTGAACAACAAGGAAGACGGTGTAGAGTCTTATAATGTTTACAATATGTCTTTTATGTGAGTTTTGCTGCACCGTTCATCCTTGTGTTTGTTTCAAATAACCTTGCTAGCCTAAACCTTGTATCGAGAGGGAATACTTCTCATGCATCCAAAATTCTTGAGCCAACCACTATGCCATTTGTGTCCACCATACCTACCTACTACATGGTATTTCTCCGCCATTCCAAAGTAAATTGCTTGAGTGCTACCTTTAAAATTCCATCATTCGCCTTTGCAATATATAGCTCATGGGACAAAATAGCCTTAAAAACTATTGTGGTATTGAATATGTACTTATGCACTTTATCTCTTATTAAGTTGCTTGTTGTGCGATAACCATGTTCCTGGGGACGCCATCAACTATTCTTTGTTGAATATCATGTGAGTTGCTATGCATGTCCGTCTTGTCTGAAGTAAGAGAGATCTACCACCTTAATGATTAGAGCATGCATATTGTTAGAGAAGAACATTGGGCCGCTAACTAAAGCCATGAATCATGGTGGAAGTTTCAGTTTTGGACACATATCCTCAATCTCATGTGAGAATAATAATTGTTGCTACATGCTTATGCATTAAAGAGGAGTCCATTATCTCGTTGTCCATGTTGTCCCGGTATGGGTGTCTAAGTTGAAGAATGATCAAAAGCGAGAAATCCAATGCGAACTTTCTCCTTAGACCCTTGTACAAGCGGCATGGAAGTACCCCATTGTGACACTTGGTTAAAACATGTGCATTGCGATGATCCCAGGTAGTCCAAGCTAATTAGGACAAGGTGCGGGCACTATTAGTATACTATGCATGAGGCTTGCAACTTGTAAGATATAATTTACATAACTCATTTGCTTTATTACTACCGTTGACAAAATTGTTTCATGTTTTCAAAATAAAAGCTCTAGCACAAATATAGCAATCGATGCTTTCCTCTTTGAAGGACCATTCTTTTACTTTTATGTTGAGTCAGTTCACCTATCTCTCTCCACCTCAAGAAGCAAACACTTGTGTGAACTGTGCATTGATTCCTACATACTTGCATATTGCACTTGTTATATTACTCTATGTTGACAATTATCCATGAGATATACATGTTATAAGTTGAAAGCAACCGCTGAAACTTAATCTTCCTTTGTGTTGCTTCAATACCTTTACTTTGATTTATTGCTTTATGAGTTAACTCTTATGCAAGACTTATTGATGCTTGTCTTGAAGTACTATTCATGAAAAGTCTTTGCTTTATGATTCACTTGTTTACTCATGTCATTACCATTGTTTTGATCGCTGCATTCATTACATATGCTTACAAATAGTATGATCAAGATTATGATGGCATGTCACTTCGAAATTATCTTTGTTATCGTTTTACCTGCTCGGGACGAGCAGTAACTAAGCTTAGGGATGCTGATACGTCTCCAACGTATCGATAATTTCTTATGTTCCATGCTAAATTATTGATGATATCTACATGTTTTATGCACACTTTATGTCATATTCGTGCATTTTCTGGAACTAACCTATTAACAAGATGCCGAAGAGCCGCTTCGTTGTTCTCGCTGTTTTTGGTTTCAGAAATCCTAGTAAGGAAATATTCTCGGAATTGGACGAAATCAATGCCCGGGGTCCTATTTTGCCACGAAGCTTCCGGAAGACCGAAGAGGAGTCGAAGTGGGGCCACGAGGCGCCGCCACCATAGGGCGGCGCGGCCCGGCCCCGGCCGCGCCGACCTATGGTGTGGGGCCCTCGTGTGGCCCCCACGTTGCCCTTCCGCCTACTTAAAGCCTCCGTCGCGAAACCCCAGGACCGAGAGCCACGATACGGAAAACCTTACTGAGACGCCGCCGCCGCCAATCCCATCTCGGGGGATTCAGGAGATCTCCTCCGGCACCCTGCCGGAGAGGGGATTCATCTCCCGGAGGACTCTACACCGCCATGGTCGCCTCCGGAGTGATGAGTGAGTAGTTCACCCCTGGACTATGGGTCCATAGCAGTAGCTAGATGGTTGTCTTCTCCTTATGTGCTTCATTGTTGGATCTTGTGAGCTGCCTAACATGATCAAGATCATCTATCCGTAATACTATATGTTGTGTTTGTCGGGATCCGATGGATAGAGAATACCATGTTATGTTAATTATCAAGTTATTACCTATGTGTTGTTTATGATCTTGCATGCTCTCCGTTATTAGTAGAGGCTCTGGCCAAGTTTGTACTCTTAACTCCAAGAGGGAGTATTTATGCTCGATAGTGGGTTCATGCCTACATTGATACATGGGACAGTGGATGAAAGTTCTAAGGTTGTGTTGTGTCTGTTGCCACTAGGGATAAAACATTGATGCTATGTCTAAGGATGTAGTTATTGATTACATTACGCACCATACTTAATGCAATTGTCTCGTTGCTTTGCAACTTAATACCGAAGGGGTTCGGATGATAACCTCGAAGGTGGACTTTTAGGCATAGATGCGATTGGATGGCGGTCTATGTATTTTGTCGTAATGCCCAATTAAATCTCACTATATTTATCATGCCATGTATGTGCATTGTTATGCCCTCTCTATTTGTCAATTGCCCGATCGTAATTTGTTCACCCAACATGCTTTTATCTTATGGGAGAGACACCTCTAGTGAACCGTGGACCCCGGTCCATTCTTTTATACTCGAAATACAAATCTGCTGCAATACTTGTTCTTTACTGTTTTCTTGCAAACAATCATATTCCACACAATACGGTTAATCCTTTGTTACAGCAAGCCGGTGAGATTGACAACCTCACTGTTTCGTTGGGGCAAAGTACTTTGTTTGTGTTGTGCAGGTTCCACGTTGGCGCCGGAATCCCTGGTGTTGCGCCGCACTACATTCCGCCGCCATCAACCTTCAACGTGCTTCTTGGCTCCTCCTGGTTCGATAAACCTTGGTTTCTTTCTGAGGGAAAACTTGCCGCTGTGCGCATCATACCTTCCTCTTGGGGTTCCCAACGGACGTGTACATCTACGCGCATCAGGCAGCTCACAAGATCTAACATGATAGCACAATGAGGAGAAGACAACCATCTAGCTACTGCTATGGACCCATAGTCCAGGGGTGAACTACTCACACATCGATCCGGAGGCGATCATGGCGATGAAGAGCCCTCCGCGAGATGATTCCCCTCTCCGGCAGGGTGCCGGAGGCGATCTCCTGAATCCCCCGAGATGGGATTGGCGGCGGCGGCGTCTCTGGAAGGTTTTCCGTATAGTGGCTCTCGGTACAGAGGGTTTCGCGACAAAGGCTTTAAGTAGGCGGAAGGGCGGAGTCGGAGGGCTGACAGGGGCCCCACACGCTAGGGCTGCGCGGCCCCACCCTTGGCCGCGCGGCCCTAGTGTGGCGGCACCTCGTCGCCCCACTTCGTGATCCCTTCGGTCTTCTGGAAGCTTCGTGGAAAAATAAGACCCTGGGCGTTGATTTCGTCCAATTCCGAGAATATTTCCTTTGTAGGATTTCTGAAACCAAAAACAGCAGAAAACAGCAACTGGCTCTTCGGCATCTCCTCAATAGGTTAGTGCCGGAAAATGCATAATAATGACATATAATGTGTATAAAACATGTGAGTATCATCATAAAAGTAGCATGGAACATAAGAAATTATGGATACGTTTGAGACATATCAAGCATCCCCAGCTTAGTTCCTACTCGCCCTCGAGTAGGTAAACGATAACAAGGATAATTTCTGAAGTGACATGCTATCATAATCTTGATCAATACTATTGTAAAGCATATGAGATGAATGCAGCGATTCGAAGCAATGATGAAGACAATGAGTAAACAAATGAATCATATAGCAAAGACTTTTCATGAATAATACTTTCAAGACAAGCATCAATAAGACTTGCATAAGAGTTACTCATAAAGCAATAAATTCTTAGTAGAAAGCTTTGAAACAACACAAAGGAAGATATAAGTTTCAGCGGTTGCTTTCAACTTCAACATGTTTATCTCATGGATAATTGTCAACACAAAGTAATATAACAAGTGCAATAGGTAAATATGTAAGAATCAATGCACACGGTTTACACAAGTGTTTGCTTCTAAGATAGAAAGAATAGGTAAACTGACTCAACAATAAAGTAGAAGATAGGCCCTTCGCAGAGGGAAGCATGGATTACTATTTTTGTGCTAGAGCTTTTCATTTTGAAAACATAGAAACAATTTTGTCAACGGTAGTAATAAATCATATGTGTTATGTATAAGACATCCTATAAGTTGCAAGCCTCATGCATAGAATACTAATAGTTCCCGCACCTTGTCCTAATTAGCTTGGATTAACACGGATTATCATTGCATAACATATGTTTCAACCAAGTGTCACAAAGGGGTACCTCTATGCCGCCTGTACGAGAGGTCTAAGGAGAAAGTTCGCATTGGATTTCTCGCTTTTGATTATTCTCAACTTAGATATCCATACCGGGACAACATAGACAACGAGATAATGGACTCCTCTTTTAATGCATAAGCATTTAACAACGAGATAAAATTCTCATAAGAGATTGAGGATTTGTGTCCAAACCGAAACTTCCACCATGATTCATGGCTTTAGTTAGCGGCCCAATGTTCTTCTCTAACAATATGCATACTCAAACCATTTGATCATGAAAATCACCCTTACTTCGGACAAGACGAACATGCATAGCAACTCACATGATATTCAACAAAGGTAAAAGTTGATGGCATCCCCGAAACATGGTTACCGCTCAACAAGCAACTTATTAAGAAATGAGATACATAAGTACATATTCTTCACCACAATAGTTTTTAAGGCTATTTTCCCATGAGCTATGTATTGTAAAGGCAAAGAATAGAATTTTAAAGGTAGCACTCAAGTAATGTACTTTGGAATGGCAGAGAAGTACCATGTGGTAGGTAGGTATGGTGGACACAAATGGCATAGTTTTTGGCTCAAGGATTTGGATGCATGAGAAGAATTCCTCTCAATACAAGGCTAGGATAGCAAGGTTGTTTGAAGCAAACTCAAGTATAAAACGGTACAGCAAGACTCACATATGAACATATTGTAAGCATTATAAGACTTTACATCGTCTCCTTGTTGTTCAAACACCTTAACCGAGAAAATATCTAGACTCTAGAGACCAATCATGCAAACCAAATTTTAACAAGCTCTATGTAGTTCTTCATTAATGGGTGCAAAGTACATGATGCAAGAGCTTAAACATGATCTATATGAGCACAACAATTGCCAAGTATCAAATTATTCAAGACATTATACCAATTACCACATGTAGCATTTTCCGTTTCCAACCATATATCAATGAACGAAGTAGTTCAACCTTCGCAATGAACATTAAGAATAAAGCTAAGAACACATGTGTTCATATGCACCAGCGGAGCGTGTCTCTCTCCCACACAAAGAATGCTAGGATCCGATTTTATTCAAACAAAAACAAAAATAAAAACAAACAGACGCTCCAAGTAAAGCACATAAGATGTGACTGAATAAAAATATAGTTTCACTAGAGGTGACCTGATAAGTTGTCGATGAAGAAGGGGATGCCTTGGGCATCCCCAAGCTTAGATGCTTGAGTCTTCTTGAAATATGCAGGGATGAACCACGGGGGCATCCCCAAGCTTAGACTTTTCACTCTTCTGGATCATATTGTATCATCCTCCTCTCTTGACCCTTGAAAACTTCCTCCACACCAAACTCGAAACAAGCTCATTAGAGGGTTAGTGTATAAATGAAAATTCATATATTCAGAGGTGACATAATCATTCTTAACACTTCTGGACATTGCACAAAGCTACTGAAAGTTAATGGAACAAAGAAATCCATCAAACATAGCAAAACAGGCAATGCGAAATAAAAGGCAGAATCTGTCAAAACGAACAGTCCGTAAAGACGAATTTTTCTGGGGCACTTAACTTGATCAGATGAAAATGCTCAAATTGAATGAAAGTTGCGTACATATCTGAGGATCACGCACGTAAATTGGCAGATTTTTCTGAGTTACCTACAGAGAATTCTACTCAAATTCGTGACAAGAAATCTGTTTCTGCGCAGTAATCCAAATCTAGTATTGACTTTACTATCAAAGACTTTACTTGGCACAACAATGCAATAAAATAAAGATAAGGAGAGGTTGCTACAGTAGTAACAACTTCCAAGACTCAAATATAAAACCAAAGTGCAGAAGTAAAAAATAATGGTTTGTCTCCCATAAGCGCTTTTCTTTAACGCGTTTCAGCTAGGCGCAGAAAGTGTGAATCAAGTATTGTCAAGAGACGAAGCATTAGCATTCTTACCAGGGGTGTTGGGAGTTTCCTCAACAATGCATTGTATCTGGTCTATATAAGTAACTCCTCTTTGTACGCTTTTAGGCTTACTATTCTCATCAAACAAATTTTCAGGAACAAGCCAAGCATAATTATTTTCTAGAGCTTCATGCATTCCTAGGAGCTTACTAGGTATCGGTACTTTAATCTCCTTACCATCATTAACATTACTAGTGTACCTTATTCTATCCATGTCCATCTTTTCAAGTGTTCTTTTAAAATCAGGGAACAAACCAAGCCTCTTATGCTTGATAAAAACTTTTCTAGCTTCTTTAGTATATCTTCAAATTCTCTAACAAGGACTTTTAAAACAAAATCGCTCTTTTCTCCCATCTCCATATCAGAAAGTGTGAGAAACATATGTTGTGTTATGGGATTGAGATTAACAAATCTAGTTTCCAACATGTGTACCAAACAGGCAGAAGCACTTTCATAAGTAGGAGCAACTTTTAATAATGGTATATCTTCAGAATCTTCATCATACTAACATGGGTGAAAAATTCTTCTATATTATCTCTTCCAATGATAGACCCTTGTCCTACCGGTATTTTTTCAGAGTGAACTTAGGAGGCATGATGAAATAAACAAGTGGTAAATAAAGTAAATGCAAGTAACTATTTTTTTTGTGTTTTTAATATAGAGAACGCAACAAGACAGTAAATAAAGTAAAGCTAGCAACTAATTTTTTTGTGTTTTTGATATAAAGAGCAAACAAAGCAGTAAATAAAATAAAGTAAAGCAAGACAAAAACAAAGTAAAGAGATTGGATGTGGGAGACTCCCCTTGCAGCGTGTCTTGATCTCCCCGGCAACGGCGCCAGAAAAAGTGCTTGATGTGTGCAGTTAACACACGTCCGTTGGAAACCCCAAGAGGAAGGTGTGATGCGTACAGTAGCAAGTTTTCCCTCAGTAAGAAACCAAGGTTTATCGAACCAGTAGGAGTCAAGGATCACGTGAAGGTCGTTGGTGACGGAGTGTAGTGCGGCGCAACACCAGGGATTCCGGCGCCAACGTGGAACCTGCACAACACAATCAAAGTACTTTGCCCCAACGTAACAGTGAGGTTGTCAATCTCACCGGCTTGCTGTAAACAAAGGATTAGATGTATAGTGTGGATGATGATGTTTGTTTGTGAAGAACAGTAAAGAACAATTGCAGTAGATTGTATTTCAGATGTAAAGAATGGACCGGGGTCCACAGTTCACTAGTGGTGTCTCTCCCATAAGATAAATAGCATGTTGGGTGAACAAATTACAGTTGGGAAATTGACAAATAAAGAAGGCATAACAATGCACATACATATATCATGATGAGTACTATGAGATTTAATCGGGGCATTACGACAAAGTACATAGACCGCTATCCGGCATGCATCTATGCCTAAAAAGTCCACTTTCAGGTTATCATCCGAACCCCTTCCAGTATTAAGTTGCAAACAACAGACAATTGCATTAAGTATGGTGTGTAATGTAATCAACGCAAATATCCTTAGACAAAGCATCGATATTTTATCCCTAGTGGCAACAGCACATCCACAACCTTAGAACTTTCTGTCACTGTCCCAGATTCAATGGAGGCATGAACCCACTATCGAGCATAATTACTCCCTTTTGGAATTACAAGTATCAACTTGGCTAGAGCCTCTACTAGCAACAGAGAGCATGCAAGAACATAAACAACATATATGATAGATTGATAATCAACTTGACATAGTATTTAATATTCATCGGATCCCAACAAACACAACATGTAGCATTACAAATAGATGATCTTGATCATGATAGGCAGCTCACAAGATCTAACATGATAGCACAATGAGGAGAAGACAACCATCTAGCTACTGCTATGGACCCATAGTCCAGGGGTGAACTACTCACACATCGATCCGGAGGCGATCATGGCGATGAAGAGCCCTCCGGGAGATGATTCCCCTCTCCGGCAGGGTGCCGGAGGCGATCTCCTGAATCCCCCGAGATGGGATTGGCGGCAGCGTCTCTGGAAGGTTTTCCGTATCGTGGCTCTCGGTACAGAGGGTTTCGCGACGAAGGCTTTAAGTAGGCGGAAGGGCGGAGTCGGAGGGCTGACAGGGGCCCCACACGCTAGGGCGGCGCGACCCCACCCTTGGCCGCGCGGCCCTAGTGTGGCGGCGCCTCGTCGCCCCACTTCGTGATCCCTTCGGTCTTCTGGAAGCTTCGTGGAAAAATAAGACCCTGGGCGTTGATTTCGTCCAATTCCGAGAATATTTCCTTTGTAGGATTTCTGAAACCAAAAACAGCAGAAAACAGCAACTGACTCTTCGGCATCTCGTCAATAGGTTAGTGCCGGAAAATGCATAATAATGACATATAATGTGTATAAAACATGTGAGTATCGTCATAAAAGTAGCATGGAACATAAGAAATTATGGATACGTTTGAGACGTATCAGTTGGGTACACACACAAAAACACACGCAAAAGCTAGCAAATATGGTGGTAGGTGAGGATGGTGGAAAGCCAAAAGTTAAAATCCGAAATCAAGTTTGTTGTTAAGAGTGCGTAAGCTCCAAAAATCAAATGTCCAAATGGTGATCACGGAAACACGAATGATGTAGAACACACACACGAGATGATTGGGTTTAGTGTGACCAAGAAGGAATGAGCGGAAAAACAAGAAGATCCACAAGGAAAGTGGTGCTCGGTGTCACACTAACACAAGGAGAGACAAATCTTTGGTTGCAAAAGGAGAGACAACAAGATTCACACGCGGCCTCTCTTCTCTTCTCTCTCTTTTGCTTGAAAGCTTTTACTCTTTTGTATATGGTGGCACTTGCACTTTTTCGTATCTATGGTGGTACTTGCACTCTTTTGTATGTATGGTGGCACTTGCACTCTTTTGTATGTATGGTGCCACTTGCACTCTTTTGTATGTATGGTGCCACTTAAACTCTTTTTTTTGCTTGCTTTTTCTTTCACTATGTTAGCGTTAGCCTCGCTTTTGCTATTTTTCCACACGAGTCCTTGCTTATAAACTTGACTCCACACGACACACACACCTCACAATCGGGGCCACGTGCAATGTCTCGCAACACGTGATAAGCAATGCTCGATAGGATATGTCACAAAAGGAAGAGGGGTTACAAGGTGGGGGGGGGGGCAAGTTATACCTAGATGAAAATGTTAGGCGGTGTCGGAACACACAACTTGCGATGATGACGACGATGGTGTCGGAGTTGCGCCGGAATCCGGGGTGCCGAAGGTGTCGCCGTGGTGTTGATGTAGACGCGGAAGCTTGATTGACAATCCTTGCACTCCAAAACGGAAACCGCGCAAAATAAGTCAATGCCCGAAAATTTGGATCACGACGAGCGATTGAAGATGTCAAAATTTTGGAGTCGAAAAATTTCGGAAACGGTGTCAAAATTAGAGTCAATATGAGAAGGGATAACTGTCAAAGTTTGAGGCCAAACGGGCGCCGGAAAGTTATCAAAATTTGGGGCAAAAAGATGAGCCAAAACAGGACAAAACTTGTGTCAAAACGCTACCAGAGCGGCACTGCCGGGGTGCTTTGGCCGGCACTGCCGGGGTGACTCGGCCGGTACTGCCGGGCTGATGCTAGCGGCACTGCCGGTGGGGGTTCTGGGGGCGTGTGCGAGGAAAAGCAACAGGAGCAGCTTGGTGGTTGGATCGTGCGCGCTTGGAAGGAGTTGCTGGCGAGCGTGGCCTTGGCCTAGTGGGGCGAGAGCAGCTGCGCGCTGGTGGAGGCGAGCTGTAGCTGCGCGTGCGGCAAGGAATCGGCAGCGGCAGCGCGCGATGAGGGACTTGGGCGCGTGGCCGGCGGCTGATCGAGGAGCGGGCGTGCGCGCGGGTCGGCGTTGACCTGGGAAGCAGCTGGGGCAAGCAGCTGTTGCTGGTGGGTAAGAGCATCTCCCAAAAAGCGTCCGACATAAATAATTTGGGGGATGTTTGGGACTGCGTCGGACAAAAAGAGACCAAAAATCTGTACAAAAAAGAGGCCCTTTCCAGCCGCGTCCCTCAAACAGCGTCCGGATGCATGCATTTTAATAGAAGGGACCACCCCATGTGGAAAAAGTAGGTGAGAGAAAGTGTGGGGAAAGAGACTAGCATGTGGGGACTAGGGGCTGCATGCATACGTCCGGACGCTATTTTTGTGTCCGGCGTCCCCGGGGAGACTCTATGCATAGAGTCTCTACCGAAGACGCCGGACACAAAATGAGGCGCTAATTAGCTTTGGGGGACGCGACTGGACAACTTTTTTCCCCATTTCTTGTCTGCGGTCCCCCAAACCTCATTTGGGGGACGCGACTGGAGATGCTCTAAGGCGAGCGGCGGCGGTTGGGAGGATGCGAGGCGCGGGGAGCTGCTGGTGGTTGCGCGCGATGCGGGTAGCAGTGTGGTGGTTTGGCTGGGTCTGGTGGCGCGTGGAGGAAGATGTAGGCTGGCGGTAGTGCCGGCCGAAATTTGACAGCGAAATTTGGTGGGAATGTAGATCTACCATAGGAACACGAAATCCATGGACCAAAACCACTCAAAACTCAACAAAATCACAGATCTGACCAAAGGCAATTTAGAGCTATTTTTGGGGAATTTTTTGGAACTTTTTTTTGGGGTGAAATTGGATGGATGGGGGTCAAATCCGGGCTAACCTGGCTCTGATACCATTTGATGAGGCCTAAGGGCTAAGATGTGCCCAGATCTCACGAATTTGACCAAGTGAGTGGATGGAAGAGATGGGAAAGGGGAAGAATGTAGGGATTCGTAGCATAGAAAACAAAAAATTTCCTACCGCGAGAACGCAATTCAAGCCAAGATGCAATCTAGAAGATGGGAGCAACGAGGGGATGAACGAGACTAACCCTTGAAGATTTCCAAAGCCTACAAGAGGAGGCTCTCATTGCTGCGGTAGACGATCACTTGCCGCTTTCAAAAGCGCGTAGAAGATCTTGACGGTGCCACAATCGGGCAGCACCTCCGTACTCGGTCACACGTTCGGTGTTGATGACGACATCCTTCTCCCCGTTCCAGCGGGCAGCGGAAGTAGTAGATCCTCCTCGGAATCCCGACAGCACGACGGCGTGGTGGCGGTGGTGGTGGAGAACTCCAGCAGGGCTTCGCCTAAGCGTATGCGGGAGAAGTGGTGGAGGAGGAGAGGCTAGGATTTGGGAGAGGGGGTGGCTAGGGCGCCGGCCATGGGCAGCCCTAGGTGGTGTGGCCAAGAGTGGGCAGCCCCCTCCCTCTCCTCCTCATTATATAGGTGGAAATCCCCAAGTGTTGGTATCCAAGTCTTCGAATAAGACCCGAAACCAAAACCTTCCATAGGGACAAAAACTACCCAAGGGGGGAAATCCCACTCAAGGTGGGACTCCCACCCCTTCCTTGGGGGTTGGCCGGCCACCCTTGGGGAGTCCACCTTGGACTCCTCCCCTTTAGGGTTGGCTGGCCATAAAGGTGGAGTCCCTCCGGGACTCCACTTTCCATGGTGATTTCTTCCGGACTTTTCTAGAACCTTCTAGAACCTGCCATAAATGCACCGGATCATTTCCAAACTTGGAATATGACTTCCTATATATGAATCTTATTCTCCGGACCATTCCGGACCTCCTCGTGATGTCCTGGATCCCATCCGAGACTCCGAACAAAACTTTGAACTCCATTCCTTATTCCATATCTACTTAAACGACATCAAACCTTAAGTGTGTCACCCTACGGTTCGTGAACTATGTAGACATGGTTGAGACCTCTCTCCGACCAATAACCAATAGCGGGATCTGGAGATCCATAATGTCTCCCACATATTCAACGATGACTTAGTGATCGAATGAACCATTCACATACGATACCGATTCCCTTTGTCACGCGATATTTTACTTGTCCAGAGGTTTGATCATCGGTATCTCTATACCTTGTTCAACCTCGTCTCCCGACAAGTACTCTTTACTCGTACCGTGGTATGTGGTCTCTTATGAACCATTCATATGCTTGCAAGCTATTTAGACGACATTCCACCGAGAGGTCCCAGAGTATATCTATCCGTCATCGGGATGGACAAATCCCACTGTTGATCCATATGCCTCAACTCATACTTTCTGGATACTTAATACCACCTTTATAACCACCCATTTACGTAGTGACGTTTGATGTAATCAAAGTACCTTTCCGGTATAAGTGATTTACATGATCTCATGGTCAAAAGGACTAGGTAACTATGTATCGAAAGCTTATAGCAAATAACTTAATGACGTGATCTTATGCTACGCTTAATTGGGTGTGTCCATTACATCATTCACATAATGACATAACCTTGTTATTAATAACATCCAATGTTCATGACCATGAAACTATGATCATCTATTAATCAACAAGCTAGTTATACAAGAGGCTTACTAGGGACTCCTTGTTGTTCACATAACACACATGTATCAATGTTTCGGTTAATACAATTATAGCATGGTATGTAAACATTATCATAAACACAAAGATATATTATAATAACCATTTTATTATTGCCTCTTGGGCATATCTCCAACAGTCTCCCACTTGCACTAGAGTCAATAATCTAGTTTACATATGTAAAGATATAACACCTTTGGCCTTCCGGTGCTTTATCATGTTTTGCTCACGGGAGAAGTTTTAGTCAACAGATCTGACATGCTCAGAAACGTATGTATTTTGCAATTCATTTGCGTCTCAACGCATCACTCATTTTCTAAATGAGTCGGCATTAAATATGTTTGGTCTTCTGGTGGAATCTTAATTCCGCGGTCTGAAATATCACTAATATTGTCATACACAATATAGTTTCAAAGTTCTGACACTATCGGAACTACACCAAGTTCTCAAAGAACCTCTTGACTTAACATCCTCAGTCATTGTCAAAACAATGACATATTCTGCCTTCGTTTGTAGAATCCGTCACAACATTTAGAACTCATTTAAATCTAGCATAGCCAAATTCTAGCTCATTGTGCTACCTTTTAAACAACACTTAGCCTAATTTGAGATTGAAATTTTATTTTTATATGTGACCAAACTAATATCGGTGCAACACCTTACATCGATTTGTTTGTCATTACTCATACAAAACTATATATCCTTGGTTCTTCTAAAGTACTCAGGGATATTCTTTACTGTTTATCCAATGATCATCACATGAATCATTCTGGTATATGCTCCTAACCATTTAGAGCATAGGACATCTGATATTGTACATATTATTCGTGATCTAAAATCACTCATGTGTTTTTACTCATTGAGTGTCAAATACACTCAAGTCTTGTAAAACCTTCACATGAAAAGAACACCTTCTTTATATTGAACTACTTCAATATTCATTCTATGTACTTTTTAACTTAAACTTTTATGTGTTTCAATCCATCTTCATAGATCTTGACACTAAATATGTTTCAGTTCATATCCTTTCATTGAAGTTTAATTCTCAATGAAACCTTTTTAATCAATTATATAATTACATTATTTATAATCAACGATATGTCACCTACATAAAGCATTACAAATATGTCTCAGCGCCCCCACTTAATTTCTTGCAAATGCAAGCATCTTCATCGTTTCTGATGAAATCAAAAAACTCTTTGACTATTTCATCCGGTGAAGATTCCAACTCCGCGATACTCACTTCATCCAATTTGAAGTTCGTTTATCTATCTAGTATTCCACGGACTAGCAAAACAATTGGTTGTATCTTGTATACACCTTTAATACACACTTCTGTTAAGTAATGTATTTTGCCATCCTACTATCATATCTCATGAAATAAAATATGTAGTGATTACTAGAATAATCCACATAGACTATAAGCATTGCTACGGAAGATCTAATCTTATCGTAGTCAACTCTTTGAACTTTGTCGTAAACAACTTTTCGACAAGTCGAGCTTATTCAAGGATATGCCATCCAAGTCCATCAATTTTATAGATCCGTTTACTTTCAAAAAGTATTCATCTATCTTGGATTTCATGGCGTATAGCCATTTTAACGGAGTCAGGGCCCATCATAACTTCTTTGTATGTAGTTGGTTTATCATTGTTCAAAAACAATCCTTTGTTCACAAATCATTTATTTGATCACAAAGTAAACCATATCTACAAGGTTCAATAAGTACTTCGATCTCCATGACTATAACATTTTGTAGACATGGGAGCCATGATCGTCGTGGCCGCTTCCGGAACCAATTCCGATGCTGTGCTACTCTAATCATTATGCTCAGGTTCATAAACCTTATCAAGTTTTATTGTCCTCCCACTTAAATACTTCGCTAAAAACAATTTCTTGGAAATAAGTAAGAAACATCGACAAACACTTTTGTCTTTGTCTCCATAGTGGAAAGAATTCCCAATCAATTCTGTGGGATAACCAACAAAGACATTCATCCGATTTTGGTTGTAAACTTATTTACTTTGTGCTATGCATTCCAAAATTTAAGAAAGGACTATTAGGGTTCATACCCATGCCATAACTCGTATGGTGTCATTTCAACGGATCATGATGATGCTTTATTTAGTGTAAAAGAGGTAGTCACTAAAGCATAATCCACAAAAATATAATAGCATCAATATTTTATCTCATCATTGACCCAACAAGGTTTGGATACATCTCTCGGATACTCCATCATCACTATGATACTCCAAGAAACGTGAGTTGTAGAACAATTTCATAACTCTCTTAGATGTTCGCTAAAACTCGTAATTCAAATATTTCCACTATGATCCAATCATAGATATTTTACTTTTCTATTACGATGATTTCCACCTCATGCTGAAATTTATTTGAATCCATTTAAATGTTTCAAACTTCTTCCTTATCGAATATATCCACATATATATACTCATTTCATTGTTGGAAGTTTTCATGAAGTAGAAGAATCTCCCGCACACACCTATGCCCAGTGAACCACATACATCATCATGTATTTGTTCACTAAGTTAGTTGCCCGTTCAACTCTTGGCCTATGCACGGTATTTCAGTCATTCTCTTTAGAAAAGTTTTGCAAGCGCCAAACGATTCAAAAATCGAATGACTCCAAAAATCCATTTGCATGGAGTTCTTTCATGCGTTCCTCTCTAATTTGACCTAAATGGCGGTTCCACAAATAAGTGGAATTCAAATCATTTGCCTTATGGCATTTTAGCGTCAGTATTATGTATGTGTGTTTCACCATTAAGATTTATAATAACTTATCCATCGTACATGGAGTAATGTCATAATTTGAACAACTCATTGTTTTTATTTGACCAGAGCAAAATAACAATTATTAAGTTCTTTATTATAAATTCTAAGGGCTAGATAGAGTGCCAACGACGAACATAATAACACTTTATTTTTGTTCCGGACGTGCATTCCTATCATATTCCTTGTCCGTCACTTAGGCCATTGTATTCTTGTATTGCGTTGTTTTGTATGACACTTCATACCAACCAATATGGTACAAATACCCAAGAATTTCATTGTGTGACCAAACTAGGAATACAACCATAACATGTATATCATGTATATACACCTGAGCTAGACTTTCTAGTCTTTTCTTTTCTTTCTGCCAAAATATCTTTTGTAGTTTCTCTTTTAGCTTTCCTCATTATTCAGAAAACACTTCACCTTCAATAACTTCTAGGTTTGTTGGTCAAATACCAATAACCTTGAGGTTCTTACTTTGAAGTTGATCATCATATGACAAGTGTTTCAGATTTCACTATTAGTAACTTTTTAATATAATGAACAATTTCACTCATAATTTTATCCATCATATCATGACGACTTTCCGAGACCATGTCTGTACATGCTAGGCTTCGAAACGACAAACTGTAGCAACGGTGCATACGAGGGGAGAACACTTTATTATCTTGATATTAATGTGAGGGATCATCTTATAATGCTACCGTCGCGTTCTAAGCAAAATAAGATGCATAAAGGATTAACATCACATGCAATTCATATGTGATATGATATGGCCCTTTAGTCTTTGTGCCTTCGATCTTCATCTTCAAAGCACGGACATGATCTCCATCATCAACGGGCTTGATCTCCATCATCGTCGGCGTAGCGTCAAGGTCCATGGCGCCGTCTTCATGGTTGTTCACCTCATGTAGCAACTATTACAACTACTTTGAAATACTACTCAACATGAAATTTAAAAACAACCATAAGGCTCCCGCCGGTTGCCACAATACAATAATGATCATCTCATACATATTCATCATCACATCATGGCCATATCACATCACCAAACCTTGCAAAAACAAGTTAGACGTCTCTAATTTGGTTTGCATATTTTACGTGGTTTAGGGTTTTCGAGTAAGATCTAATCTACCTACGAACATGAACCACAACGGTGATACTAGTGTTGTCAATAGAAAGAGTAAATTGAATCTTCACTATGGTGGGAGAGACGGACACCCGCAAAGCCACTTATGCAATACAAGTTGCATGTCGAACGTGGAGCAAGTCTCATGAACGCGGTCATGTAAAGTTAGCCCGAGCCGCTTCATCCCACCATGCCACAAAGATGCAAAGTACTCGAACTAAAGACAACAAAGCATCAACGCCCACAAAACAATTGTGTTCTACTCGTGCAACCATCTATGCATAGACACGGCTCTGATACCACTGTAGTGATTCGTAGCATAGAAAACAAAAAATTTCCTACCGCGAGAACGCAATCCAAGCCAAGATGCAATCTAGAAGATGGGAGCAACGAGGGGATGAACGAGACTAACCCTTGAAGATTTCCAAAGCCTACAAGAGGAGGCTCTCATTGCTGCGGTAGACGATCACTTGCCGCTTTCAAAAGCGCGTAGAAGATCTTGACGGTGCCACAATCGGGCAGCACCTCCGTACTCGGTCACACGTTCGGTGTTGATGACGACGTCCTTCTCCCCGTTCCAGCGGGCAGCGGAAGTAGTAGATCCTCCTCGGAATCCTGACAACACGACGGTGTGGTGGCGGTGGTGGTGGAGAACTCCAGCAGGGCTTCGCCTAAGCGTATGCGGGAGAAGTGGTGGAGGAGGAGAGGCTAGGATTTGGGAGAGGGGGTGGCTAGGGCGCCGGCCATGGGCAGCCCTAGGTGGTGCGGCCAAGAGTGGGCAGCCCCCTCCCTCTCCTCCTCATTATATAGGTGGAAATCCCCAAGTGTTGGTATCCAAGTCTTCGAATAAGACCCGAAACCAAAACCTTCCATAGGGACAAAAACTACCCAAGGGGGGAAATCCCACTCAAGGTGGGACTCCCACCCCTTCCTTGGGGGGTTGGCCGGCCACCCTTGGGGAGTCCACCTTGGACTCCTCCCCTTTAGGGTTGGCTGGCCATAAAAGGTGGAGTCCCTCCGGGACTCCACTTTCCATGGTGATTTCTTCCGGACTTTTCTAGAACCTTCTAGAACCTGCCATAAATGCACTGGATCATTTCCAAACTTGGAATATGACTTCCTATATATGAATCTTATTCTCCGGACCATTCCGGACCTCCTCGTGATGTCCTGGATCCCATCCGAGACTCCGAACAAAACTTCAAACTCCATTCCTTTTTCCATATCTACTTAAACGACATCAAACCTTAAGTGTGTCACCCTACGGTTCGTGAACTATGTAGACATGGTTGAGACCTCTCTCCGACCAATAACCAATAGCGGGATCTGGAGATCCATAATGGCTCCCACATATTCAACGATGACTTAGTGATCGAATGAACCATTCACATACGATACCGATTCCCTTTGTCACGCGATATTTTACTTGTCCGAGGTTTGATCATCGGTATCTCTATACCTTGTTCAACCTCGTCTCCGACAAGTACTCTTTACTCGTACCGTGGTATGTGGTCTCTTATGAACCATTCATATGCTTGCAAGCTATTTAGACGACATTCCACCGAGAGGGCCCGAGTATATCTATTCCGTCATCGGGATGGACAAATCCCACTGTTGATCCATATGCCTCAACTCATACTTTCCGGATACTTAATCCCACCTTTATAACCACCCATTTACGCAGTGACGTTTGATGTAATCAAAGTACCTTTCCAGTATAAGTGATTTACATGATCTCATGGTCAAAAGGACTAGGTAACTATGTATCGAAAGCTTATAGCAAATAACTTAATGACGTGATCTTATGCTACGCTTAATTGGGTGTGTCCATTACATCATTCACATAATGACATAACCTTGTTATTAATAACATCCAATGTTCATGACCATGAAACTATGATCATCTATTAATCAACAAGCTAGTTATACAAGAGGCTTACTAGGGACTCCTTGTTGTTCACATAACACACATGTATCAATGTTTCGGTTAATACAATTATAGCATGGTATGTAAACATTATCATAAACACAAAGATATATTATAATAACCATTTTATTATTGCCTCTTGGGCATATCTCCAACAAAGAACTCACACAAACACAAATCAAAACACACACAAACCAACACAAACCAAATTTACTCCCTTGGTAGGTTAGAGCAAGCCAATAGAACCACTTCTTAGAGAGACCCTTGGGTAGAATCTAAGAGTGAGAGATTGGTGATGGAGATCCAACTAGAACTTGGATGAAAGAGGTAGAAGCCTTGAATCATCCATGAAGAGCAGAAATCCCTCAAGAGTGCCTTGATACAAAGAACATAGTTCTAGGGAGACAAAGCTCAAAGTAGTTTAAGCCAAATCTTGTATGAACCCTAATTGAGGTGGGGGAAGGGGTACTTATAGGCCCAGATCCGTCCAGGGGTATAAGGGGCATTACAATAAAGTAGTTACGTCCATAGATGATAAATAGACGGCTGAGATGCAGTTGACTTTGGTGGGTCCGGCAGTGCCGGCGTGCTCGGGGCGGCAGTGCCGGCTGGCTCTAGGCGGCAGTGCCGGAGGAGGCCGGCAGTGCCGGGGTGCGCCCACCGGCAGTGCCGGCCAGGTGGGGGCGGCAGTGCCGGCCTTTTCGTGGCTGGCGGCTGGAGCCCTTCTCCTTCTTCTTCTTTTGTCTTCCCTTCTTGTTCATGAGCAACGTGGCTTCTTCCCCTCCTCGGCTCCTTGACGCTTCCTTCGGGTCCTTGACGAGATTGGTACCTAATGACATATAGACATAGGTATGAGGTCGCAATCCGTCCAAGGTTATGTCGAGTTCAAGTGTAGAAAGGAGTGAAATCCATAAAAAAACACTCGGGCTCGGATCATTGGTTCACTTGGGGAAAAAGTTGGCCATGATGTAGTTTCGTCCTTGAGCGGGGCTGCATCACTCCATCTGTTCCAAAATGTAAGACTTCTAAGGATTAGTCTAAAGTCAACATTTTTTAAGTTTGACCAAGTTTATACACAAATATATAAATATTTACAGTACTAAATCAACAAGAATTGATTCACCATAAAATATATTTTCTTAATATGTTAATTCGATATTGTAGATGTAAATATATTTTCCTAAATATTTAGTCAAAGTTATTAAAGTTTGACTTTTGACTAGTCTTTAGATGCTTTACATTTTCGAACAGAGGGAGTAATTACTAAACTCTCTGCAATTTATAAGGCACATTTGACCATGGAAAAATGATCATGTCAGATCTTCAATTTGCACTCTAGAAGTTTCTACATATTTATTACATAACTATGCACTTCACACTTCTATTAAGGTACTATGGAATCTCTACCAATATATTTCATAATATAAAAATAGAGCATTCACAACAATATACATATACACTATATAATTTATTAATCGTAAAAAAATCAAGAAGGTGTTCATCTTTTTTTGACATTTAAGGTGCTTATGACCTTGCTAAGGTCCATATCTAACAAAGTGATTTTTTTTGTGCACAACTTGGATATAGTCTCAATGATATACAGTGCTACTATATAAATGAAACAAAATGGATTAAACTGTTTTACGGTTAACAATGCTAACTAGGTAATACAGAACATATATAGTATTTGTTAAGATCACAATACGATAACAAACTATAAATAAGTATAAAAGTATAGTATAATTATATTTTCTTTCAATCGCCTTGGGTCATCGCCATACTAGATTCAAAGACACGGTACAAGTTGCTGGAGTACCAGACATAGATAATACTAGACGGGCAGCGTGCTTCACTGCGCCAGCTGCAAGTCGTTATTGCATGGAATTCCGGTTTCTTTGTGTTCATATTCTAATAGTAAGATATATCATCTGTTTCGGTTCATGTATTATATGGAATTAGTGCCAGTGAAATCTATGATGAATGTTCTACTATTTTTTTTCTTTGTTTGAACGAAAGCTAATGGAAAATTCGGAAGTAAAATCTAATTTGTGGTTTTGGCATTCTAATTTTCCTTAATGTTTAGTTTGGTGCATTGATTGATATGATCGATTGTTTTTACACACTTCACAAATGAAGTTTAATCGTTGCTGACAACTGGATACACATGTTGTATGGACGCAGTGCCAAAATATAGCTATACTCGATTTGCTTGTAATCTAAGTTCCTAATTAAAACCGTGAAGAAGGATTAACTCATACGGTTATGGTGCTAGAAGGATAGAGCATGCAACAACAAGTGCAAAGGGGTGTGTAGAATGCATTTAGACATGAGTGAAAGAATGATGTGTGATGCTCTGGGGATCCGGATACGTGATGCTCTGGGGATCCGGATACGCGATGCTCTGGATCCAATGGACGAAAGTGAAATGAGTCAAAACATGCGATGAAAATGCCCTACCACGCTATCCGTCATCCGGCAATATCGATAGAGCTAGACGGATGTCCATGAGAGGTTTGGGTTTACAACAATCTTGCACCCAGAGTCGCCGGGGGTGGCACGATAGGCCAGCTAGGGATTTTATTATTACTAGTTGAATGCCCGTGCTTCGCCACGGCTCTTTATCTTGGGTTTAGTGTCACACATGTGAACAATACATGTAAAAATTAAGTACAAAGAAAAAAGAAATTCACATGAATACTGTCTTCACTTTTGAAAGAACATCTCTCATATTATGTTTTGAGTGCTTGATGTCAATATATGTGATACACTAATGTTTGGTTAAGTGGTACAGGGATTATATAGATACATTTGTATGTGTGTTGGATGTGGTCAGTACCGTCAAAAAGGATCAGCAAAAAGTTCATCAGGCCGGATAATCCGGGCCGGATATTTACAAAATATTCAGCCCCTAGAAATTCGGCTAAGGACTTGAGGAAAAGCAGCTCAGTATAGGGGCCGGACAATTGCCCGGATATTGTCTCGGTTTTGTCCCAGGGCCGGATTATCCGGGCCGGACATTTCAAGAATATCCGGCCCCCAGAATTTCGGCTAAGGACTTGACGAAAAGCAGCTCAGTATAGGGGCCGGACAATTGCCCGGACATTGTCCTGGTTTTGTACCAGGAGGCCGGATTATCCGGGGGGCGGATTATCCGGCCCTAACTTAGGCCGGATTATCCGGCCCCCCGGAAGGCTCAACGGCTGGATTTTGGGGAGGGGTATTTATACCCCTCTTCTTCTTCCTTCCCCCTTTGCTCAATCATTGCACAAGAAATCTGCCAAGCTTCACCTCCATTAGAGCCACCTCAAGAAACACAAGATTTGCAAGATCTCCTTCCTCCCCCAACCAAAACTCTTGATCTTTGGAGATTCGAAGGAGAAGCCACCGATCTACATCCTCACCGAAGCGTTTTTCATTTCCCCCTCATTTGTTTGAGGGATCTCATGCTAGTGTTCCTATTTGGTTCCCTAGTTGATTTGTGTTGATGTGTTGTTGTTGATTGTTGTATTGTTACAGATTTGGGAGCCTCCAATTCGGTTGTGGATGTGTGCCCCAAGAACCTTGTAAAGGCCCGGTTTCCGCCTCGAGGAAATCCCTTAGTGGATGTGGGCTAGGCCTTCGTGGCGTTGCTCACAGGAGATCTGAGTGAAGCCTTTGTGGCTGTTGGTTTGGCTTGCGTAGCAACCACACTCCTCCAAACGTAGACGTACCTTCTTGCAAAGGAAGGGAACTACGGGAATCATCTCCGTGTCATCGCGTGCTCCACTCTCGGTTACCTCTATCCCATTCTATCTCCTATATATTGCGTAGCTATATCTTGCTTAGTTGATAACCTTGTCATATAGGTAAATTCACTTAGTTGCATATCTAGAGAATTTACCTTTGTGTCAAGCCTAAATTGAAAAAGAACTAAAAATTGGTTAGCACCTATTCACCCCCCCCTCTAGGTGCGGCATACGATCCTTTCAATTGGTATCAGAGCCTCGGCTCTTATTTCGGGCTTAACCGCCTAAGAGTATGCCGGAAGATGGGACTTCGGAAGAGGCCGGTAAGATGGTCACCATGGAGGACATCAATTCGTTGAGATCCTCCATGGACGCTCAAATGGAAAGCATGAGAAAAATGATTTCCGAGCTTTTGACTCCGGTCCTTCCTAAGGCTCCCACCGTAGAGGTAAAGGACACGGGTGTGTTAGAAGAGGGAGGTGCTTCGGCATTACCCTCCTCTACTAAACCCGTGGAAGGTGATAACTTAAACACTATCAAATCTCCCATTGCATCTCCTAGGGATACTAGTGGAGGTGAGAGCTACAATCGAGTAGCTCCACCTTTTCTATCTCCCGATATACCGGTTCCCCATCCCCATTTGAACATTCGAGGCGACCCACCTAAGTTTTCCGTTGAGAATTTCGATACTTGGCGATTTGAGTTTCGCTCTCATGTTTGCAGTGCCTCCAATGAACTTTGGAGAATCATCTTGGAAGGCTTCAACCCTTACAACCCCGACAAGTTGACTAGAAGAGAAGCGGTTGATAGTCAACTCAGCAACACCGCCTTGCACATGATTCAAACTAGTGTGGGGACAAAGGATTTGCCTCGTGTTCGGAACTACACCACCGCCAAGGAAGATTGTGAAGGTTTGGCCGCTAGTTGCATTGGAAGTGAGAGCACGAGAAGGAACAAGTATAATGCTCTTCGGAATCAAGCCGAAGGATTCATGAGGCTACCGGATGAAGATCATCAAGTCATGTATTCAAGACTTCTCATCGTTGCCGATTCCTTCCGGCTTATTGGTGCCACCCACATCAATGACTCTTGGATCAAGGAGAAGTACATTGAATGCATGATGCCGTATGTACCCATTGATGTCAAGACCCTTGTTGGAAGAGAATGCTATTCCTCTCTCTCATCTCAAGATGCCGTGCACGAGATGCAAGCCCTCAAGGTGCTCGAGCAAAACTCTCATGATTCTCTCAATCGTGCCATTGGTATGTCAAAAGGGAACAATCTTGCCTTGATGGTCAACCCCGTAGAAGAAGTGTACCCTCAAGAGCAATATAGGGCATCTTGGAGTATGTCCTATCCGGAAGATTTGAAATGCCACTATCATGATCACATGGCCTTCCATGCTAAGTCTTTTTGGGTTGATCCTTACAAGGCCAAGGAAGACAACATCAAGAGAAACAACAAAAGTGGATTCACTAGCTTTGGTCCAAAAACAAGAACATGCTACAATTGTGATGACAAGCGCCACTTCATCGCCGAATGCCCCTATGAGAATAGGGAGGATCATAATGGAAGGCTCATTCCCAAAGACAAGAGCAAAGACTCAAAGGGCAAATATTTAAAAGCCCCCAACAAGAAATTCTACAACAACAAGACCAAGAAGGGCAAGAGGCCCTCAAGAGTTGTGCTAGTGACTAGAGAAGAATACTCCTCCGATGAAGTTGAAAGTCCTAGTGATGATGAAGACGAAGAAAGCTCAAAGGAAGTGGCCGCCATTGTCACTACCAATATTCCCTCTTCATCTCTCTTTGAATCCCCCAATGAGAATACTCTTATCAAGAATGCACATTGCTTCATGGCAAGATCCACCTTGGACACATCTATTGTGCTCTCAACTCAAGAAGAATATACCTCCGGAGATGATGAAGTTGATGATGAAGAAGATGCAACCTCTAATGGATTGGTCGCTCTAGCCTCCCTCTCCACTAAATCTTCATCACCAAGTGAATATCTCAATGAGGTCATTCGTGTGGAGGAAGAAAGTTGCCTCATGGCTAAATCCTCCGAGGTATCATCTCCTAGCCCCTCTATGCCTAATATATCTAGTGACCTAGGAGTTGATCATGCTAGTCTAATAGTGAAACAAGAAATGCTTGAGTTTGATGAATTCATTCTTAACTTACAAGGTAACACTAAAAAGCATGTTTCAAATGTCATGGCTCGTATAGCTCAACTAAGTGATACTCTTGAGAAAAAATGTCAAATAGAGAGAGAAGACTCTCTTGAAATTCATGCTCTTAAAAATGCTCTTGAGGAAAGTCAAGAAACCATAGCTTCTCTTGAAGAGAGGCTAGAAAATATTGAAGAGCCTCAAGATAAAATTAACAAGATCACTAAAGCTAGAGATCTTGCTAGGGCTAAGAATAAAGTGCTTAAAAAGGAAAAGGCCCAATTTGGTGTTGATCATGAGAAACTTGTGAAGGATCTAGATGAACTAGACAAAGCTCACAAAGCTTTGAAGAGTGAATACACTCTCCTATCCAAGTCAAATGAGCAACTTCAAATTAGGCTTGCTTCATATGATGTGCCTAGTTCCTCTAACCCTTCATGTGATCATGCAAATGTTATTGAGGAAAATGGTAGGTTGAAGGATGAACTTGCTAAGGCCTCCTCTCCCCAAAGTAAACTTTCTTTGGATGATCTCTTGAGTAAGCAAAGATCAAACAATGGGAAGGAGGGCCTTGGTTATGGGGCCAAGGCAAAGAAGGCAAACAAGCAAAAGGTCAAGCCCGCACAAGAGAAGAAGAAAGATATCACTAATGGTGAAGCCCCTAAGGGCAAAACCATGAATGATGATGATGCGGGAAATGCTAACCCTCACTATGTTTTATTTAAAGATTATTATGGTGATGTTTATGCTAAATATGTTGGCCCATATGATGGTTATGTTGCTTGGTCTATTTGGGTCCCAAAGACCCTTGTTGCTAACAAAAGAGGACCCATTGAGAAATGGGTACCTAAATCCAAGAATTGATCTCATGTAGGACTATGCCGCCGGAGGTTCAAAATGGGTACTTGATAGTGGATGTACAAGTCATATGACCGGCGGCAAGAACCTCGTCAAGGAGTTGAGGCCCAATATAAATGATATCACCGTCTCCTTTGGCGATAATTCTACATCCGAGGTATTGGGTTTTGGCAAGGTTGTGGTTGCACACAACATTACTCGTGTGGATGTCATGCTTGTCAAAACCCTTGGTTACAATTTGCTTTCCGTTTCCGCCCTTGGCAAGATGGGTTTCGCCGTCTTTATTGATAATGATATTGTGGTCCTCTTGTGGAGCAAGACTCTAAAAGTCGCTTTCGTTGGGTATCGTGAACATAACTTGTATGTGGTGGACTTTTCGGGGACCACCACTTCAAGTGCGATGTGCCTATTCGGAAAGGCGGATGTGGGTTGGTTGTGGCATCGCCGCCTAGCCCATGTCAACATGAGAACTTTGCAAAGTCTTCACAAGGGGAACCATATTGTGGGACTAATGGAAAATGTTTCTTTTGCCAAAGATCGTGTTTGTAGGGCTTGTGTTGAAGGCAAAATGCATGACTCTCCGCATCCAAGCAAGACTATCATCTCTTCCAAGAGGATCTTGGAGCTCCTTCATGTGGATCTCTTTGGTCCCGTTACTCATGCAAGTCTTGGTGCGAAGAAACATTGCTTGGTGATTGTTGATGATTACTCAAGATATACTTGGGTCTACTTTCTCAAGACGAAAGATGAGACTCAACAAATATTCATTGACTTTGCTACCGAGGTGCAACGCCAACACAACCTCCTCATTATGGCAATAAGAAGTGACAACGGCTCCGAGTTCAAGAACTATACACTCAATGATTTTCTTAGTGATGAGGGGATACGTCATCAATATTCCGCTGCTTACACCCCTCAACAAAATGGTGTTGCGGAGAGGAAGAACCGGACTCTTATGGATATGGCAAGATCTATGATGGCGGAGTATAAATCCCGTTATAACTTTTGGGCTGAAGCCATCTCCACCGCTTGCCACTCTTCTAACCGGCTCTATCTCCGCAAGGGATTGAACAAGACTCCATATGAAATACTCACCGGCAACAAGCCCAATATCTCATACTTCAAGGTGTTCGGTTGTAAGTGTTTCTACAAAATCAAAGGAGTTCGTTTGTCTAAATTTGCTCCTAAAGCTTTGGAGGGTATATTTGTTGGTTACGGTGCCGAATCTCACACTTATAGAGTCTTTGATGTATCCTCCGGGATTATCATTGAATCTTGTAGTGTGAAGTTCGAAGAAAATGATGGCTCCCAAGTGGGGCAAGTTGATGTATGTGCAGGTGATGAAATACCTCAAGATGCCATAGTAAGAATGGGTGTGGGATTTTTCCGCCCCATTGGGGGACACGGTGTGGCGTCTCGGGAAGGACTATGCTCTACCACGGTGGAGCCCTCATCTTCTCAACATCAACAAACCCCATCTCTTGAAGCAAATAATGCACCAACCCAAGAACAAGAACAAAACCCTCCCTCTTGTGTGCAAGATCAAGGACAAGATCAAGGACAAGATCAACCACGGATTCATGATGGATCCGATGAATATCCTTTCAACATTCTACTCTCACCGGATAATGTCCAAGATCAAGCACATGAGGATGAGAAACCTCAAGTAACTGAGGAAGCTCAAGTTGAAGGTCAAGACGGGGACCCAAATGATCAAGTTGATCAAGTGACACCTCCAAGGCCAAGAAGAACCAAGGAGGAGATCGAGGCCCGTCGTTTAGCAAGAAGAGATAGGACCCTTGAAATTCGTGGACACACACATGACAAGGTCCTTGGTGATGTTCGAGCAAAAGTCTCCACAAGAAGGCAATTGGCTAACTTTAGCAATCATCATGCCTATATCTCTGTAGTGGAACCCAAGAAAGTGTTTGAAGCCCTTGAAGATTCGGATTGGGTGGAAGCTATGCACGAGGAACTCAACAACTTCAAGCGCAACAAAGTGTGGACCTTAGTAAAGAAGCCAAAGGAGTGCCGCAATGTTATAGGCACTAAATGGATATTCAAGAACAAGTAAGATGAGTTTGGAAATATTGTGAGGAACAAGGCAAGATTGGTGGCTCAAGGTTTCTCTCAAGTTGAAGGAATTGACTTTGGAGAGACCTATGCTCCCGTGGCTCGCCTTGAGTCCATCCGTATCCTTCTTGCTTATGCATCGCATCATAACTTTAAGTTACAACAAATGGATGTGAAAAGTGCTTTTCTTAATGGTCCTTTGCATGAAGAGGTTTATGTTAAGCAACCCCGGGGTTCGAGGATCTCAACTTTCCTAACCATGTCTACAAGCTTGATAAAGCACTTTATGGTCTTAAACAAGCTCCTAGAGCTTGGTACGAGCACCTTAAGGAATTGTTGGTAGACCGTGGGTTTGATGTTGGGCTAATCGACCCCACTCTTTTTACTAAGAGGGTCAATGGGGAGCTTTTCGTTTGCCAATTATATGTTGATGATATTATATTTGGCTCGACTAACAAAGCTTTCAATGATGAATTCTCAAAGCTTATGACCGATAGGTTTGAGATGTCTATGATGGGAGAGATGAAGTTCTTCCTTGGTTTTGAGATCAAGCAATTGAGGGAAGGAACCTTCATCAATTAAGCAAAATATCTCCAAGACATGCTCAAGAGGTTCAAGATGACCAAGATGAAGGGTGTGGCCACTCCTATGGTCACCAAATGTCATCTTGCTTTAGATCCCAATGGTAAAGAGGTGGATCAAAAGGTATATCACTCCATGATTGGATCCTTGCTTTACCTTTGTGCATCTAGACCGGACATAGTGTTGAGTGTTGGTGTGTGTGCAAGGTATCAAGCTTCTCCTAAGGAGAGCCACATGATGTCTCTCAAAAGAATCTTTCGATATTTGGTTGATACCCCAAGATATGGTATTTGGTACCCCAAAGGCTCAAGTTTTATTCTCAATGGGTATACCGATGCGGATTGGGCGGGTGACAAGGATGATAGGAAATCAACTTCCGGGGCTTGCCAATTCCTTGGTAGGTCTTTGGTGTGTTGGTCTTCTAAGAAGCAAAATTGTATATCTCTCTCCACCGCCGAAGCCGAATATGTTGCCGCCGCAAGTGGATGCACTCAATTGTTATGGATGAGGCAAACTTTAAAGGAATACGGTGTCATTTGTGACAAAGTGCCTCTATTATGTGACAATGAAAGTGCCATCAAGATTGCCTATAATCCGGTGCAACATTCAAGAACGAAGCATATTGAGATCCGGAATCATTTCATTAGGGATCATGTTGCCCGTGGTGATATTGAGCTTATCTATGTTCCTACCAAAGATCAACTTGCCGATATATTCACGAAGCCTCTTGATGAAGCAAGATTCTCTTATTTGAGGAATGAGCTAAATATCATTGATTCAAGGAGTATAGCTTGACCATCTTGCAAACACACCTTTGTCTCAAAACTTTATTTGGTTTAGATGTGGGCATGGAAATAGGGGGAGTGCGGTTTAAATTATTGAGCTATCCCTCCCCCATAATGCCAACATTAAGAAATCATTCTCTTAATATCATATGTTGATATGTGAGCGTCAATGATGAGTAGTGGCTTGGACCCAAGATATATCTTCGCGGTGCCATGCCACAACACTCTTATATGGTGGCCTAGGCCACCACACTCTTCTTTGTGAAGAGTTGGAGTTATTTGGATCTTATCGCTTGTTATTTGACAACTCCTTGTTCTTATGGGAAATCACTCTAGTTTGGCCTTATTTGCTCATATCTTGAAAACTTGAGTGATCATGTACCATTAACAGTTTGAGTCTTCTAAACCTAAGCCTACACTCATCTATAAGCCATTTCCATCTTGCTCATTTGTCATGTTTGGTAAAAAACTTGGAGTTTGAGGCTTCTCGCTCGGATGATCTAGGTTGCCCCATCTTATTGGTAAATATGCATCTTATATGTGAGGTGATAGTTTATTACATCACATATGGGTCCGCAAATAACCAACTAAAGATAGGCGGGATTGACGGTGTTCTGAAATTTTCCAGAACACCGGATAATCCGGCCCCCTGGCGACCCGGAAAATCCGGCCCGGCCGGATTATCCGCCCTAAACTAGGGCCGGATTATCCGGCCTGGGCTGATCTTGAAAGGGCTGAGGACGAGGCCGCGGGGGGCAAACGGTTCAGACCACCCCCCACGCGCCTCTCTCTCCTCTCTCTCCTCTCAAGATCGCCGGAGCTTCTCCTCCTCGCCGGAGTCGCCCCGTCCACTCCCTCCCGGAGTTTTTGGGTGGATCGGGTGCCCCTCCCTCCTAGCTTCCTTCTCCTCCAAGCGGCTTTCGCAATGGATGCGGGTATGACTCACAATCCCTAACCCTAGGTGTTGTGATTTGTATGTGCTATTTTCTTGGTGGATTTGGTGTCTAGTTGTTCCAAATTGCTTGTAGTGTACTCCTCTTGCATGCTATAAGGCCGATCTGTTCCAAGACAAGTTGTTGATTGCAAAATCTGCTAGATTCGTAGGGCCGGATTATCCGGCCCCCGCGAAGACCGGATTATCCGGTCTGGCCGGATTATCCGCCCCCTTGGGGCACCGGATTATCCGGCCTGGAGCTTCATCGCCACTGCAGTTTTGATACAATCTATCTTGTGTTAGACTTGTACCAGCTTATAGTATGTTTCTAGAGTGCATTACTGTATCATACATGACTTATGAGCATTATCTTCTCTTTGCTATCCATCTTTGCTATTCACAGGTCGTACTTCTCGGGGTACTTCTCGGAGACGCCCAAGGGCTGATCGGTCAAGTGATGAGTTCGTGTCCAACGCTCCTCGCAAGTCAACCTCATCTAGGCACAAGAACAAGGCGTCAAGGGAAAACTACAAGACCATGGACCCGGTTTCTTATTCTGCTATCCGCATGAAGAACTGGTATGAAGACCTCCCAAGGGATGAAGAGACAGAGGGCAGAAAATACTGGTGCATGGAACAGGAGTTCATCTATAAGGATATCTATGAGCCCATGAAGAAAGTACGTCCCATGCAAGCTATTGATGTGGACGTTCTGGCAGTCAACAATCACTTTGAGGATGCCATCTGGGTGGCTGGTAGGATGGGCTTGAAGGATTTGATGAAGATTCAATGTGACTATAGTCCAGAGTTGGTGAAGCAGTTCTTTGCTACGTTGGCCATCAAGAAAGATGAGGACCGTACTATGGAATGGATGTCTGGCTCCACTCACTGTAGTGCCACCTTGCACCGTTTTGCTGCTATCCTTGGAGTTCCTGCAGAAGGAGGCCGTCGTCTCCATGGACCTCAGAGGGCAGATAAGAATGCACTGTTTGATCTCTATACATCTGCTGGAAAAGTGGGAGAGACCAAGGGGCTGCTTTCCATCTATAGTCAGTTGCTCAGGTTCTTTCGGTCCACCATCGCTCCTAGTGGTGGTGACAATGGTGCAATCCGGGGATCTCTTGTGGACCTCATGTACCTCAGCTTTCGGTGTGCTCGTGATGAGAATGAGGAACGTAATCACACTATTTATGTCATGGACTTCATCTTCCATGAGATTCATGATGCCATGGTCTCCCGCACCACTATACCTTATGCGCCTTACATCCAGCTCCTCATCAACAACACTGCGGGCGTGCGTGGTGAAGACTTGAGCGGGTACCCTTTGATGAATCACACTGTCAAGAAGGCCTACAAGCTTAAGCCTGTCTCTTCTGCTGTACCTCCACCTGACTCCTTCATGGGTGATGCTCGTTCTAGTGGATTTGCTCCTGCTCGCCATCCTGACCTCCCTGCTATGAAGAAACAAGTGAACAGGCTCAGTTGGTTTCAGCGTTACATCCTTTGCATGAACATTGAGATCCATAAGGAGAACTTTGCGGCCAGCCGGGAGCGTTCTGAAATTAAGCATACCCAGGCGGTTATTCTGCACAAGCTCAGTGGTGAGCAAGGACCCCCTCCTCAGCCTCCAGTTCACCCAGGTTACAGTGGGTGGCATTCTGCACAGGTTCCGTGGAGTGATCTTGATAGTTGCATTCAAAGGTCCAGCCTCACTCGCCGCTCTCCGGATGCACCTGACACTGATGAAGAAGAAGAAGAAGAAGAAGAGGCGCAAGAGTCCGATGATGAAGATGCCTCCGAGTGATCCCCATGGGGCGAGTAGCATCGCGCTTGTCCCCTTTTTGGCGTCTCGATGCCAAAGGGGGAGAAGCGTTCTATTAGGAACTCTCTCGGGGATTTGCATGGTTTGGGCACAAGCATATGCGTTTATCATTCCTTTATTGCTTGTGTTCCCTCTTATTTGAACTATTTGTGTTGGTTGTGTCCCGTTTTAAACTATGTGCTATGTGGTGTGAGACATTGTTATGGTTTTCGGATTTCTATATGTTGAGATCAAGGATATTATGTTATGTGTGATGCTATATCTCCGTATCATATATCTACACATGGGTATGATTTCTTGCATCCTATCTCAACTTCATATTTGTATATGTCTCTTGTTAGAGCTCATGATGGATACTCTTGAGTTGAGGCACCTCGCTCCTATGTGTTGTGTATTTGTATTCAAATGCAAATTACTTATATGCACACATGTAGGGGGAGTGCCTCTATGTTTTGCCATCATGCTTGTCTCTATAGTGATTCTCTTGCAAATCCGTATATTGTCATCAAACACCAAAAAGGGGGAGATTGAAAGAACATCTCTCATATTATGTTTTGAGTGTTTGATGTCAATATATGTGATACACTAATGTTTGGTTAAGTGGTACAGGGATTATATAGATACATTTGTATGTGTGTTGGATGTGGTCAGTACTGTCAAAAAGAATCAGCAAAAAGTTCATCAGGCCGGATAATCCGGGCCGGATATTTACAAAATATCCGGCCCCCAGAAATTCGGCTAAGGACTTGAGGAAAAGCAGCTCAGTATAGGGGCCGGACAATTGCCCGGATATTGTCCCGGTTTTGTCCCAGGGCCGGATTATCCGGGCCGGACATTTCAAGAATATCCGGCCCCCAGAATTTCGGCTAAGGACTTGACGAAAAGCATCTCAGTACAGGGGCCGGACAATTGCCCGGACATTGTCCTGGTTTTGTACCAGGAGGCCGGATTATCCGGGGGGCGGATTATCCGGCCCTAACTTAGGCCGGATTATCCGGCCCCCCGGAAGGCTCAACGGCTGGATTTTGGGGAGGGGTATTTATACCCCTCTTCTTCTTCCTTCCCCCTTTGCTCAATCATTGCACAAGAAATCTGCCAAGCTTCACCTCCATTAGAGCCACCTCAAGAAACACAAGATTTGCAAGATCTCCTTCCTCCCCCAACCAAAGCTCTTGATCTTTGGAGATTCGAAGGAGAAGCCACCGATCTACATCCTCACCGAAGCGTTTTTCATTTCCCCTCATTTGTTTGAGGGATCTCATGCTAGTGTTCCTATTTGGTTCCCTAGTTCATTTGTGTTGATGTGTTGTTGTTGATTGTTGTATTGTTACAGATTTGGGAGCCTCCAATTCGGTTGTGGATGTGTGCCCCAAGAACCTTGTAAAGGCCCGGTTTCCGCCTCGAGGAAATCCCTTAGTGGATGTGGGCTAGGCCTTCGTGGCGTTGCTCACAGGAGATCTGAGTGAAGCCTTCTTGGCTGTTGGTTTGGCTTGCGTAGCAACCACACTCCTCCAAACGTAGACGTACCTTCTTGCAAAGGAAGGGAACTACGGGAATCATCTCCGTGTCATCGCGTGCTCCACTCTCGGTTACCTCTATCCCATTCTATCTCCTATATATTGCGTAGCTATATCTTGCTTAGTTGATAACCTTGTCATATAGGTAAATTCACTTAGTTGCATATCTAGAGAATTTACCTTTGTGTCAAGCCTAAATTGGAAAAGAACTAAAAATTGGTTAGCACCTATTCACCCCCCCTCTAGGTGCGGCATACGATCCTTTCAACTTTATAAGCATGCTAGCGTCAAACATGTTGTGTACACAATAAAATAAAAATTAAGGCAGAGACCGGAGAAGAGATATGGACTGCAACTGCAGTCTATACACGTGTGCTGGCTTGGACCTCCCTGAGTGCCTCCATGATCGCTTATGCTGATTCTTGGAAGAGTCTTCATGGGTGATGAAGGAGAGCATGGGAGAAAGGCAGGCTCTGTTTAATAGATCAGATTGAGTTTGTACATCTGATCTTGTAAGGGAAGCGCCACCACGTGAATGTGTGATGGCACCCGGCAAAGGGCCATCGCGATGGCAAGGTGGTCGCGTGCATCGCGAGAAACTCACTCTAGTGCCACTGCTACCCTCCTTGTATTTGTGCGCTAGCCATGCTGTGCCTCTGCTGCTTCTCGTGGGCAATAACTGACTTGATTTCCCGAGTCCGGTTCAGGCGCGTGCAACAACTAATCCAAAGTGAAGCAGTTATTTGAGAGAAATACACGAGAAGGGGTCGTCAAATTATGTTATTGTCTTAGATATAAAAAAGAGCCACGTAATATTCCAAAATAGTAACATTTTATTTCACTTAAAATTAAAGTGCAATTCAACTAAAATCTAAAATTCAAGATCATTTGCATAGAGAGTAATACCCAAAATTATCTCATCTTTACTGTTCACTAAGGTTCCACTTTTCTCATATCAAGCACATGTAATGCACCTCGTTATCAAACTGAGCATATTAACCCCATTTGACCTTCTAGAGGAACATATCTCACAATAAAACTATATGTATATATTTATTCAACATCATGCAAAAGTGGTAAACCTTTCAATAGCAGATTAATTCCACCAAAGTCGCTCCATTCTTTCAATATACATTTAAAATCCATAGCCAAACATAATAGTTCGTGTTGTAGCTTCCACGTATATGTAGCAAACAGAAAAATGGTAAACTTTCACTTAATATCGCATGTAATCTACTAAAAAGGTTCAATAGTAAGAACTCTCATTGTACACTATAATCGTAGAGTGAAACAATTCTATAGACAAAAATAACTTCTCCACAAACAAAGTGATAATCGTCGAAGTACGGCAATCAAATATCTCTTGGTTTCACCAAAATTACTCGAAAATATCAAGCCTCTTAGGGAAAAATAGCAAGCGTATCTCCTCAAGGAATGAACATATAAATTCTGCACCTTCACGAATTATGATCGGGACAAGAAGAAACAAAGTAAATCCGCATTTTGCTACATTTTCCATACGTGAAACTACGTTCATATATCTTATAGCATGCTGATAGGAATACAACACTAAAGGACTTAAAATTGCATGGAATAGTCTAATACAGAAAATTAAAGAGCATTTACCTTGCCAATGAGACAGTTGTTTAGCATCGAGTCATGAGGAATGTGGAACTCATTATGCAAATGTGATCTCTTGCAAATGTTCCACTGACTAAGCATACTAAGATGAGATTGGGACTTAACTTATGTCTTCTTCTCATTACTTCTTTTGTCAATATTCATTGTCCTTGAATGTCATTCACATAAGTCAGAAAATATTTGCATGGATATAGAAAATGAAGTAATTTGCCTACAACAGAGCATTAATTCAAATAGAAAATAATGCTAAAATGGTCTGACAATTCTATGTTGCTGAAGTGTGAAGGATACAAAAAGATTATTTAAGTTTGTTACGTTTAGATCAAAAGCTTAAACGAACCAAAAGGACAATGTACAATTTACTTACATTTGGATTGTCCTCCGATATTGTAGACATCATGTACTGCAACACCAGAAAAAATCGATTTGGTTTATCTTAACAAAGCAAAATGTGTGACAAAATGTCATCTACTACCTATCGTCTTTGTTGAGTTATCACAAAATCCCAGCTTCTATGGTCATGTCAACACACCGTGTTCACTGCATTTCCCTATAAATTGAGCGCATATGGATGCATACATGAAAGATAAAATGGTATGCTTGAAATATTCATTTCTTTGCCATTTCTAATTGATGGGGATATCGGAAGTAGACATCGTACAGTTTTTCTGCAGTTGCAAATAAACAAATACGTGCTGCCAGAGGCATTCCGTCGGCCATGCATCACCCAGACAACCAGACAAGCTCTTTCTCGTTCCTATATTTATTACTTACCAATATGAAGGACTAAAAACCAGATAAAACCCAGTCGGTTGGCCTGGCTTTAAATCCATGCAGTAAGCCAAACAACCAAACTTTTGGTTCCTTATTTAAGCGAGAGGAATCATAGAGCTTCCACGTAGTTCATTTCCTTGGTATATGGTTTTTCTTCGGTATACGACTGCTACTCAAAAACGTACTAAGAGCATCTTCAACAGATGCACCCTAGTTCGGCGCGCTAAATTTTTTATACAGCGCTCCGCCTTTGTGGGCGTGGGCGTGTCTTCAGGCTTTCCAGACGCGTGAAAAAGTACAGCGCGAAAACAACGCTTTACCAAACACGCTGAAATACAGCACGCAAAACAAGTTGGGCATACATATTATTGAAAATAAGATCAAACATACTACTAAAATAGGTTTTAAAACGAAGACAAGAACGATAATACAATACAAACATTTAAAAATCGGAGAAATCGAAGTCCGATCCCGACGACTCCAACGGCTCGGTCAAGACCAAATCTGCCAACGTTCGTCGTTGTCGTCGATGGTCGACGGGTCGGCTTCCTGCGCCTAGATGAAGCGCTAACGCGTGTGAATGTCCTCCGTCTCCACCCAGCGCTCCGCCTTCTTCTGGGCGTAGAAGGCGCGCTCGTCGATGACGTCCTGCGAGAAGGCAGCAACCCACGCCTCCATGGCGCGTTCATCCGCCTGCGCAATGGTGAGGCGGCGCTGAAGCTGCTTGCGGCGGCAGCGCTGCTCAGCGATGACGAGGCTGTCGTAGCCGGCCAAGAACTCTGCCTCCACGAGCGACTCGCAGTCCTTGAGGTTGAGTTGCTGGTGGAGGCGCCCGAGGCGTCATGCCGCCGCATCGTAGGTGCGCGCCGCCTGCTCGACAGTGTCGAAGGTGCCGATGGTGAGGCGAGCACCGCTGGCACAGATCTCCGCATAGAAGGTGTCGCTCGAGCGGGCGCGCACGCCGATGAAACCGGAGGAGTTGCCGGGGGGCATGGCGGCGGCGGTGGTGCGGGTGGCAGGCGAGAGGGCGTGTGGAGGGAGGGATGTTTCAGCGGTGGTTGACGACGCATCGCACGCGCTTTTTATACCGTGCACGGAAGAGCGCGCGCCCATTCTCCGTGCGCGCGGCTGCTTTATCACGCGCGGGGCAAAAAAAAATATTAGCGCGCGCGGTATTTTCGTGTATGAAAGGAAGGTGAAATTGTCAAGAAAATGCGTCAAAATTTTCAGGAAGCGAAACTAAAAATGAACTGTCATGAAACCGCATTGACAGCCACTACCATATACAAATTAAAACAATCATCCTGATTCGTTTTGCTGCAAGGGATGTCGTTTGGAGCACTCTAGGCTGCGGACTGACCATGGACTAACAAAAATCTCAGATTAATCAAAGAGAACAACATGCAATGTGTCCTCACCTTGGTCATTGGAGCAGCGATAGATAGAAGGTGTAGACTTGGAGGAGCTGGCTCGTGGAAGAGTCTGGCGGCTGAGTCCTCGTAATGACTGCTGGTTCTGAGCGGGGTCCATCCACGTCTCCTACTCCATGCTAATCCACCCACAGTTAATATGTTGTAACACCAAGAAATCAGATAGAGAGATAGATATGAGTGTAAATAGTAGAGAGCAGATGGAAGAAGGATCGGGGGCATGTGAGAAGCGCCGCGGCTCAGCCACCGACCTCAGGCATCCGCTATGGTGAAATCGCCCCACCTACGGCCATCGTGTGCTCCCCCGCAGAGGAGCGGGAGCACTCGTGGAGGCAGGAAGGTGTGCGGGGATCAAACAGTGGTCATGGCAGATAAGTATTAGCTCGTGGAGCTTCCGTTTCTCCCCTAATCCTCCCGATCTAGTAGGAGCCATCAATTCACGCATAGAACTTAGGAGAGGAGTGGAAGAGAAAAGGCAGATGCAGGAAAAAAGGACGATCAGTTTTCTACGGTTGTTATTTTAGGAGAAAAGGAGGGGAGATCCTTCAGATCGATCTCCACGTTTTTAGGAGGGATGAGGATTACTGAGTGCAGTATCGGTATCGGTATCAGGACGCGGGGTATTATTGTTGCGTTTTCTTTGTTCCGCGCGCAGGTTTTTTTTTCAAGATTGCGTTGAGATAAATCATTTTGGTAGGATAAAGACGTGGGGTATGCCTGGTGTCACATCTATCTTTTTACGAACAATATGCCACCGCTAAATGTACTCCGTTAAAAATGCTTTCTCATTTATCCATCGTGCACAATGATCGGATCTATTCCACTAAACCGATCACGCGGATTGTGGAAAGCAGTTCCCGGTTATTAGGGATAGACACATACGTACAACTGTGCTGGCCGTCATCATCCAAACGCATGCATGGCTGCCTGCTCGTCCACGATGCATAGGCAAGCAGGACGCATGACTCCATGCCTTGTTCGAAGAATTTCAGGCGTACGGTATGGTTGTAAAGCATGCATTTACATATGATTCATACCGTTCCTTCAAAACAATGTACAATAGTATATACCCGTTAAATTATTAGGCAGTGTATACTTTTTCTAAAGTTGTCATAGTATATCTGCCTTTGAAAAAAAACAGTATATCACACTTCTTAGTATTTACACAAAAATGCCACCGCAACTACTTTCCTTTTTTTTCCTCTCACAGCGCTGCTAATCCCTCCTCCGACGGACTCCACTCTGGGTTGTTTGCATGCTGAGATTGTGGAAAATTAGTTTCTCTTAAATGCGTTTGAGAACCTAACCACCAAAAACTCTGGCAACATATGCCCACATTCACAGCTAACACTGGTACGAATTGCAGCTAGGTAAAGAAAAAGAAAAAGGATAAAGACGTGGGGGGTATTATTGTCCATCCTGAAAATGTGACACCAGGCATTCATCAGTTTGCTCTTAATAGTAGAGATTTTAAAACGGAGACCTATGAATCACCCTCCTCTAATTCACGTATAATTAAATGTACCGTGATAAATGATTTCTTTATTTTTGTATTCCTACGTTTTCAGAATCATGAAAGCGAAAGAAGATCCGTATTATTCTATTGACAATGAAAGGCATGCATTCCGCATGTTGAATGTTTGATCAAGTTGTAAATCATACACCGCGTTGAAGTGTTGGGTCCTAGGACGAAAGGAGAACATTATGCGGACACTGATGGGACCTTTTCCATTTTGTTCTCGATCATGTTTAGCTCGCCTATCATGCGACAACGGCGGGTAGCCACGTTGGCACCTGCTTGCATCTGCTCGTTTTGCAATGGAGCTGGTCGGCGGGCCATTGCCATGCATGGTGGGTGGGGACTGTGCACAATAATCGGGTGGTTTGACCCCTCCCGCAAGCAACTATTTTTCTCAGCTCTGATTCGTCGCATGGTCAAGCTAGAATTTCTCCCGTTGAGATCAGACCAGCCATGCCGTCAACGCTGCGATCGCCCGTGCGCGCTCCCAATTTCACACAGCAGCGTCTGCGGTCTGGGTCGGCAGTCCACGGGAAAAGTCCCGTCGCCCGTGTAGGAACATTTCAGCGACGCACGCGGTAGTTTGACGTGTGTAAACAACTTGGTAGTACTTTTATAGTGCACAATAACATAGAGATTGTATATGTCAAATGCGGGTGATTCTTATACTTTCTCTATGTTAGACATATGTTTCTACAACGTGCTCGGGGCTGTGACATACGCCTCAATTTTGTTTGCGAGGAAACATGCTCACGCCTGAATTTGCATTATGCATACACTGATTCTCACATCACTAACAGATCAATGTTGCGCCTGAATCAGATGATCCACTTGCACGATCATATGCATGAGCCGTTGATGCTATTTGCCTTTTAAATGTGGTTTTCTGTAGTCGCCATTCTCTGCATAACGCCCACATTCTTGGTCCCAAGACTGAACATGCACAACACGTATATCAGCGTCGTGCAGAAATCAGAAAAAGAAAACCATACAGGTCAGAGGAAAGACTTGGTAATCACGAAGCGTCAGGTAAAGCTGTTTAAACTTTCTATATTAACTTGGTTAAATATCCTTCATCCTTAAAATATTCAGTGCATTTGTCAGCAAGGCATTTCAGAGTACACAAGCAACTGACAGGTTATGGCAATCTATTTTAATACCTTTACTGTAATAATAAAGCAAATACCATAATTTCACAATTCCCAATATTTATATGGCAAATGCAATGATCCGTCAAACTAATAAACCAAGCTTTAGACTCAAGGTAAAAAGGATGTATCTTTTTGCAAGACACTGTGTTATGTCAACATCTCTTCACAAGGATACGATTATCAAAATCAATGTGTTATGTCAAGATTTCTTCGGAAATCGGAAGGATGAGGTTGTATCTATTTCATTGCACCATAATTCCAGCACCACAATTTATTCATCGGAGAAATAGGTAGTAACTAGACTAAAGCCCGTAAGTTGAGCTACTATTTCAACACTACACGTGTTTAGTTCTGTTTCATGTTTGTTGTCCGATGCAGCTCTCGATTGTAGCTGCACGGTGTTAGAGCATCTCCACTGGCGCTCCCAATAGTCTCCTCTATTGGGATCCTAGTGAGAGAACGCGCCCACATCGACACTCCCTAAAAAGCGTCGATATGTTCTGGAGCCCCATAAAAGCGCCGGTGCGCCCGAAAAAATCCCTATGCGAAGGGTTTCGATCGGGGTTGACGCTTCTTCAACAACAACTCCACGTCGAATTCCTGGAATTTGGGGCTTTTTATGGGACTCGGTGGGGTTACTGGTGGAACAACATCCCCAAATAGATGATGTTGTGCCTACGCCCCCCATACGGCAGTGCCGGTGCCCCTGCCGACGCCTATTTGGGGGACGTCGGTGGAGATGCTCTTAGTTGTGGCTTGAGTCTTGACTATGAAGCAAAACAACAATGATAGTTTCAATAATCTTACAAATGCTCTTATGAAGTTCCTGATATTTCTTTAGCTGCCATCCTTCCTTCTCGTTGTCCTCGTCCCAACCAATTCATATCCATACCGATCTAAGATTTAAGCATACATCGGTTTGGATTTTTGAATCGTTGTCCTCAACCCAACCAGTCTCGAAGAAGTGACTTTCAGTTGGGATAGAATGATCGATAGATATTGTTTGATATCCATTCAACACGAGATGCCCCTTTACGCGAAGACATGATCCGATCGGCACCACAAGGGGAGATCGGCACAACGGAAGGCAAAATTCCATGCAAATACCTTCTTCTTGCGAGCCGGTGAAGGGGATACACTCCGGTTCATCGGCGCCTCTACTGAAGATCGTGGCCCCAACCTCAAACGTGCCGATGCACGCCGTAACACGACCGTGCACGTAGACGAAAGGGTAGAGCCAGGGCAGGCGCACCATGACCTTAGGATGGGCGCACACGGCGTCACTTAGCACCGCGCACGTCACATATACATAGCCCATGTTTGTTCGGATGGTTACGATGCCGGGACGATCGAGCATCCTAGAGTAGTCACTAGGCGAATCATAGCATACCGTGTACTCGTATGTAGCTGTCTCCCGGGGAGAGGCGCTGAAGCTGAAGCCGCAGAACGCCGACATGGCACGGCCTGGTCCGGTGAGCAGCAGCTTGTTCCTGAATCCGGAGGAGTTGGCGTGTGTTGCTACCCATTGTTTCTTCTGCGAGCGGAAATCTGCGTCGGAATCCCAGTCCGGGCGTCTGTAGATGTAGTTGGAAACAGTCCCGTCGAAGATGGTGATGGTGCCGCTGAAGGGGAAGTCGGAATATGCGGCAAATACCTCCACGAGGAGTTGGCCATGAAGTGTGGAAGCGCGACTCCTCGGCGGATCGTGACGGCCAACCGACGGAGACAGGAGCAGAGGTGCCGAGGAGGAACGGACGAGGTCAAGAAGGCCCAATGGTGGAGTTGTGAAGTGGTGAGGACGCCTCGTGCAGACAATGGGGAAATCGGCAGCTGGCCGCAGGGGGAAGATGAAGTGACTCATCAGTGGCAGCGCCAACGAGCAGACGACGTCAAACAGCAGCTTCGGAGATGAGCAGCAAGATGGAAACGTGTTTTTCTCGAGCTCACAGAGCAGATCGCACAAACAAGCCCTCTGACATGACCTTTCCGTCGGCGGCGATGACACCTCCGCCATACTGTAGCTCACACGGCGACGGCGGCAGGCAAACCCTGGAGGCCTGGACTAGATGATGGTGGTTTACGGATCTGGCCGGCTGGGCTGGCCCTCTTTATTTGGGGAATCCGCTCGGTGAGTTAGCCCTATCCGGGAACCCTACCAAGACCGGATCCCTCAATCCGAGGTCGATTCAACAGGCGCGGGTAGTTTTGTCGGCAATATTAGAGGGCATCTCAAGCATATATGTACATGTAAAACGGTCATATACTCTCATTGCCTCAAAAAAGGGCTCACAAATTTTATACTGCGATGCAAAATTTGCACCACAAATATACATCACCTCCGCGTAAAACAACGACCGTGTGCGATGCCTAAGTGCCACTTTGTTGTTTCCTCGCTTCCACCCGCGTGAGCTCGACCGCCGAATCCCGGCCATGGATCCCTCGTCCGCACCCCCCCCCCGCTGTCGCCTTGTTCCGGCGAAATCGAGCACCGCCATGACCGTACCAGCTCCAAACCCTAGCACCTCCCTCCGTCGGCCTGTCTACGTCGTGCCATGTGCAAGCACTACGCTAAGCACATCCGCTGCTGAACCATCGAAGCCAAAGGGGTCAAAGCCTGCAACGAAGGGCAAGGCGGTCGGTTCCAACAGGCCAGCGCCAGCGGTGTCTGCGTCTGTGCCGGCTGCGGCTCTCTCCCCTCCCCACAAGAACGAAGAAGAAGACCGTCGGCTGGCGTGGAAAGAACCCCGCAAAAACCACCGTCCATTTCGTTGTCCATCCGCCAGCCCCGTCGCCGCCTGCCGCGGAAGAGCGGGAGTTCTCATAAGCGCCGCCGACCGGTCGCGACCTGGTTGATGAAGCATAGTGTTTTACATTATTTTGGATATTGTGGTCCCAGTGATGAAGCATTCTTGCAAACAATGGATGTTGGAGCGGCCGGCAACGTCGGTCAAGAGTCAAGACACACCATCGCAAGAGTATGTACATGAGGATGAGGTGGAGGAGGATGAAGATGTCGTCACCAATGAGGATCTAGACGTGGACACCGAGGGGTTATTTGGATGAAGCTCCAAGGGGAAGATCCTTCAACTATGATGTCTATGAAACAAAAGTTGATTTGCATGGCTTGGAAGAAGATTGGGCTTGATGCGGTCGTTGACACCGAGCAACCGGCAAAGCATATTGGAATGGGATGAACAATTACTTCAATGCACAATGTCATCGATGGATAGACTCTATTCGTCATCGATGGAAAACCATAACACCGATTGTCAAAAGTCGTCGACGTGTTTGGCCCATGTCAACCGGTTGAACCTGAGTGGTACAAATGACGATGATCAGGTAACTTCCCTTCTTATTTTCTCTACATGATCAACTAGGTTGCTCTATGATATGTCTACTAAATTGTTTCCTATATGTGTGTATGTAGACAACCATTTCTCAAGGATTCTTCAAAGGGAAAGGCAAGAAAGGGAAAGAAGGGAAGTCGTTCACTCTACACTATTATTGGAAGGACCTAGAGAATGATGAGAAGTGGAAGAACCATGACTTGTATGATGTTCCAAGGAGGAGTACCAAGAGCTCGGTTGGTGATGCAACAGTTCGTGGTGATGATGATGACGAAGCATCAAGTGAAGCGGGAAGAAGCAGACCCACTCTAAACTTGGTGGCCAAAACCAAAAGACCCGATGGAAGGAAGAGCGAAAAGGAGAACGAGAGGCGGTGATGATGTCAAGTCATCATTGAATGCCATCATGAATGTGAGAAAATAGATGGCTGAAGAAAGGAAGATAATGAAGAAGCAAAAGATACAACAGTTGCGTGTGACCTAGGAGAGGAAGGCGGCTGCCGAGGAGAGGTGGGCGGCGTTGGAGGAGCTCAAGGCACAAGTTGAAGATTAAAAAAAAGTAGCACTCGAAGTGGCTCGTCGAGCCTAGGTGAGGGAGGACAAACTCATGTTCATGGACACTAGTGGCATGAGCGAGAAGCAAAAGAAATACATAGATCTATGTCACGATCAATTATTGTCAAAGAAGGAAATGATGGGATACATGGGTAGCATGGCCGGCTGCATTGGAGCTTCCATGGCCGACGACTTTGGTGGAGGCATGCCCGGCATGGGTGCATGGGTGGCACCATGCCCGAAATTGATGGCTAAATGGGGAGGGGCATGCCTGGCATGGGAGCATACATGGGTGACGCCATGCCCAACTTTGGTGGAGACATGCCCGGCATGGGAACCTACATGAGTGGAGTCTTTGGAGGTTCCATGGTGGAGACATGGGTGCTTCCATAGGCGGTGGCATTCCTTCCATGGCCGGTGGCATGAGTGGTGGCATTTCTTCCAACACCGCCCATGTTGGTGATGATGCCAATGGACAATAGGCACCACAGGAAGATGGTACCAATGGAGGCAATGAAGGCAATGAAGTCGTCGGATGCAATGGAGGGACGACCTCATTGAGCCATGATGTGTTGCTTTGTTATGGTCCTTGTGTGTTCGTGAAACTATGTTGTTTGTCTACGTTTGTTTGTCGAACTTTGTATATGCTTGTGTCTATGGTGAACCATGATATGCTTGTTGAACTATGCAATTCTTGAACTTGATGATATGTCTGTGATAAAATTAATGATATGTGTGCGCTTGATATTAATTTGTATATTATTTATTATATATGTGATATTTATTTCACAAATATTCATCATAGTTCATCCATATGTTTGTAAATCTAAAATATAGATCACTTAGATGGTGATATATAATACATCATCTGCTGGAGCACCTTCAAAATTCAAATAGGAGTTATGGAATAATGCTAAATTGAAATGTTTATTTCTCTAGAATTTCTGATTTGATAAACATACCTTTGCCGGGAGGAATGAGAGAGAGATTCGCCATGTGGGGGGGGGGGGGGGGGCACCACTGTGACCACAACCGTCCATCCAGGTCAAATACGCGTCAACGGAGTCTGTATCGACTTCCAAGACACCGGAGTAATGGCACCACCGACTTCCCACCTACTTCGAAGAGCCTTCTCGCCCATACATTGCCGAGCCCACCACCCCCATCACCTCCTCTCTCTTAGAGGCTAGGCCATCAGCTTGGGCAGGTTCCCGTGTCGCTAGTGTTCGCAGGCAAGGGCTTGGGGAAGAGATGCCGAAACACGCTCTATGGCTAGACCCACGGTACGCCGTAGACAACGGCTACTAGTCAACACTATTTCACGAGGAGAGAGATGTGGTGTTGAATCGCTTCACCGGCGAGAATTCACCGTCGGAGAAGAACATCGCCAAGCGGAGGCAGTTCTGGTCAATATGTGTCAGTGCACGGCCGCACCGTCAGGGACGTCATCGACAATTCTCGCCTTGTATCCTTCATTCAGTCAGCTACGGAGGCCAACATCATCAATATCGACTACCACAAATTATTGTTCTAAAATTTGTAGACCTTCTTAGTTCTCAATAAAAATTGTCGGTGTTGTTTTTAGAGGTTTTTATTGGGGCCGCCGCTGTGGGCAGCCCCTCCCAATATGGCGGGAACGTATGTCGGCGCCCCCTTAGAGCCTGGCCAGCAATGTTGCCAGTTACAATATAGGGGGCGCGGTGGAGATGCTCTTATGTGGTCGATCTCTTTCTATGCATGTGAAGTTGCATGTGTATCATCTTTACAATTGCGGAAAAAGAACACTTCAAAGAGCCGTGCGCGACGGATATTCAACTAGTATTGGTAAAGAGTTATATTACCACAGCCCTCAAAAGGGCATTGCTAACGATGCATCTACTTTATGAAATATGTGTGACATCATGTATAGACATACTTCCGGTAATCAACGTTATGCCCATTTCTCCTGTAGAAAGACAACATATATGCTAGTACTCAGACTATCTTCAAGAGAGAACACAGCTTACTTGTCACCGAGTCTTGGCGTTATAACTAAAACTAGTAGCCATGAAGAGTTATTACTAGCCATGGCTTCTGGGATCGGCAACTTGATGAACTTTTCTGAATTCTGCACTCGAGTATTGACCGACGGCTCGTGCATGAGGTATCGTGGCATCACCAGAAGCTAGAGCAACAACATTATCAAGGAAATATTGTTTTGGAAGCTTCCCAACAACATTACCTTCCTCATTTCCTTCCTTGTCCAGAAAGGCGAAATGAGGAATACCTTCTACTCCAAATTCGTCAAGCTCTTGTTCCCACTTTGTATTGTCGACATTCAACATGACAAAGTTGATTTGGTCCCTACAAACAATTCTCAAGGTAAGTTAACTAGAATTTGAAGAAACGTTAACTACTTCCAGTCAGTATATGTATCTCTGTTGGTGTTATAATGCCTTAGATATGGAACTAGAGTACTCATTTTATAACTAGAACTCCTCATCCTCGAAAAAAAAAACTAGAACTGCTCTCTAACATGATGTAAATTTATGTTCCTTCCCAAAAATAAATTGAAATGCACAAATGCATATGAGCCTGGGTGTAGATCAGAACCATCGACATTTAGACTCACTTGAACTGTGGTCTATGAGTACTATACAAGAAATTACACAGGTACAACCCTATTATATGGATGGTGCATATTAGGATCAGTACGAAAGCATAAATACCCATTTCGTCAATTATGGAACCAAACCATATTAGGATCAGTAAGGATTGAGAGAAGTAATAATAGTGTAAATATTAGAAGAAAGCTACCTGTACTGTTGCTCAACTTTGTAGATATCCGGAGCTAACTCTCGACAGACTTCACACCAGTCTGCATAAAACTCAACAACAGTGGGCTTGCCATTTGCGAGAGCCTGGAGATGCACTTATCAGGTTATTCAGATTTCGAAGGCAATCAGGCATGTAATTCAAAGAAAAATATGAGAAGAAAATGTAGTCAGCAGAACAAGAAATATTAGGCCTGATCATACTATGGTCGCTTGTCAATTTGACAGGAAAGACATTCATCATAGTGCGCAAATCCATCAACACTAGCTTACTAATGGGCAACATATACTACTTCCAGAGCAAGCTTTCACATGAAACGTTACTAAATCTATGAACTACAAATAAAAAAATCATCATCATGAGGCAACTTCCCGGAGAAAAACTCCCATCTTGCAAGTTCAAAAATAAACTGAAAGGAACATTTATGGGATTAATGGAAAAAATGGTAGGCCAATAAACAATAAATTAATCTGTCAAATGTCCATGAAAGTGACTAGATGAGTTAACTGCTACGAATTAGCTGATAAAAAGTTCTGATCAAGATTGAAGGTGCCAAGGAGGTAGCATGGTTGCAATGACATGTTATATAAAGAAGTAACACTTATATATATTCAATGCAATTATTCCCATCTATGTCTGTTGAGTTCTACCATAGTCTGCAATGGACTATGTTTAGCTGTTCACTTACTGCAACTATAAGCATCAACATATATGTGGAAGGTTGCGCTAGCTAACTTGGATAGAATGGCAGCAAAACCTTCTTTTCTGTTGACACTTAGTACTACCAACATATTCTGCACAGCAAGAATCCTTTTTCCCAGCATTACATTGTTCAGTACAGAATTAAGAGCTAGAATCGCTGACCTCTTCATATGGTACAGCATTGGCTGCTAGATCTTTGAGAGAGAACCCGCCTAGTTTGAACCTCTGAGATGCAAAGAGGCCCACCGCGCCAAGAGTGGAGAGCAAAGCTACCCTCCTGTTGAGATCCTTGTCTGGGACAGGTGGCTCTCCAGCAGGCTCCTGGGGTGTGCTACTGCTGCTGCTGCTGCTGCTTGGCTGAGCCTTTTCCTCACCCAATTCAGCTTTGACATCCTGCTCGTCCTGTGCAAGCAAGGGGAGCAGGAATCACTTCACAGTTCATACAATACAGCAATAGCGCTATCTGACTGAAACATTACGAGTAAGCTGTGAATACTAAGCAAAGAGGGCACTAATCAGATCATCCTCTGTCCCGAATCAGTACGAGTATGATGTTATCTTGGTGGGATGCTAGGTCTCACCGTCTTCGACTCCGCGGAGTCAGGCGGCGCGACGCAGGACAGGGTTCTCGGCCGGCGACGGCCCCGGCGCAGATGGACGAGCGGCGAAGGTGGAAGCGAGCGCCTGTGGGACCCAGCGAGGCCCGGCCGCAGATCGGGGAGGAGGAGGCCGGAGCACCTCGAGACCACACTCGCCATTCTTTACGGTTCGGGACTTCGGTATGGCGGAGGAAAGAGGAAGGGACGAACTGACGAAGAGCCGCCGGGTGCCGGGTCAATGGAGAAGATGATGATGTGGGTGGCGGACGCGGCGCCACGTCGCCCGTAATCGTGTGAAGGAATTCTCAGTTGCCTGAAATTTTGGTGAATCTCGGGCACCTGAAATATCTTGTTGAGCGTAAACTTAGTGTTCAATTAATAGCTTGTTTAGCCTGAACTTGCATACAATTTTGGGTAACTTATGTGCAAACTATCTAACAAATATGCATCCGATCTAACTTTTTATAGCCCCTACGTCAAAAAAAATGTTTCAAATTTATCTGAATTTAGATGTATCTAAGAACTAAATAAAAACTAGATACACCTAAATTTAGATGAATCTGAAACATACTTTATGAGATGGAAGGAGTACTTTGTTAGATGTTGATCCGAAGGCCTAAAGAGGTGATTGAGCTATATGCATATTTCAGACAATTAACAAATAAATAGGCACAAGTTTCATTCAGGAAATGCCCCCAAAAAAACTGTCCAACGGATGTTCTCCCTCCGTCCAGTTTGTTTTAGATCTGTCTGAATTTGAATGTATCTATAATAGATAATGTTTAGATACATTTAAATTTTACGCAAATTTAATTTGGCTCCCAGGTGCATATGCTTTCTTTACTAGAAAAATATATTTTAAAGTGTCAAAAAAATTTGACGAAAAATTCTACATGTACATCTCCATAATATATGTGTTCGTCAAGTTTTGTGAAAACCCTATGTTTTTAGCACTGAATTTTATCTTTTTTTTCATAGACCACACAACAAGTTTATCTTTCATGAAACTACTTTGTGAACGTGTAGCACGTGAAGAAGTACATGCGAATTTTTTGACATTTCAAAATATGTTTAAGATGCATTTCAAAGTAAAGATTAACTCCCCTAAACTTTGCGAAAATTCAAAACACCACCCCCTTTTGACAATTTTAAAACAACTTTCAGGGCCTCGCATAAATGTGCTTTAAGGTCGGTGCTGGACACAACATGGACGGAGCCCAGCGAACCTATTTTCATCCACCCGCGACGTGGCTAGAGGAGATCATGCTAACCAAATGCATCCTAAACAGGCAAAAAAAAATCTCCAGAAAACTCCCCCGGGTTGGTCAAGCACGTGCGCCCCACCCCGCAACCGTTGCCAGTAGCCGAAGTCAACCTTTCATCATCACATCTCATCATGTTTCTTAGGGCATCTACAGCGGCCCGACCTAAACGGGGTCTAGTCACGGACGCAAAAATATTACATCATCGTCATCGATAAGAGTGTGTCAAAAGAGACACGCATAAATGTAATAATGATAGTTTTGTCGGATGTATCACGCACACATGGCAGAGTGTTTTCGCTCAACGTCTCAAAATATTCTTGCCTTTTTAAGGGTCGTTGTTGAATAATTTAGCCCCTATCAAAGACTTATTATTTTGAACAGTCAACCTGACCTAGTTAGCTTGGTCTTGCTGAAATGATCGTATGCCGCACCTAGAGGGGTGGGTAAATAGGTGCTACCCAATTTTTAGTTTTTTTTTTCAATTAAGGCTTGACACAAAGGTAAATTCTCTAGATATGCAACTATGTGAATTTTCCTAGATAACAAGATATACAACTAAGCAAGATATCGCTAGGTAAGATATAATAATGCAATCAAGGATAGAGGTAACCGAGAGTGGATCACGCAGAGACACAAGGGATGATTCCCGTAGTTCCTTCCTTTTGAGGGGAAGTACCTCTACGTTCGAGGGGTGTGCTCGCCACAAAGGCCTAACCAACGCCAGGAAGGCCTCACCCTATTCTCCGGTGAGAAACGCCACAAAGACCTAGCTGACTTGTCCACTAAGGGATTTTCCTCGAGGCGAAAACCGGACCTTTACAAGTTTCTTGGAGCACACATCCACAACTGAATTGGAGGCTCCCAATAGCTGTAACAATACAACAACAAGCTCAAATCAAGCAACAAGCACTAGGGTTTCCAAAAGGAACACTAGCAAAGGGGCCCTCAAGCAAATGAGGGGGGAAATGCAAATCGTTTCGGTGAAGATGTAGATCGGGGTCTTCTCCTTCGATTCTCCAAAGATCAAGGGCCTTGGGTGGTTGATGGAGGAGATCTGATGATTTTCGTGGCTCGGCTTAATGGTGTGTTCTTGGGGAGAAGGAGCAACTTTCCAAGGTAGAAGAAGGGTCCCTTAAATACCCCTCAGCCAATTCTGCCCATTGGGGATGTTTCTGCGGTAGTGCCGGCCTCCAAACCCCGGCAGTGCCACCCTGTAGAAAACCTAGGATATTTGGTCGAAACTATCCAGGCAGTGTCGGGGTGTAGCCACCGGTAGTGCCAGACTGCCACCGGAAATGTCGACCTCCTGTCACCTGCAGTGTCGACTTGGGGCATTTTTAGCACATCTCTTTTCTTCCTTTTTGGGGGATTGATTTTGACAGCAGTGGCCACTTACTTCATCTGCCACACTTAGCAACATGTTGGATCATCACCGGTGTTGTTGTCAAACACACAAAACCCTAGAGATCATGAAATGTTCTTTCAATCTCCCTCTTTTTGGTGTTTGATGACAATACCGGGATTTAGCAATAGAGATCATATAGCATATTGTTTCAAGAGATAGAGAAGCTCCCCTATATGTGTGCATATAGGTGATTTTTGTTTGAATACAAATGCACACATTAGGTAAAAAGCACCCTCAACACAAAGATATAAGAAACAATTTGCAAATATATAAAGTAGGACAAATATGAGACAAAGTAATAGGTGTTTAAGCCTGAAATAAGAGCCGAGGCTCTGATAACAATTGAAAGGATTGTATGCCGCACTTACAGGGGGGGGGGGTGAATAGGTGCTACCCAATTTTTAGTTCTTTTTCAATTAAGGCTTGACACAAAGGTAAATTCTCTACATATGCAACTATGTGAATTTCCCTAGATGACAAGGTATACAACTAAGAAAGATATCGCTAGGCAAGATATAATAATGCAATCAAGGATAGAGGTAACCGAGAGTGGAGCACGCGGAGACATAAGGGATGATTCCCCTAGTTCCTTCCTTTTGAGGGGAAGTACATCTACGTTGGAGGGGTGTGCTCTCCACAAAGGCCTAACCAACGCCACGAAGGCCTCACCCTATTCTCCGGTGAGAAACACCACAAAGGACTAGCTCACTTGTCCACTAAGGGATTTCCTCGAGGCGGAAACCGGGCCTTTACAAGGTTCTTGGGGCACACATCCACAACTGAATTAAAGGCTCCTAATAGCTGTAACAATACAACAACAAGATCAAATCAAGCAACAAGAACTAGGGTTTCCAAAAGGAACACTAGCAAAGGGGCGCTCAAGCGAATGAGGGGGACAAATCACTTCGGTGAAGATGTAGATCGGGGTCTTCTCCTTCGATTCTCCAAAGATCAAGAGCGTTGAGTGGTTGAGGGAGGAGATCTGGTGATTTTCGTGGCTCAGCTTAATGGTGTGTTCTTGGGGAGAAGGAGCAACTTTCCAAGGTAGAATAAGGGTCCCTTAAATACCCCTCAGCCAATTCTGCCCGTTGGGGATGTTTCAACGGTAGTGTCGGCCTCCAAACCCCGGTAGTGCCGCCCTGTAGAAAACCTAGGATATTTGGTCGAAACTCTCCAGTCGGCAGTGCCAGGGTGCAGCCACCGGTACTGCCGGGGTGCAGCCACCAGCAGTGTCGGACTGCAACCACCGGCAGTGCCGGCCTGGGGCATTTTCAGCACATCTCTTTTCTTCCTTTTTGGGGGATCGATTTTAACAGCAGTGGCCACTTACTTCATCTGCCACACTTAGCAACATGTTAGATCAACACCGGTGTTGTTGTTGTTGTTGTCAAACACACCAAACCCTACAGATCATGAAATGTTCTTTCACTTACTTCTTCTTGTGGTGTATGTTGTGTCGTCTTCATCGGGTTCTTTCATCATTGGGGATCCGGCCTGGCCATCGAACACTTCCTCGTTAGCGACTTCATCCATTCCGACGATGGTCATGTTGCCTCTCCTCACGAATTCATCCATTCTGACGATGGCTAGGCCTAGAACGGTCGGCTATGAAGAAGCATTGGTCCATGTGCTTAGCCAATACACATGGCTCATTTTGCGCGATGACGTTCGTGGTCTTTGATTTGTTTTCTTCGGGTATATATACACATGGTGGTGAAACCCCGGTCTTATTTTGTGACGATGTTAGCCCATCTGACACGAAACATCGACGCGTTCTCCCCAGCATAGTTATGTTTCCATATTTTCTCGATCCTTTCGTAGTATATATTCTTTACATCACCCGTGTAGGATTCCATCGTCTAATAATCATTATTCTTGTCTTTTTCCTCCGTCTAGAATGTTTAACCGTTGATATCATATGCTTAGTAAGTCATGAGGTTGGGTGCGAGGCCATATGACAAAGCCAATAATAGTTTATCATCCTCACAAGTCATTGGTGGGGGATTAGCATCAATTCGGTCTTTGAACCAGCATGGTAAAGAGGACTTGTGATCTTTGAATATTTTTGCTTTCGTCATCGGCTTGCCACTGTTCGAGATCATGGTTTTGCGCTATGTCAACCAAGGATCGACCAAGTCAATATGATGTAGCGCTACTAAGTTAGCCCTGTCAAAGTCGGCAGTCCGACCAGACAAGTCCACATGCATTACCCTCTTTTAAGTTTTGTGGTCTAGTCCCTCGAACCTGTGAAGATGCTTATTTTCAGGCAAACCAACATGGTTCTCAACGTCTAGGTAATTCGTGCAAAAAGAGATGCACTCTTCGGTGATAAATCCCTAGACAACACTTCTTTCCACATGTGACATGTTACCAACATATCCTTGAATGACCTCATTCATTCTTTTGAACAACATTATGTTGTGCAGGAATGTCGGCACAAGATGGGTGATATCCTTCACGATATGGACCAACAGATGGACCATAACGTCAAGGAATGCGGGCGAGAAAGAAATCTAAAGCTCGGTAGGATCTGATACGTCTCCAATGTATCTATAATTTCTTATGTTCCATGCTAGTTTTATGACAATACCTACATGTTTTATTCATACTTTACAATGTTTTTATGCATTTTCCGGTACTAACCTATTAACAAGACGTCGAAGTGCCAGTTCCTGTTTTCTGCTGTTTTTGGTTCCAGAAAAGCTGTTCGGGCAATATTCCCGGAATTCGACGAAACAAAAGCCAAACCTCCTATTTTTCCGAGGGACACACGGAGCCAGAAGGGCAAGCCAGGGGGAGGCCCACGGCCTCCACACCATAGGCCGGTGCGTCCAAGAGGAGGGGCGCGCCGCCATATGGGGTGGGCCCCTCGGGCACCCCCTCGCGCCGCCCTTTCGCCTATATATTCCTTCCATCGCGAAAACCCTACAGAGATCTATCATACTCCAGAAAGACTCCCGGAGCGCCGCCGCCATCGCGAAACCTAGTTTCGGGGGTCAGAAGTTCCTGTTTCGGCACCCTGCCGGGACGGGGATCGACCCCCGGAGCCTTCTCCATCGACGCCACCGCCTCAATCATGCTCCGTGAGTAGTTCCCCCATGGACTACGGGTTCTAGCAGTAGCTAGTTGGTACTCTCTCTCCCATGTACTTCAATACAATGATCTCATGAGCTGCCTTACATGATTGAGATCCATCCGATGTAATCGGTGTTGTGTTTGTTGGGATCCGATGAATTGTTACATTATGATCAGTCTATCTATAAAGTTTGTGAAGTTATTGTTGCTGCAATCTTGTTGTGTTTAATGCTTGTCACTAGTGCACGAGTGGCATGATCTTAGATTTAAGCTCTATAATTATTGCTTAGATTGTATCTACAAGTTGTTTGCACATGTCTATGTCCGGAACCCGAGGCCCCGTGAGTGACAAGAATCGGGATAACTGGAGGGGATGGCTTAGATATGAGGATCACATGTTTTCACCAAGTGTTAATGCTTTGCTCCGGTGCTCTATTAAAAGGAGTACCTTAATTACCAGTAGATTCCCTTGAGGCCCGGCTACCACCGGCCTGGTAGGACAAAAGATGTTATGCAAGTTTCTCATTGCGAGCACGTATGACTATATATGGAAAACATGCCTACATGATTAATAAACTGGATGTTCTGTCTTAATGCTATAATAATTATGTCAATTGCCCAACTGTAATTTGTTCACCGAACACTTGTTATTGGAGAGTTACCACTAGTGAAGATAGCTGGGAACCCCGGTCCATCTTTCATCATCAAATACTCACTCGGTCCTTGCTGGCGTGGGAGGCAGCTCCTTGTGACGGTAAAGCACACGTCCGTTGGGAACCCCAAGAGGAAGGTATGATGAGTATAGCAGCGAGTTTTCCCTCAGTAAGAAACCAAGGTTTATCGAACCAGTAGGAGATAAAGGCCACGTGAAGGTTGTTGGTGAAGGAGTGTAGTGTGGCGCAACACCAGTGATTCCGGCGCCAACGTGGAACCTGCACAACACAATCAAACTACTTTGCCCCAACTTAACAGTGAGGTTGTCAATCTCACCGGCTTGCTGAAAACAAAGGATTAAACGTATGGTGTGGAGAATTATGTTTGCTTGCAGAAAACAAAAGAGAACAATGATTGCAGTAGGTTGTATTTCAGATGTAAAAGAATGGACCGGGGTCCACAGTTCACTAGTGGTGTCTCTCCAATAAGATAAATAGCATGTTGGGTGAATAAATTACAGTTGGGCAATTGACAAAATAGAGAAGCATATACATATCATGATGACTACTATGAGATTTACTTAGGGCATTACGACAAAGAACATAGACCGCCATCCAGCATGCATCTATGCCTAAAAAGTTCACCTTCAGGTTAGCATCCGCACCCCTTCCAGTATTAAGTTGCAAACAACAGACAATTGCATTAAGTACTGTGCGTAATGTAAACAATACAAATATCCTTAGACAAAGCATCGATGTTTTATCCCTAGTGGCAACAGCACATCCACAACCTTAGGGGTTGTTGTCACTCCCCCAGATTCAATGGAGACATGAACCCACTATCTAGCATAAATACTCCCTCTTGGAGTCACAAGTACCAACTTGGCCAGAGCCTCTACTAGCAACGGAGAGCATGCAAGAACATAAATAACATATATGATAGATCAATAATCAACTTGACATAGTATTCCATATTCATCGGATCTCAACAAACACAACATGTAGCATTACAAATAGATGATCCTCATCATGATAGGCAGCTCACAAGATCTAAACATGATAGCACAAGAGGAGAAGACAACCATCTAGCTACTGCTATGGACCCGTAGTCCAAGGATGAACTACTCACGCATTAGTCCGGAGGCGGGCATGGTGATGTAGAGCCCTCCGGTGATGATTCCCCTCTCCGGCAGGGTGCCGGAGGCGATCTTCTGAACCCCCCGAGATGGGGTTGACGGCGGCGGCGTCTCTGGAACTTTTCTCGTATTGTGGCTCTCGGTACTAGGGTTTTCGCGACGGAAGGAATAAATAGGCGAAGGGGCAGCGTCGGGGGGCGCCCGAGGGGCCCACCCCATAGGCCGGCGCGGCCAGAGGTGGGGCCGCGACGCCCTATGGGGTGGCCGCCTCGCGTCCCCTCTTCGTCTCTTCTTCGGTGTTCTGGAAGGCTCCGTGGAAAATAAGACCGTGGGCTTTTGTTTCGTCCAATTCCGAAAATATTCGTAAACTAACTTTTCTGAAATCAAAAACAGCAGAAAACAGGAACTGGCACTGCAGCATCTTGTTAATAGGTTAGTCTCGGAAAATGCATAAAAACATTATAAAGTATGGCTAAAACATGTTGGTATTGTCATAAAACTAGCAAGGAACATAAGAAATTATAGATACGTTGGAGACGTATCAAGCATCCCCAAGCTTAGTTCCTACTCGCCCTCGAGTAGGTAAATGATAAAACGATAATTTCTGAAGTGACATGCTACCAACATAATCTTGATCAACACTATTGTAAAGCATATGAGATGAATGAAGTGATTCAAAGCAATGGTATATAATTTGCTAACAAAAAGATAATGACTAAACAACTGAATCATATAGCAAAAACTTTTCATGAATAGTACTTTCAAGACAAGTATCAAAAAGTCTTGCATAAGAGTTAACTCATAAAGCAATAGATTCTTAATAAAAGGCATTGAAGCAACACAAAGGATGATTTAAGTTTCAGCAATTGCTTTCAACTTTCACCATGTATATCTCATGGATAATTGTCAACACAAAGTAATATAATAAGTGCAATAAGTAAGCATGTAAGAATCAATGCACACAGTTGACACAAGTGTTTGCTTCTAATATAGAAAGAAGTAGGTAAACTGACTCAACATAAAGTAAAAGAAAGGCCCTTCGCGAGAGGAAGCAGGGGATACTCATGTGCTAGAGCTTTTTATTTTGAAAACATGGAAACAATTGTGTCAACGGTAGTAATAATTCATATGGGTCATGCATAAAACTTCCTATAAGTTGCAAGCCTCATGCATCGAATACTACTAGTGCCCGTACCTTGTCCTAATTACCTCGGATTTCCATGGATTATCATCGCATTACATATGTTTCAACCAAGTGTCACAAAGGGCTACCTCTATGCCACCTGTACAAAGGTCCAAGGAGATAAATCGCATTTGATTTCTCGATTTTGATAGATCTCAACTTGAGTATATCCATACTGGGACAACATAGAAAACAGATAATGGACTCCTCTTTTTAATGCTTTAAGCATTCAACAACAAATAATATTCTCATAAGAGATTCTGAGGATTAATGTCCAAGCTGAAACTTCCACCATGATACATGACTTTGGTTGATGGCCCAATGTTCTTCTCTAACAACATGCATACTCAAACCATTAAAACTCATGGCAAATCTCCCTTACTTCAGACAAGACGAACATGCATAGCAACTCACATGATATTCAACAAAGGTGTGACAGGTTGATGGCGTCCCCAGAAACATGGTTACCGCTCAACAAGCAACTTATAAGAACTAAGATACATAAGCAACATATTCATTACCACAATAGTTTTTAGGCTACTTTCCCATGAGCTATGTATTGCAAAGACAAGGAATGAAATTTTTAAAGGTAGCACGCAAGCAATTTACTTTGGAATGGCAGAAAAATACCACATATAGGTAGTTATGGTGGACACAAATGGCATAGGTTTTGGCTCAAGGTTTTTGGATGCACGAGAAGCATTCCCTCTCAGTACAAGGCTTTGGCTAGCAAGGTTGTTTGAAGCAAACACAAGTATGAACTGGTACAGCAAAAACTTACACAAGAACATATTGCAAGCATTATAAGACTCTACATTGTCTTCCTTGTTGTTCAAACACTTTTACCAGAAAATATCTAGACCTTAGAGAGACCAATCATGCAAACCAAATTTCAACAAGCTCTACGGTAGTTCTCCACTAATAGATTTAAACTACATGATGCAAGAGCTTAAACATGATCTACTTGAGAGCTCAAAACAATTGCCAAGTATCAAATTATTCAAGACAATATGAAGCATTTTCTGTTTCCAACCAAATAACAATAAGTATAAGTGTTGCGGCTTTCAGCTTTCACCATGAATATTAAAATAATATGAAGAACACAAGTTGACGAGGGTGCTCCTCGACAATGCCCTCCGATTGGGGCTTAGGGTTGATGGAATCCTGTAGGCTGACACGAGACATCGGTTAACAGACAAGCGGGGAGAGCAATTTACCCAGGTTCAGGGCCCTCGATGAGGCAACACCCCTACTTCCTGCCTGTCTGATCTTGATTATGAGAATACCGGGTTACAATGGGGTGCTGAAGGTTTCGGCTGTGATCTCGTCGAGAGGCTAAGTGCTACGGCGACCTAGCCCTAGACTTCTGGTGGCTAAAGTTGCTAAGAATGATTGTGTCCCTCGGCAGCCCCTCTCCTAGCCTTTATATATAGGAGGCTAGGTCTCAACAGATCTGTCCGGGTACGACTAGGTTTACAAAAGACCTAGTACTAAACTTTCCTTGTTCGGCTCTTCGTCTTGTACTCCAAGGAATCTTCTTCAGCACCGTCCTAGTGGCCCACCTTGCCGTCGGGTATCTTCATGGGCCTCCAGTTGGGCCGCACAGGATAGGGCAATATCGGTTACCCGAAGGGTAATGCCCACGTCAGTAGTCCCCGAGTGTCTAGCCCAAGATTTTTCGGGTAGAGACTAAAGCATGACTCCACTGAACGTTCTTCTCCTTTGTTTGTTCTTGTCCATCTTGTAACAGCTTCATCTTCTTTTATCGGGTGCGCGTCCAGCGCTCCCGATGGGAGTAGCCCCCGAGTCTATATACGGATGCTTGCAATCCGTGTGTAGACTCAAGTTGTACTACTCGAATGTTTCCTCTGCCGAAATTTCTTGCGGGTCTTCATAAACCATCTGATAAATTCATATCGAGGCTTGTGTTCTCCCAAATGCGTAAAGGATAATGAGTAACGTGCCCAGCTTTTGCTGGTTAACTGCCGTTGACAAAACAACGTTACCCTACACAGAATCAAGTCCCCGGGCATGATCCTGGAGTGCAAAAAACTTTTATCGGGTGCGCGTCCTGCGCCCCCGATGGGAGTAGCCCCCGAGTCTGGGCACGGGCGCTTGTGACCGGGTGCAAACTCGAGCTGAACATTCCGTTCTTTTCTTCAAATGCTTCTTCACGATCTTCTTAGTTAAAAAATCTTTGAGTCCATGTTTATCGGGTGCGCGTTCAGCGCTCCCGATGGGAGTAGCCCCCGAGTCTAGGTGCGGATGCCTGATACGTCCAATTTGCATCACTATTTTGTATCATAATTTGCTGTTATTCATTGATATATTTCATATTGGGACACAATACTTATGTTATTTCATCTATTTTGCATGTTTCATGATTATTTGGAGATCGTGCACCGGAGCCGGATTCTGCTGGAAAAAGCACCGTCGGGATGCAATATTTCGGAAGATCAACTCGTGGAAGGAAATTACACCAAAAATCCTATTTTTCCGGATGACGGAGAAGGCCGAAGGGGGAGCCGAGAAGACCCAAGGTGGGGCCAGACCACAGGCCGGCGCGGCCCATGGCCTGGCCGCGCCACCTTGTGGTGTGGGGGCCCCATAGCCCCTTTCGCCTCCTTTTCTTCGCGAAACCCTTCGTCCCGAAAACCTAAGCTCCAGAGGGTACGTCGCAAAGAGCCACAGCCGCCTCGCGGGGGCGGAGAACACCGGAGAGAAAGAGCTCTCCGGCGGGCGGGGAATCCGCCGGGGAAATTCCCTCCCGGAGGGGGAAATCGACGCCATCGTCACCGCCATCGAGCTGGACATCATCTCCATCGTCATCACCATCATCTTCATCATCATCACCGCCATCTCCACCGCAGCACCTCGTCGCCGCTGTAACAATTTGGGTTTGATCTTGATTGTTTGATAGGGGAAACTCTCCCGGTGTTGATTTCTACTTGTTATTGATGCTATTGAGTGAAACCATTGAACCAAGGTTTATGTTCAGATTGTTATTCATCATTATATCACCTCTGATCATGTTCCATATGATGTCTCGTGAGTAGTTCGCTTAGTTCTTGAGGACATGGGTGAAGTCTAAATGTTAGTAGTGAAGTATGGTTGAGTAGTATTCAATGTTATGATATTTAAGTTGTGGTGTTATTCTTCTAGTGGTGTCGTGTGAACGTCGACTACATGACACTTCACCTTTATGGGCCTAGGGGAATGCATCTTGTACTCGTTTGCCAATTGCGGGGTTGCCGGAGTGACAGAAACCTGAGCCCCCGTTGGTATATCGATGCAGGGAGGGATCGCGAGGATCTCGAGTTTAAGGCTGTGGTTAGATTTATCTTAATTACTTTCTTGTAGTTGCGGATGCTTGCAAGGGGTATAATCACAAGTATGTATTAGTCCTAGGAAGGGCGGTACATTAGCATAGGTTCACCCACACAACACTTATCAAAACAATGAAGATTAATCAGCTGTATGTAGCGAAAGCACTAGACTAAAATCCTGTGTGTCCTCGAGAACGTTTGGTCATTATAAGTAAACAAACCGGCTTGTCCTTTGTTCTAAAAAGAATTGGGCCACTCGCTGCAATTATTTCTCTCGCATTTTACTTACTTGTACTTTATTCATCTGTTACATCAAAACCCCCTGAATACTTGTCTGTGAGCATTTGCAGTGAATCCTTCATCGAAACTGCTTGTCAACACCTTGTGCTCCTCGTTGGGATCGACATTCTTACTTATCGAAGATACTACGATACACCCCCTATACTTGTGGGTCATCAAGACTATTTTCTGGCGCCGTTGCCGGGGAGTGAAGCGCTATTGGTAAGTGGAATTGGTAAGGAAAACCTTTACTGTTTGTGCTGATTTTATTTCTGCCTGCTGCTATAAGTCATTATGGAGAGATCTTCTCTTCAATTTCTATTTTGGAAATTTACTACTACTGCAACGGTAGTGGATGAGGCGCCAGGTGAGGAAGTGATACCATATAAATGAAAATTATTGAACGTGTTATGGATAACCGCTATGAAGGGGATGGAACTGTCCATCCTGGTGATCATTTACTGTTTTTGCATGAATTATGCGGGTTATTCAAATGTGCAGGAATTGCTATGAATGAAGTAAGAAAGAAACTATTCTCTATATCGCTGTGCGGTAAGCGGCGCATTGGTATAAATTACTGGATAATGGGGATTCTCTTGAATGGAATGATATTGTGCCCCGGTTTTATTCTAAGTTCTATCCTCCAAGTGAGATTCACAAAGATCGGAATCGCATATATAATTTTTGGCCTCATGATGGAGAAAGTATTGCCCAAGCTTGGGGAGATTGAAGTCTTTAATGCTCAAATGCCCCATTCATGAGCTTCCTGGTAATGTTATTATTGATAATTTCTATGCAAGACTTTCTTTTCAAGACAAGACCTTGCTGGATACTTCTTGTTCTGGATCATTTACACGCAACAAAGAAGAGTTTAAAAGGGACCTTCTTGATCGGATCCAAGAAAATGCTCGAAGGATGGGAGAACGACAAAGATAGAGAATCGGGTATAATTTATGATTATAAATGCATTGAAGCTTTTATGGATACCGATAAATTTCGTAATATGAGTGCTACATATGGTCTTGATTCTCAAGATTGCTTGCAAACCTTTATAAAGCTTTTGCCTCTCATTATGAATTGCCTAAGAAGAATTTTGACAAGTATCATGAACCGTATAAAGATAAAATTGATTCATCTATTAATAAATGTGTTGTAGTTGAAACTGCTGATCATGTTATTCACTGAAGCTTATATTGAAAAAACTCCTTTCCCTGCTAAAATGAAGGAGTACTCGTTATAAATAGTGCGGTTCATAAAAGTGAAAAGAAACCTATAGAACCCGAAGAACAAATAAAAGTTGAACCTCGTTGTTGCAATAGTTAAAGATCTTGTGACTGAAAATGTGGAGGATGGTCATATTATTTTCCGTGAAGATGCTTCTAATATTGTTTCACATCCTAATAAACCCAAACAAGTTAGTGTTCCTATGCTATCTCGTTAGAATTGGTGATCATTGCTATTATGGTTTATGTGATATTGGTGCAAGTGTTAGTGCTATTCCTTATGAGCTTTACACGGAGATATTGCACGAAATTGGTTCTTGTGAACTTGAAGATATTGATGTGGTTATTCAGCTGGCTAATAGAGAAACTATTTCTCCAATTGGTATTGTTCGAGATGTGGAAGTTCTATGTGGTAAGATTAAATATCCTGCTGACTTTTTGGTACTTGGTTCTGCTGCTAGTGATTATTGTCCTATCATTTTTGGTAGACCTTTTCTAAATACTTGTGGAGCTATTATAGATTGCAAGAAAGAGAAAATTTTGACTAAATTTGCTGGTGAATCTTATGAGTTTAACTTCTCTAAATTTACCAAAACTCCTTATAAAGCTGATTTGCCTAGTAATGATTTTAAAATGGAGCGAGTGTGCATCTATTGTTCTTGTTCCTAATAATCCTTTGCGGCAACATTTGGAGAATAGCGAGAGTGAAGTTTTTAGGAAAGAAAGAGATGAGCTTGAGGAGATTTTCTTCGCCAACCTATTCTCAAGCATGATTTACCGGTGGAAGATTTGGGTACAACACCACCACCAAAGGAAGATCCTGTTTTTGATTTAAAGCCTTTGACTGATAATCTTAAATATGCTCATATTGATGATAAGAAAATATATCCTGTTATTATTAGTTCTAAGCTTACAGAGTTTGAAGAAGAAAGATTATTGCAAATATTGAAGAAACACCGAGGTGCTATTGGCTATACTCTTGATGACTTGAAGGGGATTTCTCCCTCTATTTGCCAACACGCCATTAATATGGAAGATGATGCGAAGCTCGTTGTTGAACCTCGGCGTCGTCTAATTCCTAAGATGAAGGATGTGGTAAGAAATGAGGTATTACGACTTCTTGAAGTCTGGTATTATATATCCTATTGCTGATAGTAGATGGGTTAGTCCTGTTCATTGCGTTCCTAAGAAAGGAGGAATGACTCGTTGTGCCTAATGATAATGATGAGCTCATCCCTCAAAGAGTAGTTGTAGGGTATAGAATGTGCATTGATTTTCGAAAAGTTAATAAAGTTACTAAGAAAGATCATTACCCTTTACCATTTATTGATCAAATGCTAGAAAGATTGTCTAAAAATACTCATTTTTGCTTTCTTGATGGTTATTACGGGTTTTCACAAATTGCTGTTAAAGCTAAAGATCAAGAGAAAACCACTTTCACTTGTCCCTATGGAACTTATGCTTATAGACGTATGCCTTTTGGTTTATGCAATGCTCCTGCTACTTTTCAAAGATGCATGTCTGCTATTTTTCATGGCTTTTGCTAGAGTATTGTAGAGGTATTCATGGATGATTTTTCTGTCTATGGTAATTCTTTCGATAATTGCTTGCGGAACCTTGATAAAGTTTTGCGAGAGATGTGAAGAAACTAACCTTGTTCTTAATTGGGAGAAATGCCACTTTATGGTTAATGAAGGAATTGTATTGGGACATAAAATTTCCGAGAGAGGTATTGAAGTTGATAGAGCTAAAGTTGAAGCAATTGAGAAGATGCCCTATCCGAGGGATGTTTAAGGTATTCGTAGTGTTCTTGGTCATGCTTGGGTTTTATAGGAGATTTATTAAAGATTTCTCCAAGATTTCAAAGCCTCTTACTAATCTTCTTCAAAAAGATGTACCTTTTGTTTTTGATGATGATTGTAAGGAAGCTTTGAAACTCTAAAGAAAGCCTTAACAAGCTGCTCCTATAGTTGAACCTCTGATTGGAACTTACCATTTGAAATTATGTGTGATGCTAGTGATTTTCTTTGTAGGCGCTGTTCTTGGACAGCGAGTAGATAAAAAACTGAATGTTATTCATTATGCTAGCAAGACTCTTGATGCTGCTCAAAGAAATTATGCTACAACTGAAAAAGAATTATTAGCTGTAGTCTTTGCTTGTGATAAGTTTAGATCTTATATTGTTGATTCAAAAGTTACAATTCATACTGATCATGCTGCAATTAGATACCTTATGACAAAGAAAGATGCTAAGCCAAGGCTTATTAGATGGGTACTTCTTTTGCAAGAATTTGATTTACATATTGTAGATAGGAAAGGTGCTTGATAATCACGTTGCTGATAATTTGTCTAGATTGGAAAATATTGCTTATGATCCTGTTCCTGTTAATGATAGTTTTCTAAATGAACAATTGGTTGTAATAAAGGTGAGCTCGCGAGACAGTCCTTGGTACGCTGATTATGCTAACTTTATTGTTTCCAAGTACTTGCCTCCAACCTTTTCAGCTCAGCAAATAAAGGAGGAAATTCTTTTATGACTTGAGGCATTATTTTTGGGATGACCCACACTTATATAAAGAAGGAGTGGATGGTATTACGCGAAGGTGTGTTCCCGAATATGAACAACAAGAGATATTGAGTAAATGTCATGGTAGTGCTTATGGAGGACATCACGCCGGAGATAGAACCGCGCAAAAGGTTCTACAATCAGGTTTTTATTGGCCAACTCTTTTCAAGGATGCGAGAAATTTTATTTTATCTTGTGACGAATACCAAAGGGTTGGTAATATCTCCAGACGTAATGAAATGCCTATGAATTATACTCTTGTTATTGAACCGTTCGATTGTTGGGGATTTGACTTTATGGGACCTTTTCCCTCTTCAGAAGGTAACACTCATATACTTGTTGCTTGTTGATTATGTTACTAAATGGGTGGAAGCCATACCTACAAAAAGTGCCGATGGTGAGACCTCTTTAAGAATGCTTTTAGATATTATTTTTCCTAGATTTGGAGTACCTAGATATATTATGACTGATGGAGGTTCTCATTTTATTCATGGAGGCTTTAGAAAAACTCTTGCTAGGTATGGAATTAATCATAGAATTGCTTCCGCTTATCACCCTCAAACTAGTGGTCAAGTAGAATTATCAAATAGAGAGATTAAATCTATTTTGGGAAAGACCGTTAATAAATCTAGAAAGAATTGGGCTAGTAAATTGAAAGAAGCACTATGGGCTTATAGAACTGCTTATAAAAACCCCATGGGAATGTCACCTTATAAAATGGTATATGGAAAAGCTTGTCATTTACCTTTAGAATTAGAGCACAAAGCTTATTGGGTACATTAGAGAACTAAATAAAGATCCTAAACTAGCCGGTAATAAGAGGTTGCTGCAATTAAGTTCACTAGATGAATGGAGAAGTGAAGCTTATGAAAATGCTAAACTCTTTAAAGAGAAAGTTAAGAAATGGCATGATAGAAGGATTATCAAAAGAGAGTTTAATATTGGGGATAAAGTCCTATTGTATCGGTCTCGTCTCAGACTCTTTGCGGGGAAATTACTCTCGAAATGGGAAGGACCATATGTTGTTGAGGAGGTGTATCGTTCGGGAGCAATTAAAATTAGCTCTCTCCAAGGCAATGCTACGCAAGTGGTGAATGGACAAAGACTCAAGCATTATATCTCGGGTGATTCTTATAATGTTGATGTTGATATTATTCAAGTGGAAACACCGGAGGCTTTCATCAAAGGACAAGTTGACGATCCGCGAGAACTCGACTTTGAATAGGTAACGATGCTTGGTAATGAAAAGTTCGCAATTTACTTTCCGAACAATATTTTTGCTGTTTTTGGAAAATATGAAAAATTACGAGATCGAAACGGAGTGGAAAGGACGCACGAGGGCGTGCCACCACGAGGCCGGCGCGGCCCGGCACGGGCCCGCGCCGCCCTATGGTGCGGCCGCCTCGTCGCCCCTTTCAGACTGCTGTTCGACCTGGTACTTTCCGTTTGTTCTGAAAATTTTTGCTATATAATCCCCCGGACCCCTGGAGGTCCGTATATCGTTTTCTCGACGTGTTTTGTTTCGAGCTGTTTCTGCCAGGATTTGTCTTTGATCTAGAAGCACCATGGTCTCCAAGAACAAGGGCAAGGAACTTCCGGACGAGGATAATCAAGATCTTGAGTGGAAAGAGGATGACAAGGACGTCAAGGAAGAGGATGAAAAAGAGGTGGAGGAAGATTCGCACGCACACCCTCGTGCTACCATCGCAAGCATCAAGGTGGTGGACAACCCTTTTAGTGCAAACAAGAGCGCAAGAATTCGCACTGGAGGAGCGGTTCCACGTCATTACCTAGCTCCGAAGACATCTTTATCAGGCACTCACCATCCCTTCCACAATTTAATTTTCAATAATCAAATTGAAGGGACTCCCAGGGCAGCATTGCCTAGCAATTGGGATATAGATCGCTCTAACACTGCAGGAAAGACGAAGCCTGAAGCTGAAGGTTGGGGAAATAACTCCAAGAATTGGGACTCGCCGTCGGACATACTTCTTAATCGCGTAGAGCACAATTCGGAGATGATCCGCAACCTCATGTACAAGATTGACGAGCTTCAGGAGCTTGTGGAGAAGCTTGTGAGAAATTCATCACCACCATCGCCAAAGGAGTAATTCATCATCGGTATTGGCATCCCCTTGGTTTGTTCCAAGCTTGGGGGAGTGCCGCGGTATCACATCATCACTACCTTTTACTTTTTACTATCAAGTAGTGTCATATCATGAGTAGGGAAGTTATCATATAAGATGGGTTGCAGTATGGAAGTATCTCTCCTTTAGTTTGTCTATGTATCCCTTGGTGTGAGTTATCGTTATGAAATATTAATGAGAAGTCTTATCATTTACATATTGCACACCTTATTTTAGTTTGCAATCTCTATTATGTGATTGATCTTGTTGTTAGTATTGGTATCACTTTGGGAGCATCAAGTAAATCTATTTGGTTTTGGCAAACTTAGCAATGGTCAATAGCAACAACACTTTGAGTTTAAGAAGAATAGAGGAAATACATGTAGAAGATGTTATTATCTTTCTTATCGGTTCTTAGCTTAGTATTCTGAAGTTAAGATTGTTTGTGCTTACAAGTAAGATGCATGATTGTTTCTATCACATGTATATTTGTTTGTTTCCCTCAACTCTTATGCTTGCTAATTAACCTTGCTAGCCAAAGACCTGTACTGAGAGGAAATACTTCTCGTGCATCCAAACCTGAACCCAAACCTATGCCATTTGTGTCCACCATATCTACCTACTGCATTGTATTTTCTGCCATTCCAAGTAAATATTTCATGTGCTACCTTTAAACAATTCAAAACTTTATTACTCCTTATTTGTGTCAATGTTCTATAGCTCATGAGGAAGTATGTGGTGTTTTATCTTTCAATCTTGTTGGGCAACTTTCACCAATGGACTAGTGGCTTCATCCACTTATCCAATAACTTTGCAAAAAGAGCTGGCAATGGGATTCCCGAGTCCCAAATTAATTAACCAAAATAGACACTCCTCCATGGTATGTGATTGTTGGACGGCACCCGAAGGATTCGGTTAGCCATGGCTTGAGAAAGCAAAGGTGGGGAGGAGTGTCATCATAATAAAACTAAATAAAAAGGCACTCCTTCATGGTATGAGATTGTTGGCGAGCACCGAGGATTCGGTTAGCCATGGTTTGTGAAAGCAAAGGTTGGAAGGAGTGCCATCCAAAAATAAAGATAAAATGGGAGCCGCTCTTTGAGAGTCTGTTTGGCAAGGGGGTTAGAGTACCCGCTACCAGTCGTTGACAACGACAAACACCTCCCAAAACTTTACTTTTATTCTCTTTATATGATTTCAAAACTGAAAAAGCTCTAGCACATGATTTAATCCCTGCTTCCCTCTGCGAAGGGCCTGTCTTTTACTTTATGTTGAGTCAGTAAACCTATTTCCCTCCATCTCAAGCAAGCATTTGAGTTGTTGTGATCGAACTATTATATTGTGATTTGCTTCATCATGTCTTTTATTCTTTCTTGTTTAGTACAAGTTTTATCTGAATGAATAAAGCTTTGCAAATTATCAATGATTATGAGGAGATTATTATGATTGAGTATGCAAGCTGTGCTATATAAGCTTTAATATGAGAGCACTGCTCAATAGATAAGTATAATCTGTTAACTGTTCTCTGACCAAGAACAAAGTTTGCCATCACCAATTATGATTTCTTATGCACCTTTATTTGTGATTACCTTATACTCGTTTCAAGTTGAGTTATATGAGGAAGTTGTTTACTATAATGTCTTGTGTGAATGAATATGATGCTTCTTGTCCGTATTTTATTTATCGACTCTTCACTCCATAAACATGTGGTCCTGTTTACCGAGTTCAGTTTCGCTTGGGGACAAGCGAAGTCTAAGCTTGGGGGGAGTTGATACGTCCAATTTGCATCACTATTTTGTATCATAATTTGCTGTTATTCATTGATATATTTCATATTGGGACACAATACTTATGTTATTTCATCTATTTTGCATGTTTCATGATTATTTGGAGATCGTGCACCGAGCCGGGATTACTGCTGGAAAAAGCACCGTCGGGATGCAATATTTCGGAAGATCAAGCGTGGAAGGAAATTACACCAAAAATCCTATTTTTCCGGATGACGGAGAAGGCCGAGAAGGGGAGTCGAGAAGACCCAAGGTGGGGCCGGACCACGGGCCGGCGCGGCCCATGGCACGGCCGCGCCACCTTGTGGTGTGGGGGCCCCACAGCCCCTTTCGCCTCCTTTTCTTCGCGAAACCCTTCGTCCCGAAAACCTAAGCTCCGGAGGGTACGTCGCAAAGAGCCACAGCCGCCTCGCGGGCGGAGAACACCGGAGAGAAAGAGCTCTCCGGCGGGCAGGAATCCGCCGGGAAATTCCCCTCCCGGAGGGAAATCGACGCCATCGTCACCGCCATCGAGCTGGACATCATCTCCATCGTCATCACCATCATCTTCATCATCATCACCGCCATCTCCACCGCAGCACCTCGTCGCCGTCTGTAACAATTTGGGTTTGATCTTGATTGTTTGATAGGGAAACTCTCCGGTGTTGATTTCTACTTGTTATTGATGCTATTGAGTGAAACCATTGAACCAAGGTTTATGTTCAGATTGTTATTCATCATTATATCACCTCTGATCATGTTCCATATGATGTCTCGTGAGTAGTTCGCTTAGTTCTTGAGGACATGGGTGAAGTCTAAATGTTAGTAGTGAAGTATGGTTGAGTAGTATTCAATGTTATGATATTTAAGTTGTGGTGTTATTCTTCTAGTGGTGTCGTGTGAACGTCGACTACACGACACTTCACCTTTATGGGCCTAGGGGAATGCATCTTGTACTCGTTTGCCAATTGCGGGGTTGCCGGAGTGACGAAACCTAAGCCCCGTTGGTATATCGATGCGGGGAGGGATCGCGGGATCTCGAGTTTAAGGCTGTGGTTAGATTTATCTTAATTACTTTCTTGTAGTTGCGGATGCTTGCAAGGGGTATAATCACAAGTATGTATTAGTCCTAGGAAGGGCGGTACATTAGCATAGGTTCACCCACACAACACTTATCAAAACAATGAAGATTAATCAGTCTGTATGTAGCGAAAGCACTAGACTAAAATCCCGTGTGTCCTCGAGAACGTTTGGTCATTATAAGTAAACAAACCGGCTTGTCCTTTGTGCTAAAAAGGATTGGGCCACTCGTCTGCAATTATTTCTCTCGCATTTTACTTACTTGTACTTTATTCATACGTTACATCAAAACCCCACGAATACTTGTACGCGAGCATTTACAGTGAATCCTTCATCGAAACTGCTTGTCAACACCTTCTGCTCCTCGTTGGGATCGACATTCTTACTTATCGAAGATACTACGATACACCCCCTATACTTGTGGGTCATCAATGCCTGCAATCCGTGCGTAGACTCAAGTTGATCACTCGACAATTTTGTTCCTTCGACTCCTCAATTGAGCTTTATGATGTCAGTGATGACGCAACCACTGCCATGGTTTGACTGACAAGACGTGACCTGACGGGCCCACCCTAGTTCTGCGCGGGCAGTTTTTAGGAAATGACCAGTGCATGCGCATTAAACGAGGTGCCTCCTCGATTTCCGCACATCGTGGGAATAATGAGCCGCTGGTTCCGTTCTCTTCATAGTGACACGTGTACGACCAGATCTCATCCACCTCCCACGATGGCTTTAAGGTTACGGCCACGATCTCCAACAGTCTTGCGGTATAAATAGAGTGCCTTTGCCATTTTCACTTTTTACGCCTCTGTACTGCTCATCTTCCTCCCAGCCTTTCTCTGTGCATCTGTTCCTTTCCTCGAAAGCTCTTGACGCCATGGGCAAGAAGAAGAGCATCAGCGCCTCAGGCTCCTCCAAGGTCAGCCGTGAATGGGGCGCCTCCACCATCACCAGCCGTGAGGTGAACAAGCTGCGCACGCTTGGCTTCATCTCCTCATCCGACGGTGACATTCGTCTTCCAGGTCCTGCCTCTCGCCCAAATCCTCCAAAAGGTTTTACCGTCATGTTTGTAGCTTTTCTTTTTCGTGGGCTTTCGCTTCCTGCCCACGAATTTCTTCGTTCTCTCCTATTTTTCTATGGGATCCAGCTCTAGCAGCTGACCCCAAACTCCATTCTCCACCTTTCCATTTTCATCACCGTTTGCGAGGCTTTCCTTGGCATTGATCCCCACTGGGGTCTTTGGAGGAAAATCTTCTACGTCAAACGTCATAACGACAACCACGCCCCCCCCCCGTCATCGGCGGCGTTGGTTTTGTTGTTAGAAAGGAGGCTGACTACCTCAATTTCCCGATGAAAGAATCCGTCCAGGGCTGGCGCCACAAATGGTTTTACCTGCGAGACACTCCGGTGCCTGGGCGGCGTTCCAACCTTCCCCCCTTCGAGGATGTCTTAGTGGCTCAGCCGAAGAAATCCTGGCGAAACGTCCTGTCTCCCGAAGAAAGCGCCCTAGCTGACAAGCTGTTCGAGCAAGTTGTTGACTTGAAGAACGCGGGAGGCTTGACGATGTGCGGCACTGAAGTAGTTTCAGTGTTCCTGAAACGTCGGCTGCAGCCACTAATGTCCCGCCCCCACCAGCTGTGGATGTACACTGGAGAAGGCGACAAGTCCAGAGTAAGCTCTGCCGACCTGTCGGATGATGAACTTCACGACAAAGTACGTCGCCTTACTCACTACAGCATGAGGGACACCATTGCCTTGACTTCGGCTCGCTCCCCATATGATTTATCACACCTTCCGGTCGAGGTAATTCTTACGGCATTTGCTTCTATTGCTAAGAGCTTGTTTCACTCCAACTTTCCACCGATTTTCTCTTATCGACGAGGCTTCTACCGTGGTCTGATGTTATCCTCCCACACCCGAAAGCGGTGTGGAGCCAGAGGATGATGATGATTCCGAAGAGACCGAGGATGCTCAACATGCCCTTGAAGACAACGATGTCCAAGAGGAAGAAGCCCTCGAGGACGACGCCCTTACCGGGAGCGAGGCGACGTAGGAGGATAAGTGATGAATTGATCACGACGGCTGAATCGAGTCCCAGCGGGCGAGATGATGATGCCGATGAAGCTGCGTCGCCTCCCCCTGCTCCAAAAGGTTCAGCAAACCTCTTTGCTGCCGAAGATGACTTAGACCTGTAAGTAATCGCTTGTCCTTTATAAATTGCTTCCTTTATTCTGTATGATTGACATCATTGTTCTGCTATCAGCTCTGACGATGAGATTCCTCTCGCAAAGAGGGCTAAGTTCTCTTCTGGAAGACCTGAATCAGGCAAGGAATCAAATCCTTCGCCTGCCAAACGAACACCGCCCACAAGGACAACTGTGGAGAAGATCCCAGTGTCGAAGGTCATCCCTTCTGGCGATGCCCCCGCTCCATCAACTGCTCGTGATCATGTGAGTGATTTATCCAGCTCAGTTTATCTCTTTTTATGATGAATTTTAACATCCGACTAAGATTCCTTGGCTTCTTTATTCTGCAGCCAATTTTTGCCACAGTTGACGTTGTGGCAGATTTTGCTGATCAATTCATTCGTCTAGAGTCCGAGAATGCTCAACTTCGGAAGACCATCAAGACTTCGGCTGATCAAGTCCTGGAAGCCAACAGGCTTGCTACCAATGCCCAGAATGAAAACACTTTGCTGAAGGATGAGCTGAAGAAGTTGAAGCAAAAGATGAAGGATGATCAAGACGCTAAACGCAAGGCGGCAGCTGCTGCTGACGAAAAGGAAGGCGTCCTCCGTGAATCTATTGTGAACTTGATGAGTAAGTTCCTCCAGATGCGTTTGTGTTCAGTACTTTTCCCTTCAAACTGCTTATCCACCTCCTTTCGGAGTGCTTTGCCGATATAAACATCAACCGAGCCTGCAGGCTTCGAGAAGACTCTATGTCTGACGCCATGTCACTTGCTGCTGAATCCAATGTCCAAGTTCTTGGACTTCTGCAAAAGACTAAGGGAGAATTGTCGAGGCTGTACTCGATGATTTTCCCAAAGATGAAGCAAGTCAAGACCCTCGGCGAGATGGCAGAGAGCTTCCTCATCGACCCTTCTGAACTCGTGGAGGTACTTAAGCGTCGTTCCCATTTATTTGGGGCGGTACTTACTTTCCAGTTGTTGATGGGTCATGGGCTGGGCTACGAGCTAGAAAGGTTTTCTAAAGCATTGCCCGTAGATGATAACGGTCGTCCGATCAACCTTGAGCCCTTCAAATAGTCAGCGGTAACATGCGCCAATCAACTTCTCAAGCTTGTTGACGAGGAAAAGACCAAGACTGCGCTCGAAGCTGCTCCGGGATCATCATCAGTCGCTCCTTAAATGATTTCTTGTTGTAACTAAGGCCCGATACAATTTTAGCTTTTAGCCCTGCTTTACTTTTGGCTTTGTTGCCGGCATCGACAGCTCCTTTTGATTGTAATATATTCATGCTTCAACGCTCCCGATGGGGGTATTTACTAATGTTGTTTCGAACTACGACTTATGCTGCAGATTCCTTCGCCTTCTTCTTATGCTGAACCTTCTTTGAATCCTTCGGCTAGTGACGAGTCCGACCTTGTTCGTCGTTTACGCGATCAGATATCCCGACTGAATAAGGACATAACCAATCTTAATGCGATGGCAGCATTGATAAAGAGAAAGGGTGAGATTGCAACCGCAGTTGAGCAGCATGCTCTAGATCGTCTCCATGTTGCTACTGAGAGCCTGAGCTGTAAGTGTTCGTCCATCCATTGATATTTGTCTGAACTTAAGTGTCTTGTAATTAATCCTCGCCTTTCAATAGTCGCATCTCCCGACGCGTCAGAAGAAAATAGAAGGATCCATGAGAAAATTAAAGCAATGACCGATGTTGCTCATCCGAAGCATGAACTGTGGTCCCATCGACCAAAGGCCGTTATCGTTGCCAAGTTTGAACATCGAGCGGATAAGGTGCATTATTACTTCGATAAGTTCCATAATCATCTCTCGATGGTTTGGAGAACCTTATTTCCTTTAGATCAAGCACCCGAAACTTTGTCTGCTTTGTTCACCCGATTCAAGACTCCGGAAAGGATTCGTCTGCTGGTGCGGAAGAAACTCCTGGCTGGTTCTGAGCTTGCTTTTGCTTCAGTTTTGGCATGTCACCCGACCTTAGATTTGGAGGCCATAGCAAACACTGACAGGAGTTTGAACCAATACTATGATGCTGCTAGAAATCCTGCATACATCATCGTTTCTCGGATGGAAACGAGGCATCGAGAAAGACCTGAAGGCCCGGGAGGAGCAAGAAAACCTGCCATAGAATTAAGCATATATATATGTATGTAACGACCTTATTTTCACAAGGGGTAATTTCGAATGTACGCTAATGCGTGTTTTATGCGTCTGATAGTTTCTGGTGAATTTGTTAATTCAGTTGATGATTGTTTTGTAGAGGGGGCTGAGTGATCAAGTCATCCTGCTCACTCGACGACTTCGTTATATTTGCAATTTCATTGCGGAGTCGATGCGCAAGTTTTGTAGGAGCGATACCCGCCGAGTTACCGAGGGATTTAGACGCCTGACTTCGTCGCTCGGTGCACCCAGAATAACCATCAAGAAAGCAGAAAATAGTATTTTTAGATAACCTTTCTAACATTTGATCAATAAAGAGTAAAGGGTAATGATCTTTCTTAGTAACTTTATTAACCTTACGAAAATCAATGCACATTCTATACCCTACAAATAGTCTTTGAGGGATGAGCTCATCATTATCATTAGGTACAACATTTATTCCTCCTTTCTTAGGAACACAATGCATAGGACTAACCCATCTACTATCAGCAATAGGATATATAATACCAGCTTCAAGAAGTTTCAATACCTCATTCCTTACCACATCCTTCATCTTAGGAATTAACCGACGCTGATGTTCAACAACAGGCTTTGCATCATCTTCCATATTGATGGCATGTTGGCAAATAGAGGGAGAAATCCCCTTCAAATCATCAAGAGTGTAGCCAATAGCTCCTCGGTGTTTCTTCAATATTTCCAATAATATTTCTTCCTCAAAATCTGAAAGCTTAGCACTAATAATAACGAGGATATGTTTTCTTATCATCAATATAAGCATACTTAAGATTATCAGGTAACGGTTTCAAATCAAAAATAAGATCTTCCTTTGGTGGTGGTGTTGTACCTAGATCTTCGATCGGTAAGTCATGCTTAAGAATGGGTTGACGAAGGAAGATTTCATCAAGCTCATTCATTTCTTCCCTAAAGACTTCACTCTCGTGATCCTCCAAATATTGCTGCAAAGGATTAGTAGGAGCAAGAGCAATAGATGCAAGCTGTTCAACTCTAAAGTCATCATTAGGCAATTCAGCTTCATAAGGAGCTTTGGCAAATTTAGAGAAATTAAACTCATAAGATTCACCAGCAAATTTAGTCACAATTTTCTCTTTCTTGCAATCTATAATAGCTCCACAAGTATTTAGAAAAGGTCTACCAAAAATGATAGGACAAGTCTTACTAGCAACTGGACCAAGTACCAAAAAGTCAGCAGGATATTTAATCTTACCACATAAAACTTCCACATCTCAAACAATACCAATAGGAGAGATAGTTTCTCTATTAGCTGGCCGAATAACCACATCAATATCTTCAAGTTCACAGGAACCAATTTCATGCATGATTTCCACGTAAAGCTCATAAGGAATGGCACTAGAACTAGCACCAATATCGCATAAACCATAATAACAATGATCACCAATTTTAACAGAGAGCATAGGAACGATGGCTTTCCTAGACTTACTAGGATGTGAAACAATATTAGAAGCATCTTCACAGAAAATGATGTGACCATCTTCTACATTTTCAGTCACAAGGTCTCTAACTATTGCAACAGCAGGTTCAACTTTTATTTGCTCCTCAGGTTCTATAGGTTTCTTTGCACTTTTGCTAACCACACTAGTTATAACAGAATACTCCTTCATTTTAGCAGGAAAAGGAATTTTCTCGATATAAGCTTCAGGAAGAATGTGATCAACAGTTTTAACTTCAATACATCTACCTATAGGTGAATCAGTTTTATCTTTGTAAGGTTCATGATACTTATTAAAATTGTTCCTAGGCAATTCAAAATGAGAGGCAAAAGCTTTATAAAAATTTGCAACAACTTGAGAGTCAAGACCATAAGTAGCACTCATATTTCGAAATTTATCGGTATCCATAAAAGCTTCAATGCATTCATAATCATAATTTATACCTAACTCTCTACCTTTGTCGTTCTCCCATCCTTCGGTATTCTCCTAAATCCGATCAAGAAGGTCCCATTTAAACTCTTCTTTATTGCGCGTGAATGATCCGGAACAAGCAGTATCCGAGCAAGGTTTATCTTGAAAAGAAAGTCTTGCATAGAAATTATCAATGATGATATTACCAGGAAGCTCATGAATGGGACATTTGAGCATTAAAGACTTCAATCTCCCCCATGCTTGGGCAATACTCCCTCCATCATGAGGCCAGAAATTATATATGCGGTTTCGCTCTTTGTGAATTTCACTTGGAGGATAGAATTTAGAATAAAATAGAGGTATAATATCCTCCCAATCAAGAGAATGCCCATTCCTCAGCAGTTTATACCAATGCGCCGCTTTACCAGACATCGACATAGAGAATAGTCTCTTCCTAACTTCATCCATAGAAATACCTGCACACTTGAATAACCCGCATAATTCATGTAAAAACAGTAAATGATCTCCAGGATGGACAGTTCCATCCCCTTCATAGCGGTTATCCACAACACGTTCAATAATTTTCATAGGTATTTTATATGGAATCACTTTCTCACATGGCGCCTCATCCACTACCTTTGTAGTAGTAGTAGATTTCCCAAATAGGAATTCAAGAGAAGATCTATCCATAATGAATTATAGCAGCAGGCAGAAATAAAAACAACACGTACAATAAAAGTTTTCCTTACCAATTCCACTTACCAATAGCGCTTCACTCCCCGGCAACGGCGCCAGAAAATAGTCTTGATGACCCACAAGTATAGGGGGTGTATCGTAGTACTTTTGATAAATAAGAGTGTCGAACCCAACAAGGAGCAGAAGGTGTTGACAAGCAGTTTCGATGAAGGATTCACTGTAAATGCTCACAGACAAGTTTTCAGGAGGTTTTGATATAGCAGATAAATAAAATACAAGTAAGTAAAATGCGAGAGTAATAATTGCAGCGAGTGGCCCAATCCTTTTTAGCACAAAAGACAAGCCGGTTTGTTTACTTATGATGACCAAACGTTCTTGAGGACACACGGGAATTTAGTCTAGTGCTTTCTCTTCATATAGTTAATTAATCTTCATTGTTTTGATAAGTGTTGTGTGGGTGAACCTATGCTAATGCACCGCCCTTCCTAGGACTAATACATACTTGTGATTAAACCCCTTGCAAGCATCCGCAAATACAAGAAAGTAATTAAGATAAATCTAACCACAGCCTTAAACTCTGAGATCCTGCTATCCCTCATGCATCGATATACCAACGGGGGTTCAGGTTGCTGTCACTCCGGCAACCCCACAATTAGCAAACGAATACAAGATGCATTCCCCTAGGCCCATAAAGGTGAAGTATCATGTAGTCGACGTTCACATGACACCACTAGAAGAATAACACCACAACTTAAATATCAAACCATTAAATATTACTCAACACTAGTTGAATGCCCGTGCGTTGCTACGGGCCCTCAAGTTTTATTTACGATGGTCATGCAAATGTCATTTGAATATAAAGAATTTAGCATTTTATTTTTACGTGCTTGTGCGATATATCCTCTACTACTACACATCTGGATTGTTTTGAAACGTATAAATAGGACTTTTGAAGTTTGGAACGGGATTGAACAAAAATTCCAGTGTTAGTCGAGGGCGCGGTCCCACGTTCTCGTTTGATAGCGCAGTGCAGCTTTGCCCGCCCGACGAAACTTGTTGGCATTATGGATGTGTTTGGATTGTGACGAAACTATACCTTACCAACTTATTGGCTATGGCCAAAAGGTTGGTGTTTGTTTGGATGGCCAATTTTTTGGCATGACAATACCCAACTGTCAACTCTAGTTTTACTTTTTTATCTAACATTTGCCAATTCATGGGCAAGCAACACACCCTATGCCTTGCGTTGTTGAAGGACGTGTCCATCTTTTTTGCATGGAGCATACACGAAACTTTTCCATCAGGCATGGTTGATGGTTTGAACATGCACGTGTATTAGGTGGTTCGATAGTGCACAGCCCGAAGGTTGTGTCTTTGCCCACACTATCTGCTACTGCTCTTGAATATATTTGTACGCTGAGATATCCCTGCATGCCGAGCTGTAAGAGCATCTTCACCAGTGGCCTCCAAATAGATGCCGGTAGGGTTATCGGCACTGCTGTATGGAGGTGTCGGCAGAGCATTCTATATTTGGGAACGTTGTTCCCACGCCGGCGGCCCCATACGGCTACCCCAATAGAAATTCAAACTTAAAATGATATTTTGAAAACTATATTCATACGAAATTCAAACGAAATCTATAAAAAAATAGTCTAATTTAAACTAAAACTAAAAAAAAGCTAGCGGCGGCGTGCGTGCGTCAAAGGCGCTAAAGTCGAGGTTGTTGCTGTCGTCGCTGGATGTCCCGAAGGACCAGTCATCGTTGTCGTCCTCCTCCTCCTTTGGCGCCGGCTGCTCGGAAGGTCCGGCGAGATCGACGAAGTTGGCGCCGTGGTCCCTGGGGGACCACACCGCCGCATGCCGCGGGTCCATCGTCATCCGCCGGTAGTCCTCCTCGACGGGGCGGCCGACGATGAAGTTTTGGCCGGGGAACTCCTCCGGGTCGTCTCCGCCACGGAGGGCCGCCTGCGCCTCCGCCTCCTTCTCTCACCATTGCTTCTTCGCCGATGGAAGTGGTGGCGAGCCCGCGGCATCCTCCTCCTTGAGGCGGCAGCGTTGGCCCGACCCCGTCATCCGACGGGCCGGAGCCGAAGACGCTCGCCTCGCCCCGTCATGGATGACGACGCCACCCGAAGGAGGCGCGGCCGAGCGCGTGCGGTCGCCGGCTGCTGACAGTCCGGTGTGCGAGCTCCCGGACGCCGTCATCCTTGCCAGCGTGCACTGTAGTGACGGCGCCTCTGGCGCCATGCACTCCGCATGCGGGAAGTACAGTGGGATGCGCAGCGGGTCGTTGCGGGCGCGCTGGCGGTAGCCGTACTGCTACATCGTGTCATTGATGTCGCGACCGTGCCACCAGACACGGCGGCCGATGCTGTTGAAGCGGTCGTTCGCGCGGCCGGCCGCCCGCAGCGAGCTCGATGGCGCACTCCTCTTCAAGCGCCGCGGCCACGCTGGGCTGTTGAGCGCGTTCGCCGGCAGGTTCCTCTCCGCCGGCGTCATACGCTTCCGCCGCTCGTTGATGAGGGCGCGCATCTCTGGTCCTGCCGCTAGCGGCGGTGGCACGGCGAAGCCGGTGTTGCAGACGTACCACCCGTGCGGTAGCTTGTATTGTACTGTCACGGGGATGCGTTGCCAATACAGTGCATCCGCTTCGTCGTAGGTCAGTTGCAGCGAGAGGAGCACGCCGTCGCCGCTGCCGTCGGCCTCGTCGTTGTGTGCCATCGCGTCGATGGGTTACGTGGGAGAGGTGGGTGTTTGCGCGGCGTCTATGACAATGGCGGTGGCGGCGGCTAGGGTTGAACGACGGGGAAGAAGAGAGGTGCGCGCTGGTGAGGTTTCAAGGGAGGCGGCGGACGCACATTGAAGGTGCGAGGAAGGTGGGTAGACATCGCGTGAACAGTCGCCGCCCTCGTTGCTGCTTCGGTTTCCATGCGGGTGGCCATTAACGCCGACGACCAACCTTCCCGTGTCGTTTCTGATGCGAACCGTCGCGTCCGCTCGCTGCCAAGGCGGCCCCACCCGCCAAAACCGTCGTGCCGCGAGATGCCGGCGCGCCCGATTCGCGCCCTTCGCGAAGGGACCGACACAGGGTTGCCGGCGCTTCTATTAGGCTCGAAAAAGCGCCGGCGCTTTTGAGCCGCGTTGGTAGGAGCCGATTTTCGATGTCGGCTCCTAAAATACTATCGGGGCCGCCGGCGTGGCTGATGCTCTAAGCTTGTATCTGTAGGCCGATGAAACACATCAGCTGATCAGCCTGACGAGGCATCCCGACGACCTGACTGATCAGAGTGCAGTATACGCTGGCATTATACCCGTTGATCCTAGCCTCTACCCTTCAGCCTCCGGCGAGCGACACACGAGCGACACATGAGCTACGTCATCGCCAGCGTAGACGGTGCCTTAGGTGTCGAGGTTGTGCTGGCGAAATTGGGGCTGTGCGTCCAAGTGTTTGCCTGGATGCGACACCATCTTTTTTGAAACAAATTGGCTGCGGCCATCTTTAATTATAGGCTAGATGATAATAATTAAACTCCGAGCTTAGAACGTGCCGGTAAAGACTCGGATTGGACTTGTATTTGAGTCGTGCCTATCAGCCTTTGCACCTTGAGCAAGAGTCACGTTCTAACCAAACCACATTGGATTCGATTAGGGACATCGGGCCTAAAAAAACTGGCCTATCTGTGACACCAGCCGGTCACCTATTGCAATTTAATAGTAAAGATAGTTCACTACTAACATTTAGACTTCACCCATGTCCTCAAGAACTCGACGAACTACTCACAAGACACCATATGGAACATAATCAGAGGTGATATGATGATGGATAACAATCTGAACATAAACCTTGATTCAACGGTTTCACTCAATAGCATCAATAACAAGAAGTAATCAACACCCGGAGAGTTCCCCTATGAAATACTCAAGATTCAACCCAAGATGTTACAGCGGAGACGAGGTGCAGCGGTGGAGATGACGGTGTCGGTGATGGAGATGATGATGATGATGATCCCAATGAAGTCCAGCTCGATGACGGTGACGATGGCGATGATTTCCCCTCCGGGAAGGAATTTCCCCGACAGATTTCTGCCTGCCGGGAGAGCTCTTTTTCTCTCAGGTGTTTTTCCGCCTCGAGGAGGCGGCGCTAACTATCTA
>NC_061510.1:381125208-381199892 GCF_022539505.1 Lolium rigidum
GAAACTAAGCGAGGCATCCCCATCACCTTCCCCGACCGGGTATAGGTCAGGTGGCACGCCCTTGCACTTCGCATCGCCGCGTGTGACCGTAAGAGCATTGCGGGCCGTCGCTCGGAGGGGTCTCAGCCAGCCGCAGCTCTAGGCTCTTCCCGGCTCTACGGTGTTGACAAGGCCGCTGCCCGCCGGTGGGTTTTGGCAGTCAACAGAGGTCTCCCTCCAAGAGTAACAAGCTCACAGTCTCTCACTCGAACTAATCGTGGTGGAGAGCTCAACACTATGCAAAGATGCAAAGCAAGAACACTAGAGGCGTTCAAATCCTTCACTCTCAAATCCCACCCAAACAACAAATGCTAGGATGAGATTGGAGAGGAAGAACAATGGGGAAAGTCAACAAAAGACTCCAAGATCTAGATCCCAAGAGTTCCCCTCACTTAGAGAAGAAATGGATTGGTGGAAGTGTAGATCTAGATCTCCTCTCTTAGATCCCTCAAGAATTAGCAAGAATTATGGGAGGAATCAAAGGGGAGAGCAAGTTCTTCCAAGAGCAACAATGGAGGTGAAGAAAGGGGAAGAACTTACTAGCTCAAGGTGGAAGAAAGGTCTATTTATAGCTAGGAAGCAAATATACCCGTTGGGGGAAAAGACAGAGAAAAAGGCAAGAAAATCGGGCAGAAAACAGTCCCAGGCCGGCCTGGCGACCGGCTGACCGGATTGTGGGCTGGGGAGGCCGGTGGCCCATCCGGGCCGGGCCGGCCCGCCGACCGGGCGGGGCGCATGGTCCGCGCGGAGCGAGTCCGGCCGCGGCGGGCGAGCCGGCTGCGCCCAGCCGCGGTGGGCGGCGCGTGAAGCGCGCGGGCCGAGGGGAGGATCCGGCCGGGCCGGGGGACGCCGGCGGGCCGGTCGTGGACCTGGGCCCGAGGCCGGTCACGGGCCAAAAGCCGGTCCGGTTGGCGCCGGTTGCGGACCCGGGTGGGCTCGGTGGATGGCCCCTCCCCCTTTTCTTTTCCTTTTTCTTCTTTTACTTTTTCTTTAATAACAAATGCTCCCGAACTCCGATTCGAATGAAACCAATTTTGTTTGAGAGATAAGAACAAATGCTATCCTATGGAAAGTGAAAACACAAGAATATGTAGGAGGGGATTTTATCATAAATATAAAAGGTAGAACCTTATATCATGAATAACCGATAGAATCACCCAACCTCGAAAACGCAATAGAAGATGCATGCGAACTCCGTTTTCGATGAACTTGGGCTTGTTGTAAAGATAGCAACAAGCTCAAGAACCTTACACATAGAAACACCAAGAAGCAATAAGGATATGCAAAGTATGCAAAGGATTGAGCTCCCTAAGACGATGTGATCAAGTTACCCAACCGAAAGCCCCTCTTGATAGTGCGGCTATCTATCCTATAATCCGGTCTCCCATCAACCTCCTTGAGACCGGTAAAAGGAAAACCTATCAAGGTCATACCTTTGCCTTGCGCATCCCGCTTGATCTTGATGATAACTCTTCAAGCTCTACACAAGCCGGAATGCCTCACTTGATCATTGTTGCTTTGTGAAGACTCACAAATGCTCCCCCATACACTATGATGGGAAAGCTCCATTGATGCACGTCTTCACATGTCCATTATCACCAAATGGACGGCAAGCTTCAAGCATGTGATTCACTCAAGATGCTCATCTTGAACTTGCCCAACTCAACCTTGTATCTTCTCATACTCACATAATATAGAGCATGGCTAATATTGAGTTCCACATAAGAACTCCATCTTCATTTCTTCTTCTTGATCATATCACATATATATCTTCATACCGATGATCTTGATGCCAATACACAAGGTATACCTTTATCTTCATGGCATCCATACTTGAATCCAACACATGGAGTTCAAGTAGTACCTATGGAATATTCCTTCATATAAACTCAATGAAAACATTAGTCCATAGGGGTTGTCATTAATTACCAAAACCACACATAGGGGCAATATACCCTTACACCAGGAGGTGCACCGGCGATAACGCGCTACCACCGTCCCGTTCCCACCGGCACGCGCTGGTGCGCCGACGGTAGCCGTTTTTGGTGCACCGACGATAGCCTATTTCCTAGTAGTGACACATGGAAACAATCTAAGAGCATCATCATATTCTTATGGATGGAATGAAAGTAATGGTATGAATTCGAATACAAATCCACATTAGTAATCAAAATCACAAATATGGTTAAAGGAGAATGGGATTGGTGATGGTGATGTAGCTGTAGCGGTTGATGATGTAGGGGATGATGCCTTGTCCTCCGATGATCCGTGTAGAAGCCGGAATGATGTCTTGTCCCAAGTTCCTCCTCCAGATCTATCTCAGAGGTGGTGTTTCGGTGTTTCGGTGGCCGTGTATCTCAAATCTCTCTCCCGTCCGTGTGAGATGAAAGTATTTGACGAGGCGGTGCTCCCCGGTATCGCATACGGGCGGCCCCCCATACCGATGGCCGCTAAACACTCTGATGTCTGTCCCCACATTCCCCTTTGACATAGATGTATGGTTAAGTGCTCAGATGGTTTTTATCATGTTAAAGTACCATAAAATGATAGTTTTTATTGATATTTCACCATTGCTTTAATATTTAGATATCAAGCGTAAACAAGCATAAAAGATGCGCGAAAACGCCGTAAAATGCAAAAAATCCTATTGCTACACAAGGTCATCTATATAAAATAGTGTATTAAAAACACTCCAAAAAATGCACTTATCACAACACCTTCAATAAGGAATGCGGTGATGACGACGATGTCTGCTGCCCGGACTGGTCCAAGGGTTTCCCTGTGGTACGCGCAAGGACAAGGAAGGAGGGCTTCACCCGATGCCCTCCAGGATGGAAGGGTGGTACCCGCGTCGGTGTCGGCTAGACCGGTAAAGATTTCTCCCGACCCTCGCCACCCCGCCTCGAGCGCTCCATCGTGCTCCACCAACCTCACCGCGCACCAACGCGCGCCACCATGACTTTAGAAGCATCATCGCCGTCTTATCGCGACCAAAAAACCGAGGCTAGCGGGACAAAGGAGGATCTTGAAACCGAGGAGCACCGAGGTAGTGGCCACACGGGAGGGATCCGCCTCCACCGCCAATGGCGGTACCCGTCCGCACATGCTGTCAAGGGGCAAAGTAGGCCCTCCTGGCCCGACCGAGCATAGACCCACCTAGCCCATGTTCATGAACCCCCCATCGGAATGTTGCAGGACACGTGTCTCCACCCGAGTTAACCCATGATCTGGTCACCTCTCCTGCCCACGGGAAGGGTGCGCCTACTCATCGCCTCAAGCGGAGATCGGGAACGCTTCCGCTCAGAGAATAAGATGGCCCGGAGTAAGATGGGCCTGGCCCATGTTAGGTACGTGACGAGCACCACTTTACATAGTACTAGTTTCTTTCAACTCGTTCGAGTACGTGCCAGTTCTACTCAAACAAAAAAAAGAGTACGTTCAGTTTACATAGTAGTTTCTTTGAACTCGTTTGAGTATGTTTAGATACGAATTTGGAAAAGGCGAGCCTCAAAAACCTCCTATTGCGTGGGGCACGTTTAACCTAGCGAGCCATATTCCAGAGTTGATCATGTCGGTATCTGTTTGCTCCCATTATCTGGAGGTTTTTTCTTGGAAAATATTCGAATTTTGAACAAATGTTTAAATTTGAAAAAAGAGTTCAGATTTTGACAGTTTAAATTCGAAAAATGTTCAAACATGAAAATTGTTCAGATCAATTTTTTTTCAAAAATTAAAAATTTGAAAATTGTCCAAATGTTAAAAATGTTAAATTTTGTAAATGTTCAAATTTGAAAATTGTTCAAACTTCAAAAAATATCGAATATGAAAATAGTTTAAACTCAAAAAATATTCAGATCTAAAATTATTCAAAATAAAAATGTTCACAATTAAAAATTGTTCAATTTCGAAAAAAAAATCTAAAAAAGTTCAAATTCTAAAAAGTTCAAAATTTTAAAAGTTCAAAAAGAAATATTTTGGCAAAACCAGTAACTGGAATGGAAAAACAAGCTGAACAAAAAAAAACATAAAAAGAAAAAGGGAAAACAGAAGAAAAACCGAAGGGAAACTCCGGCCCTCTCTAATGGGCCGGCCCAGCCTACCGCGCTCTGAGCGGAGCGAAGAATAGCTCCCGCTATGAGCGGGGAGTAGGTTTCGCCCCACGGGAAGCAGCTCAGATGCGTTCGTGCGCGGCCCACCCAGCCCCAGATGGGCCCCAAGGGCCCCGATCTAGACTGGGAGAGCGTTGCAGCGAGACGATGGAAGAGCGCGGGGGGGGGGGGGGGGGGTAAGCCTGGTCATTTGACGGAAATGGAATGCGGCTTATTCACTCTTCAAAAAGAGGGGATGTGGTCTCTTGGCAACATTTTGCTCGTGTTCCCATTTTAAAATTACATAAAGTTCTGGACTAAAAGGCAGAGGACACCAAGCAAGGAAGAAATCCCTCGATAGGCTCGGTCAAAATCGACCGGCGCGCTCGGGATCGATGATAGCAGAAAGACAATCACACGGTTGGATTCGGCCACAGCTGATCCAGTCGCCAGGCCGTTTCCTGGCAACAGTCTGACGTTAAGCCTGCCGTCTCGTTTCCTTGTCCCGGCCACAGTCCATCTCTTTCCTCTTCCCATCATCTGGCCACCAACTTCTTCTCCCTTGCGATATAAAATACATGAGCAGCCGCGTGCCGGAAAAGCAATATTCAATTCTTCTGTCCATGTTTGTGCATCTACTTTGTACTTTGAGATTGGTTCAAAATAACTATTACCTAGAGATCACTACAACTACTAATAACTATGCGGAAGCTTGCACCAATGTGTCTATTATTTTGTGAAATGGTGGGTCAATACGGGTTCTTTTGTGCTGACCATTTGTTTTTAACTCGTAGAGTTAGTATGTTACAGGGACACGTTTTGTGTTTTTCTTGTACCGCCTAAAACTCAACACATAGATACACATATTACAACTAGAAAAAAACTCACTTTGCAGCCTCACCTGCAACTTAAAAAAAATCAGTTGTAATTTCACTTGTATATGAGAAAAATCTCAGTAGCCTTGCAACCCAGGTAAATTCCTAGATACGACCGCATTTGCAACTGAAAAAAAATCTAAGGTGCAACCCAAGCAAAATTCTTGGATGCGGCCGCACTTGCAACTGAAATAGTCTTAGTTAAAACTATACCTGCAACAAGAAAAGATTAAAACATCAATTGCAACTAAAAAGTATGTTAGTTACAATCCAGCGAGATTCACACAATTTTTTTAAAAGAAAACAAATCTAAATAGATATAGAAAAAATCACGAAAAAGAACCCACACACAGAAAACCCCAAAAGTACAAAATTCAACTCGGCATATTTGAAAAAAGAGAAATATACAGATGGATTTTTTTTTTATTCTAGCATGCCCAAGCAGCCACGAGACATAAAAAAGCCCAAATAGAAGCACCCCATTCCAACCCAGATGGGCAAATATCTCCACAACACACCTAACTATTAAGCTAATTCTCAGCCATCTTTGACGCCTACCCCTCGCGTCGCCTAACCCTAGGCGACTTGGGGGCAACCTCCGCCGCCGGCCGCCCGCTACCATCCTCGCCGCCTCTCCTCGCCGCCGCCGGAAGACTCGCAGGGCAAAGCCCTGGCGGCGACGGCGGCGGCGGGGGCTTCGTCCCTCGCGCATTGGTGGCTCCCCTGGTGGCGGCGGCATGCGTCTCCGGCGGCTCCGGCGGCTCCGACATCGAGTTGTCGCGGGTGTGCGGCGGCGTGGACGTCTCCACGGTGGCGGATCGGCCTCGCGTGATGGGATCGCGCCTCCCGGCGGTGGATCTTCGGACCGGCGGTGGCGAGGGCCCCTAGGGTCTCGGGAGGCGCTGCCGAGATGGCGGAGGCAGCGTCGCATCGAATAAAGGTGCCGGAGCTCGGTCCCCATCTCGGCAAGGCCACGTGTGGCGGCGCCGGCGAGCCGCCGGCCTCGGTTTCCTCTCGGATCGGTGGATCTCGGGGAGGGTGGTCTCTCCCGGCAGGGTCATCCGTCGACTCGCCGTGGAGCTTTGGGAGTCGGAGGGCCGTTGTTTCTCGCCGTCTTCCCTCGGCCGGCCGTGGTGGCGAGGGAGTGGAAAGGGACGGTACAATCGCCTTCCTCGTTAGGGTTTTTAGGGTCTTTTTCTTGAGATGCGACTGTCGCGTCGTGAAGCTTTCTCCGGCCGACCATGGTGGCGAGGGGAGGAGGTGGCTTGACGTGGCGTCGATGGTTGGGACCTACTGCTCGGGGTCCGTGCTTTGGAGGTTCTACTTGGTCTCCACCAGCTCCCACCTGCCCGATGGTCTGGAAAAGATTATTAGCTCTCACCCCTCGGGGTGGGCACTCCTGCGGTGTTCAAAGCCCAATGTGGCGAAGGTGGCGGCGGTGACTCGATGGTGTCTGAAGACGGGCGGCTTCCGGTTTCGGTCTCTGTACTTGGGTGGTGACGATGAGGAGGATGGGCTTGACTGCGATTTGGGAGTACGGTGTGTGGTCTTCTGGGTCCATATTGTATTTTCCTTTTTTTGTGGAGTCGTTTGTAATCGTTTTCGCCATTGTTGAATTCCATCAGTTGTTATCTCAAAAAAAAAAGAAGCTAATTCTCAGCTAGCAAAACTGATAAATAGAGTAATAGCGTAAGGAATCGGAAACCATGCTAGGGAGAAAGCCCTCGATCGGCTGGGTCAAAAACGACAGGCGCACTCATGACCGATGACAGCAGGAATGCAAGTATCACACGGTTGGATCCGGTCCCTCTGCGTTTCCCGGCAACAGTCTGACGTAAACCTGCCGCCTCATTTCCTTTTCCCGCCACAGACCATCTCTCTTCCTCCTCCCATCATCTGGCCACCAGCTTCTTCTCGCTTAATCATATAAAATTAATCACGAATAGAATAACATGAGCAGCCGCGTGCAGGAGCGGCGGCCAATACCCAATTTGATAACGGCAGGGCATGCTCGCGGAAGCAGTCAAACGCGCTTCCACAAAATCCTACCTAAGGTCAACACCCGCCGTGCTCAAATGGATCAAGACTACAAATAGCCTCCATGGCATTCCCGTTTCCATCACATCATATCCAGCTCTCCCTGATACTTCCTTCTATCCAGCAGCCAGCTAGCTCGCTCGCTTGGCGATCGCTCCACCAGTGTGGCTGGAAAACCAGCAGGTGTTTCTCCTTGTAACAATTGCACATATGGCCCCTTCCTCTCGCTTCTCGTTAGCTCCTCGCGGTAGCTTCCTGCTCACAGTAGCGCTACTGGTCCTACTGCTGAGCCACGGAACTCACGGTCATGGCGCCGGGCTGAGCTCGTCCTTCTACGACGGCTCGTGCCCAGGCACGCGCGACATCGTCAGGCGAGTTATCCAGGACGCCCGCGTCACCGACGCCCGTATCCCGGCCAGCCTCATCCGCCTTCACTTCCACGACTGCTTCGTCAACGTAAGTTCACCAAACCTCGTAGGCAGTCATGTCGAATTGTCGATACATCATACATAGTGCACCATCTCATCAGTGTGGTTAATTTCTTCAGGGCTGCGACGGCTCGCTTCTGCTGGACGACGACGCCCAGGCAGCGATTATGACCGAGAAGAACGTCCCCGCCAACGACAACTCAGCACGCGGGTTCGGCGTGGTCGACGGGATCAAGCGTGCGTTGGAGAACGCCTGCCCCGGCGTCGTCTCCTGCGCCGACATCCTCGCCCTCGCCGCCGAGATCTCCGTCGAGCTGGCCGGAGGCCCGTCCTGGACCGTCCCGCTGGGCCGCCGTGACGGCACCACCACCAACATCGAGAGCGCCAACAACCTCCCGAGCCCCTTCGACCCCTCGAGACGCTTCAGGAGAAGTTCAGGAACCTGGGCCTTGACGACACCGACCTCGTCGCTTTGCAGGGGGCTCACACCTTTGGGCGCGCGCAGTGTCAGTTCACACAGAGAAACTGCACGGCTGGGCTTAGAGAGGGGTCGCTGGTGAACCTTGACGGCGTCACACCCGACGTGTTTGACAATAAGTACTATGGCAACCTCCTACAGGGTCGTGCCCAGCTTCCGTCGGACCAGGTGATGTTGTCTGATCCCGTCGCGGCAGGGACCACCGCACCGATAGTTCGAAGGTTCTCCGGTAACCAGAAGGACTTCTTTAGAAACTTCGCGGCTTCGATGGTTAAAATGGGGAACATAAGTCCACTGACCGGCAGGGATGGGGATATTAGGAAGAACTGTCGGAGGGTGAACAAGAAACCCTATTGAGGAAGGAGATTCCGTGCACATACATTTTAACAGATTTTTAATTTCTTTCTTTTATGGGTAGAGATATGCTCGTGTAAATCATTGTTTCAATTCATTCTAATTGTAAAGTTTTTCTGTGTTTCTCTCTACGGAAGCAAATGTAAATGTTCGTTATTCACTACATCCTCTTACATGTTTCATTTCTTCGTGCTTGAAGTTTGATATATCATCATATAGATTGTTTCACGTAGTTACATTCAGCTCATATTATTTATCCAAAAAGACTAAAACTTGTAAAGTAAAAGATTTCTTTTAGAAACCTATTCCCGCCCATCCAGGTTAACCATCTCGATCCCTCACTCCATTATTTCAAATTTTAAACTATGATCATGCTTTAAAATTTCCAATGCCTCTTCCATAGCCCCTTCAATTTCTCTAGCACAATGTGAGTTGCGATGGCACACCCTGTCCATGTCTTCTCACCTTTTCCTAGCCGCAAAAAGTTGAAAAGTAAGCAGTGTTTTTTTTCTTCTTTTGAGAGGATTGGTGTATGGTGGAACACTCAAGAGGTTTAAACCTGGGGTAAAACCTGGTTTAAACACTCAAGAGGTTTAAACCTGGGGTAAAACCTAGCATACTTATAATTTTATATAAAACAACTCAGGATGAAGCTTAATAGTTTGTAGTACAAAATGCTGGATTAGTTATCAGGTTTATGGACATGGCTTATTTTGGATCCGGTGCAAGGCACATGCACATTGCCATATTTTCTCAAAAAGAACGGAGCTTTGGGGCCTGCCTCAAGTGATGCACACATCTTATTTATTCATAATGCAAAATCTAGCCGTTGATCATGTTCAATCCGGGAAAAAAACACACTAACCCTATGGTAAAGGACAAAACAAACGAAGAATTCACATCTATTAGGCCAAGCTTTCAAGAAGGAAACTCCACACGTGCACCGTAGGCCGATCTTGGTGTTTTCATCCCCAAAGGCGAGTTTTGATCCACCCTTCAGCAAGGACATGACGCATGTGCGCATCAACATATACTGATCAGAGCTCTTGTGTTTGGTGAAGCCGTTTGTACCATAATCACTTGTCCGACTAACGACTCCTCGCTAACCGAATGCCATTGGATGAGAAATTGAAAGTCGATGACGTCCCAAGCTGCCACGCCTCCATCCACCGTCGCACCACCTTCGATAAACAGCAACAAGCAACCATAAGAGTTGTCATGTGTAGCATCTGGTAGGATCAGCCATGACTTGACACCTCCTCATGAGACGTTGTGCATAGCCATTGTCGGCAGGCCGCGTAACTTGACACCTCCGCAACAACATCCTGCGTATCACCTGCTGAGTCGAATCGAACATGATCTGCAAGTAGAGGGGGCATCCCATAATAGCGCTGGCCTCAAAACAATGCGATCTCAGAAGAGGGCGTCCCATACTGCCATCAACCATGCCACACAGAGCTTGAGACCATTACCAAATCAAAGATCCGTCATCTGCATGACCATGATGCCCACCGCCATCAAAATACCATGCCCACCGCCCCTAGTTTTCAAAATATTCCGAGTTCTCGATATATTAACCTATATTAAAGCGCTTCAGCTTCTTATCCTTACAACGATTTGGCCACCGTTCATTCTATTTTCCCAAAAGCTTTCTCACAGGTCGGCACCATGATTGCCCAACATATTCTTTGATATGGTGAGCCAATTATATATGGATATCAAAAGTAAATAATAGTGAAAATATAATTAATGGTGTTAACAAATCCATCTCCATTTCTATTACCATGCTATTAGAATGCCTAAAGTTGTCATCAGACTTTCGTATAATTAAGTGGGTAAATTTTCACTAAAGTTAAGCATAAATTTAGCTCTTGCTCCGACGCATAAGTAAAAGTTGAACAAGTAAACAAACAGCCTACATCAAATGTTGAAGGTTTGATTCTTCTGTCCATGTTTGTGCATCTACTTTGTACTTTGAGATTGGTTCAAAATAACTATTACCTAGAGATCACTACAACTACTAATAACTATGCGGAAGCTTGCACCAATGTGTCTATTATTTTGTGAAATGGTGGGTCAATACGGGTTCTTTTGTGCTGACCATTTGTTTTTAACCTGTAGAGTTAGTATGTTACAGGGACACGTTTTATGTTTTTCTTGTACCGCCTAAAACTCGACACATAGATGCACATATTACAACTAGAAAAAAAACTCACTTTGCAGCCTCACCTGCAACTTAAAAAAATCAGTTGTAATTTCACGTGTATATGAGAAAAATCTTAGTAGCCTCACCTGTAGCTGGAACAATATCTTAGTTAAAACTGAAAAAAAAAATTCAAGGTGCAACCCAGGCAAAATTCCTAGATGCATTTGCAACTGAAAAAAAAAAAATCCAAGATGCAACCCAGGCAAAATTCTTGGATGCGGTCGCACTTGCAACTGAAATAGTCCTAGTTGCAACTATACCTGCAACAAGAAAAGATTAAAACATCAATTGCAACTAAAAAGTATGTTAGTTACAATCCAGCGAGATTTACACAAAAAATTAAAAAGAAAACAAGTCTAAATAGATATAGAAAAAATCACGAAAAAGAACCCACACACAGAAAACCCCAAAAGTACAAAATTCAACTCGGCATATTTGAAAAAAAGAGAAACATACAGATGGAAAAAAGTTATAATTCTAGCATGCCCAAGCCAGTCACAGACAGAAAAATAGCACAAATAGAAACACCCCATTCCAACCCGTCCAGTGGATGAATATCTCCACAACACACCTAACGATTAAGCTAATTCTCAGCTAGCAAAACTGATAAATAGAGTAATAGCGTAAGAGCATCTCTAACGAGCCTCGTAAATCCCATCGGAACTGAATTTTTCCGACGGATTTACGGGTTCGGGTCGAAAGTGGCGCATAACAAAGACCCGAATCGGTGGGCTGGCTCTGTATCAGGAGTTCGGGGCCCGAGAAACCGGACTATCGACCCGTATATATACAGGCCGCGGAGGGGAGTTGCGTCTCCAAAACCCTACTCCCTCCGCCAAAGTCCCCTCTGCCGCGCGCACGGTTGGAATTCCGGCGAGAAATCGCGGGGCCACCGCCGCCGCTTCTCCTCTCTTTCCACCACCACCGCGACCGCATGGCCGGGGCGAACAGCGGAGGCAGGGGACGCGGGCGGATTGGCGGGAGCAACTCTCCGCCGCGCCCCCCGTCTTCTAGTCGGAGGCCGAGCGGCGCAAATGGAACCGCAGCGAAGGCGCTCGGAAGCGGAGCGCGCGGCGCTGGACCAACTGGGGTCTGACGCCGCCGGGGAAGCTCGCGCGCTAGTGGCAAATAGCGGCGAGGGGTCGCTCGTCGACCGCGTCCGGCCGTGCGCCGTGGCGGCCCGCCTCCGACAGCCGACGACGAGGAGGAGGAGGAGGAGGAGGAGGAGGAGGAGGAGGTGCCTCCGGTGCGCACCCTCCGCGCCTGCAGTCCGGGACTTCGTCCTCAACGACGAGGAGGAGGTGACGACGGTGCAGCGCAGTGTCCGTCATCTCCGCCGCCGAGGCGCGCGCGCTTCCGCCGCGAGGAAGCCGAAGCCGTCCGTGCCGTGCGGGAGTACGAGGCCGCGCAGGCGGAGGCGGCCGTCCGCCGCGTGAAGCAGGAGGTCGTCGACCTCGACTCCGAGTAGCGCGCGCGCGTATAGTAGCTCGCCGCCGGCGAAATTAGTTAGTTTTGGAGGTGGTCGCCGACGACCACCTCAAATGCAATGTATCTATCGATCGTAGCAACCCGAACAATGCTTAAATATGTTTGAATTTCAGTTCCAATGCTTGTTTGCGATGATCACTTTGCCGGCAATTTTTGAAATCGATGTTTTTCGGTTTCGAATACGGGTGCTGTTCTGCGCCACGCTAAAAATCGCTCATTTTTGGTTTTTCGGGAGAGTGAACTTATTTTTTTCTAAAGCTCGCTAGAGATCCTCTAAGAGCATCTCCAGCCGCGTCCCCCAAAGCGTCCCTCAAAGCGTCTCTCAAAGGGATTTGGGATGCGCCGGACAAAAACCGTTCCAACCGCGTCCCCCAAAGCCCATTTTGTCCGGCGCGCCCGATACGTGTGTCCGGCGCCCCGAGCCCGTCCCCGTCCCACGTGGGACGCACCGGGGACGCCGGACACAACGAAAAGCGAGGCGGGCTCCCACATGTCGGCGACTATTTGCATGAACCGTTGGTTCGCGCCTCTTTCTCGTCGCTCCTTCCTTCCCGCGCTCCCACCCCACCGCCGCCGCTGGATTTCCCGGCCGTTTGGGCGTCCGATCTCCGCCGAGAGTCGGCACCGTTGTCGCGGCCGGGGCTCCCGCCGGTCGTGGCGCCGCCGCCGCGTCGCCGCCGCGTCCCAAAACGCGCCGTCAAATCCGCCCCACCACCGCGCTACGAAGGTGCTCGACGACTTGCCGTGTAGGCGTGATTGGCCGCCGTTTGTTCCGTCGTCTTCCTCGGCGCAATTTTAACCATTGATTTTGCTTTAGCCATGGACAGCGACGATGAGATGGTTGCCCCGCTGCCGGAGGACGAGCAAGCCTTCGACGACGACCTGCGGGAGCATTTGCCGATCATCGCGTCCCTCCAGGACATGCTTGACGCCGAGGCGGAGAAGAGGGAAGAGGCCGCGCCGCGGAGGATCAAGGCCGGGAAGAAGGAAGTCGAAGCCCCGAAGAGGATGGAGGGGCATGCCATGCCGCACAACGACTACTTCGCCGACGACGCAACACAGGCCGACAATTTTCGGCGCCGTACAGGATGAGCAAGGGGTTGTTCATGAATATCCTCCACGGCGTTCGAGAGTTCGACCCCTACTTCAAGCTCAAGCCCGACGCCGTAGGCGTTCTCGGGTTCTCGTCCATTCGAAGTGCACCCCCGCCATGAGGATGCTTGCATACGGAGCACCTGCCGATACACGGGACGACTACCTTCGCATGAGTGAGTCCGCTGCCATTGAGTGCATGTACAAGTTTTGTCGAGCTGTGGTGGGAAAGTTTGGCAAATACTACTTGAGAGGGCCAACCGAGGAAGAGATCGCAAGGATCATGGCACAAAATGCTGCCGTAGGATTTCCCGGAATGCTTGGAAGCATCGATTGCATGCACTCGGGCATGGAAGAACTGCCCGTTTGCTTGGCAAGGTATATACAAAGGGCGTCATGGATATTGCAAGTTGTGGTGCTTGAAGCCGTGGCAGATTATGACTGATACGTCTCCAACGTACCTATAATTTCTGATGTTCCATGCTTGTTTTATGACAATACTTACATGTTTTGCTTGCACTTTATAATGTTTTTATGCATTTTCCGGAACTAACCTATTAACAAGATGCCACAGTGCCAGTTCCTGTTTTCTGCTGTTTTTGGTTCCAGAAAGGCTGTTCGGGCAATATTCTCGGAATTGGACGAAATCAACGCCAAAGATCTTATTTTTCCCGGGAGGCTCCGAACACCGAAGGAGAGTCGGAGGAGAGGCCGGGGGCCACCACACATGTGGGCCGCGCGGCCACAGCCCGGCCGCGCCGGCCTACGGTGTGGGGCCACCTGTCGCACCCTCCGCGCCGCCTCTTCGCCTATTTAAGCCCTTTCGACCTAAAAACGCGATACCAATTGACGAAACTCCGGAAAGACTCCGTGGGCGCCGCCACCATCGCGAAACTCCAATTCGGGGGACGAAGTCTCTCGTTCCGGCACCTCGCCGGGACGGGGAAGTGCCCCGGAAGCCATCTCCATCGACGCCACCGCCTCCATCATGCTCCGTGAGTAGTTCCCCCATAGACTACGGGTTCTAGCCGTAGCTAGTTGGTATTCTCTCCCCCATGTACTTCAATACAATGATCTCATGAGCTGCCTTACATGATTGAGATTCATCTCGATGTAATCGGTGTTGTGTTTGTTGGGATCCGATGGATTGTTACGTTATGATTGTCTATCTACAAAGTTTATGAAGTTATTGTTGCTGCAATCTTGTTGTGTTTAATGCTTGTCACTAGGGCCCGAGTGGCATGATCTTAGATTTAAGCTCTATACTTATTGCTTAGATTGTATCTACAAGTTGTATGCACATGTCTATGTCCGGAACCAAAGGCCCCAAAGTGACATAAATTGGGACAACTGGAGGGGAAGGCTTAGATATGAGGATCACATGTTTTCACGGAGTGTTAATGCTTTGCTCCGGTGCTCTATTAAAAGGAGTACCTTAATTTCCAGTAGATTCCATAGAGGCCCGGCTGCCACCGGCTGGTAGGACAAAAGATGTTGTACAAGTTTCTCATTGCGAGCACGTATGACTATATATGGAAAACATGCCTACATGATTAATGATCTTGATATTCTGTCTTAATGCTATTTCAATCCTATCAATTGCCCAACTGTAATTTGTTCACCCAACACTTGTTATTGGAGAGTTGCCACTAATGTAGATAGCTGGGAACCCCGGTCCATCTTTCATCATTATATACTCGTTCTACATGACATTGGAAGTAGTATCAACTATTTTCTGGTGCCATTGCTCTCATATTACTGTTACTTCTGCTGTGTTACTATTATTACTGCTCTCATATCACTGCTACTTTCACATCACCCCTGTTACTAGTGCTTTTCCAGGTGCAGCTGAATTGACAACTCAGTTGTTAAGGCTTATAGGTATTCTTTACCTCCCCTTGTGTCGAATCAATAAATTTGGGTTTTACTTCCCTCGAAGACTGCCGCGATCCCCTATACTTGTGGGTTATCAAGACTGTTTTCTGGCGCCGTTGCCGGGGAGGCATAGCTCTACTCATAAGTTCACCCGGGGAGTACACTCTACCTCTCTCGCTGTTTTTATTTTGTTTTGCTTAGCTTACTTTTGTCTAGTTTATTTGTTCTTAGTTTATTTCTGTCTGGTATTATTTTGCTTAGTTTACTTTTGCTTAGTTTCTTTTTGTCTTGTTTTACTTTTCTCATATACCCAAAAATCCATAAAAAATTGAAAAATCTAAAAATTAAAAACTGCTATTATGGGAGAACCTACAACCTATTTGGAGCTTATTGAATTATATAATAATTATAGGGAATCAAGAGCGGGAAAAGTGATGAGTGTTGTGATAGAAAAATTGAATACAATTGCTAAAATCTTGCTTAAACGCCATGATATAAACTGTTGCTCTCAACAGGACACTAAACATCTTAAATTTCAATGTGGTTTTAGTGAGGAATTTTTAATTAAGAACTATAATCGGAATAGCTATATTCATTTTGGGTTTGAAGAGGTAGAACAATTTGTCATATTTATGGGAGCCTCTGAGATAGAATCCTTCATGGTTAAAATTATGAAACTTGTGTTGTTTGTAAGGACCTTAAAGATTATGTCTCTTCTAGCCTTAATTTTTGCAATGAAAGTTACACTGATAATCCTTATATCATTGATTATAAAGAGAGACTCATTAATGCACAAGAATGCACTCACAATTTGTAGGGACCTGTGGAAGAAGAAATTGATGAACCTGAAAGCTCATTGGATGAAAAAGAGGAGGAAATTGATGAACTCGAAAGCTCATTGGATGAAAAAGAAGAGGAGAGTGATGAACAAAAGGAGGAAGAATGGATTAGCTACCCATGCCAACCTTCTAATGAGAGTAACTCTTTATCTCTTACACTATTTGATTGTCCTCCATGCTTACCGAAAGAGGTTGAATGTTATGATCCTGTGGATTCTCTTGAAATATTCCCTATGAGTAAAACTTGTGAGAATAATTATGCTACTGTTATTTATGATAATCCATTCTACTTTGATAAATCTTATGATAATGCTTTGTTTGTGCCTGATGTCGAAATGCATGGTACTAAAGAATTTTGCGTAGCAAATGTTTATGATAAAGCTCTTGATGATGGTCCTATGTTACTTGATAATATTAATTTTACTACTAATGAAAATGGGATTGGAGAGGTTTTGACATTATCTATGAGTCCCATATCTCTTGAGATTGATCAACCATCTTGTTATATTATTGATAAAAGTGTGTTTGAAAGTTTTAATCGCACTATTTTTGAGCTTGATAAAAATTATGTGTTTATGGATTATGAAGAGCATGCTGTATGTGATAGTTATGTTGTTGAGTTTGTTCATGAAGCTACTGAAAATTATTATGAGAGAGGAAAATATGGTTGTAGAAATTTTCATGGTACTAAAACACCTCTCTATATGCTGAAAATTTTGAAGTTACTCTTGTTTTATCTTCTTATGCTTGTCACTTTGTTCTTCATGAATTTTTTTGTGTACAAGATTCCTATGCATAGGAAGTGGGTTAGACTTAAATGTGTTTCGAATTTGCTTCTTGATTCTCTCTTTTGCTTCAACTCTTATTTCTTGCGAGTGCATCATTAAAACTGCTGAGCCCATCTTAATGGCTATAAAGAAAGAACTTCTTGGGAGATAACCCATGTGTTTATTTTGCTACTGTTTTGTTGTGTCTTGGAAGTTGTTAGTACTGTAGCAACCTCTCCTTATCTTTATTTTATTGCAATGTTGTGCCAAGTGAAGCCTCTAATCGAAGGTTGATACTAGATTTGGATTTCTGCGCAGAAACAGATTTCTATCTGTCACGAATCTGGGCTGTTTTCTCTGTAGGTAACTCAGAAAATTATGCCAATTTACGTGCGTGTTCCTCAGATATGTACGCAACTTTCGTTAGTTTTGAGTTTTCTGATTTGAGCAACGGAAGTACCTATTTTAAATTCTTCTTTACTGGCTGTTCTGTTTTGGCAGATTCTGTCTCTGTTTTTTGCATTGTCTCTTGCGGACTTTAAGCAAGGCTTTCTACACGTGGAGAGCTGTAGCTAATGTTTTATTGATTTCTTGCAATGTGTCACTACAGGACCAAGGTGGATTCAAGTTTTTTTAAGTACTAACCCCTCTAATACAGTTTATGAGAAGTTTGGTGTGAAGGAAGTTTTCAAGGGTCAAGAGAGGAGGATGATATATGATCAAGAAGAGTGAAAAGTCTAAGCTTGGGGATGCCCCCGTGGTTCATCCCTGCATATTTCAAGAAGACTCAAGCTGTCTAAGCTTGGGGATGCCCAAGGCATCCCCTTCTTCATCAACTTATCAGGTTTCTTCTATTGAAACTATATTTTTATTCAGTCACATCTTATGTGCTTTACTTGGAGTGTCTATGTGTTTTTATTTTTGTTTATGTTTGAATAAATTCGGATCCTAGCAATCCTTGTTTGGGAGAGAGACACGCTCCGCTTTTTCATATGAACACTTGTTCTTCGTTTTACTTTTAATGTTCAATGATAAAAGTTGGAAGCTACATCACTTATGGTTATTTGGTTGGAAACAGAAAATGCCTCATATTGTCTTGAATAATTTGACACTTGGCAATTGTTTTGAGCTCTCAAGTAGATCATGATTAAGTTTTTTCATGTAGTTTAAACCTATTAGTGGAGAACTACTGTAGAGCTTGTTGAAATTGGTTTGCATGATTGGTCTCTCTTAAGGTCTAGATATTTTCTGGTAAATGTAGCACCCTACCTTTTAATAAAGGTAAGATACCTGTGTATAGTGCTATTCCCGGGATCACTGATAGCACACACATTACAAAATATAGTAATCATTGCATTAGTATCAAATTACTACATCGTTGATCCAGAGGGTAAAGTAAAACCTTACAAATTGCATAGTCACATGGACTAGCTCAACAATGTTCAGAACAAACACAGCGGAAAGTATATTATCAATGAGCCTTCATCATCTTCATGTGCCACGAGCAGATCATGTTGGAATGTAGACTCGAGATCCTACCAAGTACTTCTCCTTAGAAAACCCGCACGTTTGAATATGCAGCCCCACGAATGGAGGTCGAGTACAATGATGTACCTGGCAAATGACACTTATATGGTGGCAATTTTTAGGCATGACTATCTACATGATATTTGGCTAGTGGAGTTTAGGCTAATTTGCATAAAGCCAATTTTATCCTATATTTTATTTAAAACAAAACATTTTGAAAATCTTTGAATGACATTATGAAATCACACCATGGTTAAATCCTCCATGGGTTTTAGAATAATCACATGGTTACATCTCCCATGATTTTTACAAGGTTGATCAAATTTTAATACATTCAGAAAAGGTGATGAGATTCCTCCGTACATTCCCTGCCTAGAAGCTCAAATTGTCCATAACCGGGGACACGGCTAAGATCTTAGGTTTAACTCTCGAGAGGTTGTGCACTTTCACCTTACGACCCACCCTTCCCAAGAGAAGAATGAGACAAGATCTTTCGGAAGAAGAATTCAACCATACAAACTAGACCCGTTCCCACTTGGCCGTCGCCACAACCCATCTGTCTAGCCACAAGTTGAATTCTCACAACTTAATTAATCTGGCAGAGCCCATAATACCATAAGGCCGCACTTGGAAGCTATCTAAAACATGGACGACTTGGAAATCTCTTTAATCTGGGTGGCCAACCACAAGTGGAACTCACAAGCTTAAAACCCATCCCAGGTAATAAACCCCCACACGATCCCCTGGTGAAAACCAGGTGTGCGATCAAAAGCGACCACTCTACAAATGCAAACTCTCAGGGATTCACCACTTTAGCCCACTAGCTACGACTAGGAGCGTGGACCTGAGCAGCCGCCCACCAATCAACCAATCCACCCAGGTGTTTCATTAGGGTTGTTAATTTTAATTTTTCAAACACTCACAACCAATAACGAAACAACATTTGGCATTTGATGTTGCATAGCAAAAATTAAAGCATCCTAGCAATGGGTTCGGGAGTTGCTACACACTACTAGGGTTTGCTAAGCATAGCATAATACTTTAATTTTGAAAACAAAATCCTACCATGCATACTAGTTTCAAAACACTAATGCATAAAGAAAATAAGTAGGATTTGAATGTCACTTTCCTTTTAGGTAGTCGAAGCGCGTTCACTTCTCTTAATCAAAATACGTGCCTCTCCGTACGAACTATAATATAAAATATAGCACAATATAAACACACCATTCAACAACAACAACAACAAAATCAAGCAAGACAACAATCGGAAATCGCTCTATGGTACTAAGGTGTGGCATGAGGTTTGGCTTGCAAAATTTGGTTTCGATATATTGAATGACAAGATCATATATTTAGAGAGAAAATTGGATCATCTAAGATATATGTAAACGAACTGGTGGATTACTTTAGTATGGATAGAACTTAGGAATGGCTCATGTGAAACGAATCACATAGGTACCAAATTGTGCGTCTAAAATACTATCAAGTAAAGTGTGACAACACTTAACAAAATAGCACTAGTTCCACTAGGCTTGGGTTGATATGACAATCTACTCAAATAACTCATTTGTAGTTTGAATAGCCCAAACCAAGTCAAAAGGATCGAAGAATGACGTGAGGTTGGCTAGGTATGAATGTTATGGAGAAAGTGATTCAGGGATGCAAATGGATATCAATGGTCGGTACACATGTTCATTCGTGTAGAGTATCTCAACACAACACTTGCACATGGAAAAGCTAGAATTACAATTTACCCAAATAACTCAATTATTATTTGAATAATATGAACTAGGATAATATATTGGAGAGATGTGATCAAGGAACAAGATGAATGTGTCTAAATGATTTGTATAGTCGGAGAACGATATTGCGGACCATAGAAATACCGCAAAAACAAGGAGTGTGAATCCGACATGCAAAATGTCTAGAATGATCTAGGCATTTTACTGATTCCAACGGTACAAAGTTTGTCGGAAACCGACGTGTAGAACTCAGGGTATAAATTTTACAATATCATATCGAAGCGACTACAGATTTAATGGTGTACGAAAAGTTGTCCGAGCAAGTTTTTCGGATGAAAAAGGTTTCTACACGAAAGTTGTAGAGGATTATATTAAAAATCCAAAGCAAAAAGAATTAATTTAATCGGAGTTATGAAATTCACGCTATGAATTTTACAAGTTGCGGATCAGTTTTGAGCTGGCTCATGCGATCGATCAGACTATGCGTTCAGTTAACTGGGCTAATATGAATCTTCAGATTATGATCTAACGGCCTACAACACGTAAAGGAAAAAAAATCTAAATGCTGGTGGGTCGACTGCTTACAGGGGCGTTCTTGGTGGTCGTGGACTCGTGGTGGTTGTGCGCTCCGGTGGTCGTTGTCGGCGATGTATCAGTGCTCCTCCGGGGAAGTGCATGAGGTGGAGGTCTACGAGGTTCAGCATGATGCAGTGAGTTCGATGGTGCTGGCTGCCGTGCGCTTGCTGGGACGATGACGATAGACGGCCGAAGATGCTCCGGTCGACGGTGACCTTCGGGCGACGACGCTCAGGTGAGGTATAAAATAAAAAAGGATATCAGGAGGGGCGCAAGCACAAGAGGATCCCGTGGATACTAAACGGGGCGGCGGGATACCTCGTGGTCGACGAAAACAGGCTCGCACGGTGGCGGATACCGTGGTCTTCGGCGAGAAATTGAGGCAGCCTGGGGGCACGATTGTCTGAGGAAACAGAGGGGAAATGAAGAGGGAGTCGAGGGCTTTAAGTAGGAACAAACCGCTCGTTAAATGGTGGCTTAAATCACCGGGAATCAATTGGAGAGTAAAATCATAGAAACTGAAAGAATTGCAGCGTGCGTGCGTGCGTTTCGTTTCGTTTCGTTTCCTGGAGATTGAAGACGATGGTGACTTGGCAGCGGGTCCATGTGTCAGGGAAAAGGAAAAGAAAACAAAAACAATGGGCAACGCTGGTTAAGCTGGACTGATTGCTTCGTGGCTGGTTTGGCCTTCCTGGCACGTCTATGCGGTTTTCGGCTGGGTCGGCATGGCCGATTGACTTTCTCTTCTTTTCTTTTCTTTTTCCTTTTCTATTTCTGATTTCTTTTGTAAAATTTTATTAAAAACTTTAAATTAAGTGTAACAAATTCTTACAGATTTGCAAAAAAAAATAAAAATAAATAAATATTAGTTTAGAACATTGTGAGACTATTTTCAGACCAAATAAAAAGTACAAGGATAAACTTTTATGCATTTGGCCTAGTAGCATATTAGGAAACTAAAAAACATAGATCGGATTTTATGAAATTGGGTAATTATAATAGTTCCCGAAGCTGAAAACTATCGCAAGTTTTATTGCAACATGGATTTTGATATTGAAGTCGAAATGACTCAATAACTTTATAAAACTAATATTGGTCAAAACCAAGTTACAAAATATTATTATGCATATAACACTTTATATGGTTACTTGGGCATTGCTATTTCAAAATAATGTTTTGGGCTTTTGTCACAAAATAGAAGCTTATATGATTTCAAAAAAACATTAAACAGAAATAGGTTTGGTTTGGAAATATTTTTTTAAAACAAATCTTTGTGAAAACCTATTTTTGGGAAAGGCTTTTAAATAAAACTCAAAAAGTTTTAATTCCTAGTCAAACTTCAACAAAGAAAAACAATTCAATCAACTAAATTTATTTATTTTTACATTCCAAAATTTAGAAAATTTCGGGATGTGACAGTAAAAGTGTTTGAGCAACAAGGAAGACAGTGTAGAGTATTATAATGCTTGCAATACGTTCTTATGTAAGTTTTGCTGTACCGGTTCATACTTGTGTTTGCTTCAAACAACCTTGCTAGCCAAAGCCTTGTACTGAGAGGAAATGCTTCTCGTGCATCCAAAACCTTGAGCCAAAACCTATGCCATGAGTGTCCACCATACCTACCTACTATGTGGTATTTCCTGCCATTCCAAGTAAATACTTCATGTGCTACCTTTAAACAATTCACAACTTTACTATCTCTTATTTGTGTCAATGTTTTATAGCTCATGAGGAAGTATGTGGTGTTTTATCTTTCAATCTTGTTGGGAAGCTTTCACCAATGGACTAGTGGCTTCATCCGCTTATCCAATAATTTTGCAAAAAGAGTCGGCGCGGGGTTCCCAGCCCCCAATTAATCAACCTTCATTAATAATTCTCTTCACATGTTTTGCTCTGATTCATCAGTAAGCAACTTAATTTTGCAAATAGACACTCCTTCATGGTATGTGAATGTTGGAAGGCACCCGAGGATTCGGTTAGCCATGGATTGTGTAAGCAAAAGGTTGGGAGGAGTGTCAACCATAAAACTAAAACTAAAGTACATGTGTAAACAAAAGAGAAGAGGGATGATCTACCTTGCTGGTAGAGATAACGTCCTTCATGGGAGCCACTCTTTGAAAGTCTGTTTGATGAGGTAGTTAGAGTGCCCACTACCATTCGTTGACAACAACAAACACCTCTCAAAACTTTACTTTTATACCCTCTATATGATTTCAAAACTTAAAAAGCTCTAGCACATGATTTAATCCCTCGCTTCCCTCTGCGAAGGGCCTTTCTTTTACTTTATGTTGAGTCGGTTTACCTACTTCCTTCCATCTTAGAAGCGAACACTTGTGTCAACTCGTGCATTGATTCTTACATACTTGCTTATTTGCACTTATTATATTACTTTATGTTGACAATTATCCATGAGATATGCATGTTGAAAGTTGAAAGCAACTGCTGAAACTTAAATCTTCCTTTGTGTTGTTTCGATGACTTCACTTTGAATCTATTGCTTTATGAGTTAACTCTTGTGCAAGACTTTTGATGCTTGTCTTGAAAGTACTCTTCATGAAAAGTTTTGCTATATGTTATCTATTTGTTAGCAACTATAGATTATTGCCTTGAGTCACTTCATTCATCTCATGTGCTTTGTAATAGTATGATCAAGGTTATGTAAGTAGCATGTCACTACGTAAATTATTCTTTTTATCGTTTACCTACTCGAGGACGAGCAGGAACTAAGCTTGGGGATGCCGATACGTCTCCAACGTACCTATAATTTCCGATGTTCCATGCTTGTTTTATGACAATACTTACATGTTTTGCTTGCACTTTATAATGTTTTTATGCATTTTCCGAACTAACCTATTAACAAGATGCCACGGTGCCGGTTCTCGTTTCTGCTCGTTTTTGGTTCCGTAAAGGCTGTTCGGGCAATATTCTCGGAATTGGACGAAATCAACGCCAAAGATCTTATTTTTCCCGGGAGGCTCCGACACCGAAGGGGAGTCGGAGGAGAGCCAGGGGGCCACCACACATGTGGGCCGCGCGGGCCACACCCTGGCCGCGCCGGCCTGGTGTGGGGCCACCCTGTCGCCCCTCCTGCGCCGCCTCTTCGCCTATTTAAGCCCTTTCGACCTAAAAACGCAGTACCAATTGACGAAACTCCAGAAAGACTCCGGGGCGCCGCCGCCATCGCGAAACTCCAATTCGGGGGACGAAGTCTCTCGTTCCGGCACCCTGCCGGGACGGGGAAGTGCCCCGGAAGCCATCTCCATCGACGCCACCGCCTCCATCATGCTCCGTGAGTAGTTCCCCCATAGACTACGGGTTCTAGCCGTAGCTAGTTGGTATTCTCTCCCCCATGTACTTCAATACAATGATCTCATGAGCTGCCTTACATGATTGAGATTCATCCGATGTAATCGGTGTTGTGTTTGTCGGGATCCGATGGATTGTTACGTTATGATTGTCTATCTACAAAGTTTATGAAGTTATTGTTGCTGCAATCTTGTTGTGTTTAATGCTTGTCACTAGGGCCCGAGTGGCATGATCTTAGATTTAAGCTCTGTACTTATTGCTTAGATTGTATCTACAAGTTGTATGCACATGTCTATGTCCGGAACCAAAGGCCCCAAAGTGACAGAAATTGGGACAACTGGAGGGGAAGGCTTAGATATGAGGATCACATGTTTTCACGGAGTGTTAATGCTTTGCTCCGGTGCTCTATTAAAAGGAGTACCTTCATTTCCAGTAGATTCCCTAGAGGCCCGGCTGCCACCGGCTGGTAGGACAAAAGATGTTGTACAAGTTTCTCATTGCGAGCACGTATGACTATATATGGAAAACATGCCTACATGATTAATGATCTTGATATTCTGTCTTAATGCTATTTCAATCCTATCAATTGCCCGACTGTAATTTGTTCACCCAACACTTGTTATTGGAGAGTTGCCACTAGTGTAGATAGCTGGGAACCCCGGTCCATCTTTCATCATTATATACTCGTTCTACATGACATTGGAAGTAGTATCAACTATTTTCTGGTGCCATTGCTCTCATATTACTGTTACTGCTGTTGTGTTACTATTATTACTGCTCTCATATCACTGCTACTTTCACATCACCCCTGTTACTAGTGCTTTTCCGAGTGCAACTTGAATTGACAACTCAGTTGTTAAGGCTTATAAGTATTCTTTACCTCCCCTTGTGTCGAATCAATAAATTTTGGTTTTACTTCCCTTGAAGACTGCCGCGATCCCCTATACTTGTGGGTTATCAATGACTTGAGGCATTATTTTTGGGATGACCCACACTTATATAAAGGAGTGGATGGTATTATGTGAAGATGTGTTCCCGAATATGAACAACAAGAGATATTGAGTAAGTGTCATGGTAGTGTTTATGGAGGACATCACGTCGGAGATAGAACCGCGCAAAAGGTTCTACAATCAGGTTTCTATTGGCCAACTCTCTTTAAAGATGCAAGAAAGTTTATTTTATCTTGTGATGAATGTCAAAGGGTTGGTAATATCTCCAGACGCAATGAAATGCCTATGAATTATACTCTTGTTATTGAACCAGTCAATTGTTGGGGGTTTGACTTCATGGGACCTTTCCCTTCTTCAGAAGGTAACACTCATATACTTGTCGCTGTTCATTATGTTACTAAATGGGTGGAAGCCATACCCACAAAAAGTGCTGATGGTGAGACCTCTTTAAGAATGCTTTTAGATATTATTTTTCCTAGATTTGGAGTTCCTAGATATCTTATGACTAATGGAGGTTCTCATTTTATTCATGGTGGTTTTAGAAAAACTCTTGCTAAATATGGTATTAATCATAGGATTGCTTCCGCTTATCATCCTCAAACTAGTGGGCAAGTAGAATTATCAAATAGAGAGATTAAATCTATCTTGCAAAAGACTGTTAATAAATCTAGAAAAAATTGGGCTAGTAAATTGAAGGAAGCACTATGGGCTTATAGAACTGCTTATAAGAATCCTATGGGGATGTCACCTTATAAAATGGTTTATGGGAAAGCTTGTCATTTACCTTTAGAACTAGAGCACAAAGCTTATTGGGCTGTGAGAGAACTAAATAAAGATCCTAAACTTGCCGGTAAGAAAAGATTGCTACAATTGAGTTCTCTAGATGAATGGAGAAGTGAAGCTTATGAAAATGCTAAAAAATTTAAGGAGAAAGTTAAGAAATGGCACGATAGAAGAATTATCAAAAGAGAATTTAATGTTGGGGATAAAGTCCTATTGTATCGGTCTCGTCTCAGATTTTTTGCATGGAAATTGCTCTCAAAATGGGAAGGACCATATGTCATTGTGGAGGTGTATCATTCAGGGGCAATTAAGATTGGTTCTCTGAAAGGTGATGCCACACAAGTAGTGAATGGACAAAGGCTCAAGCACTATATTTCTGGAGATTCTTATAATGAAGATGTTGATGTTATTCGAGTGGTGACTCCGGAAGCTTTCATCAAAGGTCAAATTGACAGTTCTGCAGAGTTCGACTTTGAATAGGTAATAGTTCTGGTAATAAAAAGTCCGCGTTTAACTTTCCGAACAATGTTTTTGCTATTTTTGGAAAATATGAAAAATTACGAGATCGAAACGGAGAGGAGGAGACGCACGAGGGCGTGCCCCCAGAGGCCAGCGCGGGCCCCACCCTGGCCGCGCCGCCCTATGAGGATGGCCCCTCGGAGTCCCTCTCCAACTCTGGTTCGACCTGGTACTTTCCTTCTGTCGTGAAATTTTTTGCTATATAATCTCCCGGACCCCTGGAGGTCCGTATATCGTTTTCTCGTCGTGTTTTGTTTCGAGCTGTTTTACGCAGGATCTGTTCTTGATCTAGAAGCACCATGGTCTCCAACAACAAGGGGAAGGGGCTTTCGGAAGAAGATATTCAAGATCCCGAGTGGAAGGAGATGGATGAGAGTGTCGAGGAAGAAGTGAAGAAGATGCCATCAAAAAGAGAGCGACAAGCTGTTGGGAGTAAGAAAATCTTGGTGGGATCGGTTAACACTCGACGTTCTTTTTCTCATAACTTGCAGGGACCCTTACCACCTGCTCCTAGCCTAAACTCTTTCCCTGCCTTGGAGGAAGCTTTACGGGTTACCGATGAATTTTGTGATCAATACCGTGCTCTGAGAAGGGAAGTGGAGATACTTCAGGAGGAGAACAACCGACTTCGTAGAATGCTAGAGCGGTTCCTCACTCCCATCAGGGTTTTCCCACCATCACCGCCGAAGGAGTAATTCATCAATTGTATTGGCACCCCCTTGGTTTGTTCCAAGCTGGGGGGGAGTGCCGCGGTATCACATCATCACTATCTTTTATCTTTTTACTATCAAGTAGTGTCATATCATGAGTAGGGAAGTTATCATATAAGATGGTTGAAGTGTGGAAGTATCTCTCTTTAGTTGGTTATCTATGTATCCCTTGGTGTGAGTTATCGTTATGGAATATTAATGAGAAGTTTTATCATTTACATATTGCACACCTTATTTTAGTTTGCAATCTCTATTATATGATTGATCTTGTTGTTAGTATTGGTATCACTTTGGGAGCATTGAGTAAATCTATTTGGTTTTGGAAAACTTAGCATTGGTCAATAGCAACAACACTTTGAGTTTAAGTAGAAAAGAGGAAATACATGTAGATATGTGATACGTCTCCGACGTATCGATAATTTCTTATGTTCCATGCCACATTATTGATGATATCTACATGTTTTATGCACACTTTATGTCATATTCGTGCATTTTCTGGAACTAACCTATTAACAAGATGCCGAAGAGCCGACTTGTCGTTTTCGCTGTTTTTGGTTTCGAAATCCTAGTAACGAAATATTCTCGGAATTGGACGAAATCAACGCCCGTGGTCCTATTTTGCCACGAAGCTTCCGAAGACCGAAGAGGAGTCGAAGTGGGGCCACGAGGCGCCGCCACACTAGGGCGGCGCGGCCTAGGTCTTGGCCGCGCCAGCTCGGCGTGTGGGGCCCTCGTGTGGCCCCCGCGTTGCCCTTTCGCCTACTTAAAGCCTCCGTCGCGAAACCCCCGACACCGAGAGCCACGATACGGAAAACCTTACGGAGACGCCGCCGCCAATCCCATCTCGGGGATTCCGGAGATCTCCTCCGCACCCCTGCCGGAGAGGGGATTCATCTCCCGGAGGACTCTTCACCGCCATGGTCGCCTCCGGAGTGATGAGTGAGTAGTTCACCCTCGGACTATGGGTCCATAGCGGTAGCTAGATGGTTGTCTTCTCTTCATTGTGCTTCATTGTTGGATCTTGTGAGCTGCCTAACATGATCAAGATCATCTATCCGTAATGCTATATGTTGTGTTTGTCGGGATCCGATGGATAGAGAATACTATGTTATGTTAATTATCAAGTTATTACCTATGTGTTGTTTATGATCTTGCATGCTCTCCGTTATTAGTAGAGGCTCCGGCCAAGTTTTTGCTCTTAACTCCAAGAGGGAGTATTTATGCTCGATAGTGGGTTCATGCCTCCATTGATATCCGGGACGAGTGACGAAAGTTCTAAGGTTGTGGATGTGCTGTTGCCACTAGGGATAAAACATTGATGCTATGTTTAAGGATGTAGTTGTTGATTACATTACGCACCATACTTAATGCAATTGTCTGTTGTTTTGCAACTTAATACTGGAAGGGGTACGGATGATAACCTGAAGGTGGACTTTTTAGGCATAGATGCATGCTGGATGGCGGTCTATGTACTTTGTCGTAATGCCCAATTAAATCTCACTATATTTATCATGACATGTATGTGCATTGTTATGCCCTCTCTATTTGTCAATTGCCCGACTGTAATTTGTTCACCCAACATGCTTTTATCTTATGGGAGAGACACCTCTAGTGAACTGTGGACCCCGGTCCATTCTTTTATACTCGAAATACAAATCTGTCGCAATACTTGTTTTACTGTTTTCTTGCAAACAATCATCTTCCACACAATACGGTTAATCCTTTGTTACAGACAAGCCGGTGAGATTGACAACCTCACCGTTTCGTTGGGGCAAAGTACTTTGGTTGTGTTGTGCAGGTTCCACGTTGGCGCCGAATCTCCGGTGTTGCGCCGCACTACATCCCGCCGCCATCAACCTTCAACGTGCTTCTTGGCTCCTCCTCGGTTCGATAAACCTTGGTTTCTTTCCGAGGGAAAACTTGCTGCCGTGCGCATCATACCTTCCTCTTGGGGTTCCCAACGAACGTGTGAGTTACACGCCATCAAGCTCTTTTTCCGGCGCCGTTGTCGGGGAGATCAAGACACGCCGCAAGGGGAGTCTCCACTTCCGAATCTCTTTACTTTGTTTTTGTCTTGCTTTATTTTATTTACTACTTTGTTTGCTGCATTATATCAAAACACAAAAAAATTAGTTGCTAGCTTTACTTTATTTACTCGTCTTGCACTCTATATCAAAAACACAAAAAAATTAGTTACTTGCATTTAGTTTACTTTCGTTATCATGTCTAGCTCGTACCCGTTACTTCTTCACCTGAGGAATTAGTTTTTACTTTTAAACAAGGGGATGAGGAAAGTTTTAAAGATGCTTGGTCCAGGATTTTTACTTCTTATCGTAAAACTGAACCTCAAATGACTCTAAGTTTGCTACTTAGTAATTTTTATTTTGGTCTTATGATTCGCTATAGATATGCCTTGGATGCTCTAGTGGGAGGAGATTTCCTTCATTGTAATGGGGATCAAGCTTTTAATGCCATAAAGAAGTTGGTTGCATCGCATGATTCATCTAATAACTCTTATTCAGCCCTTATTAGCATTTATAATAGATTAAACACTCTTGAGACAAGTGCATCTCGCTTAAACACTAGTAGGAAAAGCCTCATCAGTGGCGCACCAAAAACACATTCTGTGGCGCATGGGTGGTGCGCCACAGAATTCTCGCCACAAAAATAAGGATTCGTGGCGCACCGGCCAATGCGCCACGTAAGCTTATTTACGTGGCGCACCGACCGGTGGTGCGCCACGAAACAGGAAGTCTTATTTCTGTGGCGCACCACCGCCGTTGCGCCACAGAATTTTTTTAAAATTTCAAAAAAAGTGGCGGCCAGATCTAGATCTAGATCTAGATCTGGGGCCGCCGAATTTTTTTTTTAAATTTTCTGGAAGGTCGCCGGAGGTGGGTGTGGTGGGTGGGTGGGTGGGTGGGTGGGTGGAGGATGAGGCCGGCCGGAGGAGGTGGTGGTGGTGGAATAGGAGGAGGTGGAGGTGGAGGTGGTGGTGGTGGTGGTGGTAGAGGAGGAGGAGGAGGAGGAGGTGGTGGTGGTGGTGGTGGTGGTGGTGGTGGTGGTGGTGGTAGAGGAGGAGGTGGTGGTGGTGGTAGAGGAGGAGGTGGTCGCCGGAGGAGGAGGAGGAGGTGGTGGTGGTGGTGGTGGTGGTGGTGGTGGTGGTGGTGGTGGTAGAGGAGGAGGTGGTCGCCGGAGGAGGTGTTGGTCGTGGTCGCCGTAGTAGGTCGCCGGAGTAGTTCGCCGGAGTAGTTCGTCGGAGTTGTTGGTCGCCGGAGTAGGAGATGAGAGAGGAGAAGTGGAGGAGAGGAAGAGAAGAGGAGAAGAGGAGAGGAGGAGAAGTGGAGAAGTGGAGGAGAGGAAGAGAGGAAGAGAGGAGGAGAAGGGGAGAAGTGGAGAATGGGAGAAGGGGAGAAGTGGAGAAATGGGGGAGAGAAGGAGAAGTGGGCGCCGAAATTTCAAATTTCGAACGTTATTTCGTGGCGCATGGGCACTTGGTGCGCCACGGAATTTTTTTTCTTTTTTTTGTATTTTGCAGCAAAAAATCTTTAATCGGCCGTAACTTTTTACTCTTTTCGAATTTTGGGATTCTAAAAATTGTCCAACCGGGCAAGCCCGGGTGGATTCGGATGTAGATTTTTCGTGGGAACATTTTGATATATTATGCGTTTTTTTTCGAGTTCGTATGCAACCGTAAATCCAGCTTTGATGATTTTCCCACGCAATTTTGCAAAAAAAGTCGAAATTATTGTTTGTTAATTCTCAGTGGTAAAAGATGACATAATACATAGGCATCTTGAAGGGATTTATTTTTTGAAATTTTTATCTATTTTTTTTATTTTTTACAGAGGTTAAAAAGGCGATCCACGGGGGGGGGGTGGAGTTGCATGGAACTCATGTGCGCCACGTAAATAAGGCTTTCGTGGCGCACCATCCCACGTGCGCTACTGAAAGTCTTAGTTCGGTGGCGCACCAGGAACAATGCGCCACGTAAAGTCTTAATTCGCGTGGCGCAGCGAGCCGTGCGCCACGGAATGTCTTATTTTGTGGCGCACGTGATCCCGTGCGCCACGTAAATAGTGAAACCAATGATTGGGGTTGGCCCCACCAAATTTCCGTGGCGCATGGATCCCCGGTGCGCCACAAAATTAAGCTATTTCTGTGGCGCACCGTGTCTGGTGCGCCACAAAATAACTTTCTGTGGCGCATTTTAAACGGTGCGCCACAGAACTAAGCATCGCCTATAAGGGTTTTCCTACTAGTGAAATGAAAATTATGGATATATTCGTAACCGTCTTGATCAAGTTTTAGTGAACTCTGAACCTTCATTATGGGATCCTACTATTAAAATTGTCATAGGTGACCAAACTCTTCATGCTAATTGTGATATTATGACTGAATTTTGCTTAATGCCTAAGAGTATTCATAAATCTTTGAAACTTTGGGAATTCGCTGAAGGGGGAGAAGGAATAACTCTTATTGATAACTCTGTTATAATTCCTAAAGGAATAGCTGCGGGTGTGCATACAACCATTCTTGGGAGAACAATATCCATTGATTATCTTGTCATTCAATGCGCAGGAACAGGACAAATCACACTCGGAAGATCCCTGCTGAAACTATTGGGAGCAGTCATAGATGTGAGAGAAGGCACCCTAAAATTCACCTCTACACCCGGGGGTACCATATATTCCCTAAGCCAAAGAGTAAGAAAAAGGACAAGAAAGGTAAGGGTAAAGCCCAAGGTAATGTCGATGCTTCATCTCTCGATAATACTTGATATACACTTTCTGCGCCTAGCTGAAAGGCGTTAAAGAAAAGCGCTTATGGGAGACAACCCATGTTTTTACTACAGTATTTTTGTTTTATATTTGAGTCTTGGAAGTTGTTTACTACTGTAGCAACCTCTCCTTATCTTAGTTTTGTGTTTTGTTGTGCCAAGTAAAGTCTTTGATAGTAAACTAAATACTAGATTTGGATTACTGCGCAGAAACAGATTTCTTTGCTGTCACGAATCTGGGTCTAATTCTCTCGTAGGTAACTCAGAAAATTAAGCCAATTTACATGAGTGATCCTCAGATATGTACGCAACTTTCATTAAATTTGGGCATTTTCATTTGAGCAAGTCTGGTGCCTCAATAAAATCCATCTTTACGGACTGTTATGTTTTGACAGATTCTGCCTTTTATTTCGCATTGCCTCTTTTGCTATGTTCGATGAATTTCTTTGATCCATTAATGTCCAAGTAGCTTTATGCAATGTCCAGAAGTGTTAAGAATGATTGTGTCACCTCTCGAACATGTTAATTTTTATTGTCCACTAACCCTCTAATGAGTTGTTTCGAGTTTGGTGTGGAGGAAGTTTTCAAGGATCAAGAGAGGAGTATGATACAATATGATCAAGGAGAGTGAAAGCTCTAAGCTTGGGGATGCCCCGGTGGTTCACCCCTGCATATTCTAAGAAGACTCAAGCGTCTAAGCTTGGGGATGCCCAAGGCATCCCCTTCTTCATCGACAACATTATCGAGTTCCTCCCCGAAACTATATTTTTATTCGGCCACATCTTATGTACTTTGCTTGGAGCGTCGGTTTGTTTTTGTTTTGTTTGAATAAAATGGATCCTAGCATTCACTTTGTGGGAGAGAGACACGCTCCGCTGTAGCATATGGACAAGTATGTCCTTAGGCTTTACTCATAGTATTCATGGCGAAGTTTCTTCTTCGTTAAATTGTTACATGGTTGGAATTGGAAAATGCTACATGTAGTAATTCTAAAATGTCTTGGATAATTTGATACTTGGCAATTGTTGTGCTCATGTTTACGCTCTTGCATCATATACTTTGCACCCATTAATGAAGAAACACTTAGAGCTTGCTAATTTGGTTTTCATATTTGGTTTCTCTAGAGTCTAGATAATATCTAGTATTGAGTTTTGAACAACAAGGAAGACGGTGTAGAGTCTTATAATGTTTACAATATGTCTTTTATGTGAGTTTTGCTGCACCGTTCATCCTTGTGTTTGTTTCAAATAACCTTGCTAGCCTAAACCTTGTATCGAGAGGGAATACTTCTCATACATCCAAAATCCTTGAGCCAACCACTATGCCATTTGTGTCCACCATACCTACCTACTACATGGTATTTCTCCGCCATTCCAAAGTAAATTGCTTGAGTGCTACCTTTAAAATTCCATCATTCGCCTTTGCAATATATAGCTCATGGGACAAATAGCTTAAAAACTATTGTGGTATTGAATATGTACTTATGCACTTTATCTCTTATTAAGTTGCTTGTTGTGCGATAACCATGTTTTCTCGGGGACGCCATCAACTACTCTTTGTTGAATATCATGTGAGTTGCTATGCATGTCCGTCTTGTCTCGAAGTAAGAGAGATCTACCACCTTAATGGTTGGAGCATGCATATTGTTAGAGAAGAACATTGGGCCTCTAACTAAAGCCATGATTCATGGTGGAAGTTTCAGTTTTGGACATATATCCTCAATCTCATATGAGAATAATAATCTGTTGCCACATGCTTATGCATTAAAGAGGAGTCCATTATCTCGTTGTCCATGTTGTCCCTGGTATGGATGTCTAAGTTGAGAATAATCAAAAGCGAGAAATCCAAAATGCGAGCTTTCTCCTTAGACCTTTGTACAGGCGGCAAGGAGGTACCCCATTGTGAAACTTGGTTAAAACATGTGTATTGCGATGATCCGGTAGTCCAAGCTAATTAGGACAAGGTGCGGGCACTATTAGTATACTATGCATGAGGCTTGCAACTTGTAAGATATAATTTTCATAACTCATATGCTTTATTACTACCGTTGACAAAATTGTTTCATGTTTTCAAAATAAAAGCTCTAGCACAAATATAGCAATCGATGCTTTCCTCTTTGAAGGACCATTCTTTTTACTTTTATGTTGAGTCAGCTTCACCTATCTCTCTCCACCTCAACAAGCAAACACTTGTGTGAACTCGTGCATTGATTCCTACATACTTGCATATTGCACTTGTTATATTACTCTATGTTGACAATTATCCATGAGATATACATGTTACAAGTTGAAAGCAACCGCTGAAACTTAATCTTCCTTTGTGTTGCTTCAATACCTTTACTTTGATTTATTGCTTTATGAGTTAACTCTTATGCAAGACTTATTGATGCTTGTCTTGAAGTACTACTCATGAAAAGTCTTTGCTTTATGATTCACTTGTTTACTCATGTCATTACCATTGTTTTGATCGCTGCATTCATTACATATGTTTACAAATAGTATGATCAAGGTTATGATGGCATGTCACTTCAGAAATTATCTTTGTTATCGTTTTACCTGCTCGGGACGAGCGTAACTAAGCTTGGGGATGCTGATACGTCTCCGACGTATCGATAATTTCTTATGTTCCATGCCACATTATTGATGATATCTACATGTTTTATGCACACTTTATGTCATATTCGTGCATTTTCTCGGAACTAACCTATTAACAAGATGCCGAAGAGCCGATTGTCGTTTTTCTGCTGTTTTTGGTTTCAGAAATCCTTGTAACGAAATATTCTCGGAATTGGACGAAATCAACGCCCAGGGTCCTATTTTGCCACGAAGCTTCCAGAAGACCGAAGAGGAGTCGAAGTGGGGCCACGAGGAGCCGCCACACTAGGGCGGCGCGGCCTAGGTCTTGACCGCGCCAGCCTGGCGTGTGGGGCCCTCGTGTGCCCCCCCCCGCGTTGCCCTTTCGCCTACTTAAAGCCTCCGTCGCGAAACCCCCAGTACCGAGAGCCACGATACGGAAAACCTTACAGAGACGCCGCCGCCGCCAATCCCATCTCAGGGGATTCTGGAGATCTCCTCCGGCACCCTTCCGGAGAGGGGATTCATCTCCCGGAGGACTCTTCACCGCCATGGTCGCCTCCGGAGTGATGAGTGAGTAGTTCACCCCTGGACTATGGGTCCATAGCAGTAGCTAGATGGTTGTCTTCTCCTCATTGTGCTTCATTGTTGGATCTTGTGAGCTGCCTAACATGATCAAGATCATCTATCTTTAATGCTATATGTTGTGTTTGTCGGGATCCGATGGATAGAGAATACTATGTTATGTTAATTATCAAGTTATTACCTATGTGTTGTTTATGATCTTGCATGCTCTCCGTTATTAGTAGAGGCTCTGGCCAAGTTTTTGCTCTTAAGTCCAAGAGGGAGTATTTATGCTCGATAGTGGGTTCATGCCTCCATTGATATCTGGGACAGTGACAGAAAGTTCTAAGGTTGTGGATGTGCTGTTGCCACTAGGGATAAAACATTGATGCTATGTTTAAGGATGTAGTTGTTGATTACATTACGCACCATACTTAATGCAATTATCTGTTGTTTTGCAACTTAATACTGGAAGGGGTTCGGATGATAACCTCGAAGGTGGACTTTTTAGGCATAGATGCATGCTCGGATGGCGGTCTATGTACTTTGTCGTAATGCCCAATTAAATCTCACTATATTTATCATGACATGTATGTGCATTGTTATGCCCTCTCTATTTGTCAATTGCCCGACCGTAATTTGTTCACCCAACATGCTTTTATCTTATGGGAGAGACACCTCTAGTGAACTATGGACCCCGGTCCATTCTTTTATACCGAAATACAAATCTGCTCGCAATACTTGTTTTACTCGTTTTCTTGCAAACAATCATCTTCCACACAATACGGTTAATCCTTTGTTACAGCAAGCCGGTGAGATTGACAACCTCACTCGTTTCGTTGGGGCAAAGTACTTTGGTTGTGTTGTGCAGGTTCCACGTTGGCGCCGGAATCTATGGTGTTGCGCCGCACTACATCCCGCCGCCATCAACCTTCAACGTGCTTCTTGGCTCCTCCTGGTTCGATAAACCTTGGTTTCTTTCTGAGGGAAAACTTTCTGCTGTGCGCATCATACCTTCCTCTTGGGGTTCCCAACGAACGTGTGAGTTACACGCCATCAATATGTTATTTCATTACCTTTCTTTCTTGTTAGCTATGAGCTTAGTATTCTGAAGTTAAAATTATTTGTGCTTACAAGAAAGATGCATGATTGTTTCTATCACATATATATTTGTTTGTTTCCCTCAACTCTTATGCTTGCTAACCAACCTTGCTAGCCAAAGACTCGTACCGAGAGGGAATGCTTCTCGTGCATCCAAACCCTTAAACCAAACCTATGCCATCGTTGTCCACCATAACTACCTACTATGTGGTATTTCCCTGCCATTCCAAGTAAATACTTCATTTGCTACCTTTAAACAATTCAAAAGTTATCATCCCTTATTTGTGTCAATGTTTTATAGCTCATGAGGAAGTATGTGGTGTTTTACCTTTCAATCTTCTTGGGCATACTTTCACTAATGGACTAGTGGCTTCATCCACTTATCCAATAATTTTGCAAAAAGAGCTGGCAACGGGGTTCCCAGCCCCAATTAATTAACTTTCATTAATAATTCTCTTCACATGTTTTGCCCCGATTCATCAAGTAAGCAACTTAATTTTGCAATAGACACTCCTCCATGGTATGTGAAATGTTGGAAGGCACCCGAGGATTCGGTTAGCCATGGCTTATGAAAGCAAAGGTTGGGAGGAGTGTCATCCTTAAATAAACTAAAGTACATGTGTAAACAAAAGAGAAGAGGGATGATCTACCTTGCCTGGTAGAGATAACGTCCTTCATGGGAGCCGCTCTTTGGAAGTCTCGTTTGGCAAGGGGGTTAGAGTACCCACTACCATTCGTTGACAACAACAAACACCTCTCAAACTTTACTTTTATGCTCTCTATATGATTTCAAAACTTAAAAAGCTCTAGCACATGATTTAATCCCTGCTTCCCTCTGCGAAGGGCCTATCTTTTGCTTTATGTTGAGTCAGTAAACCTATTTCCCTCTATCCTAAGCAAGCAAGAGTTGTTGTGATCCAACCATTTATATTGTGATCTATTTAATCATGCCTTTTATTCTTCCTTGTTTAGTACAAGTTTTATCCGAATGAATATAGCTTTGAAAGTTATCAATGATTATGAGGAGATTATTCTGATTGAGTATGCAAGTTTTGCCGTATAAGCATTAATATAAGAGCGCTGCTCGACAGATAAGTACAATCTGTTAATTGTTCTTTGACCAAGAACGAAGTTTGCCATCACCAACTATGATTTCCTATGCACCTTTATTTGTGATTTCCTTCTACTTGTTTCAAGTTGAATTATATGAGGAAGTTGTTCACTAGAATGTCTTGTGTGAATTAATGTGATGCTTCTTGTCCGTATTTTATTTATCGACTTTTCACTCCATAAACATGTGGTCTTGTTTATCGAGTTCAGTTTCTCTTGGGGACAAGCGAAGTCTAAGCTTGGGGGGAGTTGATCCGTCCATTTTGCATCACTATTTTATATCATAATTTGCTGTTATTCATTGATATATTTCATATTTAGAGATGATACTTATGTTATTTCACCTATTTTGCATGTTTCATGATTATTGGAGAATCACTCACCAGAGTCAGGATTCTGCTCGAAAAAGCACCGTCAGAATGCAATATTTCTGAAGATCAACAAATGACGAAAATTACACCGAAGGTCTTATTTCTCCAGAAGAAGGAGCCAGCCAAAAGGAGGGGCCGCCATGGCCCCCCCATAGGCCGGCGCGGGCTCCACCCTGGCCGCGCCGCCTTGTGGGGAGGGGGCCCACAGCCCCCCTCGGCCGCCTCTCTTTCGCGTACTTCATCTACCCGAAAACCTAAGGTACTGGGAATAATCGCGAGGAGACACAGCCGCCTCTGCGGGGCGGAAAACACCAGAGAGAAAAGAGCTCTCCGGCAGGCTGAAATCCGCCGGGGAAATTCCCTCCCGGAAGGGGAAATCGATGCCATCGTCACCGCCATCGAGCTTGACTTCATTGGGATCATCATCACCATCATCTCCACCACCGTCACCGTCATCTCCACCGCTGAACCTCGTCACCGCTGTAACATCTAGGGTTGAATCTTGATTATTTCATAGGGGAAACTCTCCCGGTATTGATTACTCCTTGTTATTGATGCTATTGAGTGAAACCATTGAACCAAGGTTTATGTTCAAATTGTTATTCATCATCATATCACCTCTGATCATGTTCCATATGATGTCTCATGAGTAGTTTGTTTAGTTCTTGAGGACATGGGTGAAGTCTAAATGTTAGTAGTGAACTATGTTGAGTAATATTTAATGGTTTGATATTTAAGTTGTGGTGTTATTCTTCTAGTGGTGTCATGTGAACGTCGACTACATGATACTTCACCTTTATGGGCCTAGGGGAATGCATCTTGTATTCGTTTGCTAATTGTGGGGTTGCCACAGTGACAAAGCAACTCGAACCCCCGTTGGTATATCGATGCAGGAGGAATAGCAGGATCTCGCAGTTTAAGGCCGTGGTTAGATTTATCTTAATTACTTTCTTGTATTTGCGGATGCTTGCAAGGGGTATAATCACAAGTATGTATTAGTCCTAGGAAGGGCGATGCATTAGCATAGGTTCACCCACACAACACTTATCAAAACAATGAAGATTAATCAACTATATGAAGCGAAAGCACTAGACTAAATTCCCGTGCGTCCTCAAGAACGTTTGGTCATCATAAGTAAACAAACCGGCTTGTCCTTTGTGCTAAAAAGGATTGGGCCACTCGCTGCAACTATTACTCTCGCATTTTATTTACTTGTACTTTATTTATCTCGCTATATCAAAACCCCCTGAATACTTGTCTCGTGAGCATTTACAAGTGAATCCTTCATCGAAACTGCTTGTCAACACCTTCTGCTCCTCGTTGGGTTCGGCACTCTTATTTATCGAAAGTACTACGATACACCCCCTATACTTGTGGGTCATCAGTTGTTTAGTGGCACACGATCCATATCCACTACGCCAAAACCGATCATCACGTGAGATGATGTAGCTTCAATGGTGAACATCAACATGTTGATCATATCATCCATATGACTCGTGTTCAACCTTTCGGTTTCCCGTGTTCCGAGGCCATGTCTGTACATGCTAGGCTCGTCAAGCAAACCCAAGTATTTCCGCGTGTGCAACATGGCTTACACCCGCTGTATGTGAACGTAGAATCTATCACATCCGATCATCACGAGATGCTTCAAAACGACGAACTGTAGCAATAGTGCATACGAGGGGAGAACACTTTATTATCTTGATATTAATGTGAGGGATCATCTTATAATGCTACCGTCGCGATCTAAGCAAGATAAGATGCATAAAGGATTAACATCACATGCAATTCATAATATGTGATATGATATGGCCTTTCTTCTTGTGCTTTTGATCTCCATCTCCAAAGCACACGAGCATGATCTCCATCATCACCAGCATTGCACCAAGGTCCATGGCGCCGCTTAATGGTTGTCCATCACTTATAGCTACTATAACAACTACTTGAAATAAAGCTAGTACATGATGAATAGACACGCAGGTCTTAACAAATTTAAAGATAACCATTAGGCTCCTGCCGGTTGCCACAATACAATAATGAACATCTCATACATCAAATATAATCATCACATCATGGCCATATCACATCACCAAACCCTGCAAAAACAAGTTAGACGCCTCTAATTTGGTTTGCATATTTTACGTGGTTTAGGATTTTCGAGTAAGATCCAATCTACCTACGAACATGAACCACAACGGTGATACTAGTGTTGTCAATAGAAAGAGTAAATTGAATCTTAACTATGGTGGGAGAGACAGACACCCGCAAAGCCACTTATGCAATGCAAGTTGCATGTCAAGCGTGGAGCAATTCTCATCAGACGCGGTCATGTAAAGTTAGCCCGAGCCGCTTCATCCCACCATCCCGCAAGATGCAAAGTACACTAACCAAAAAAAACAAGAGAATCAATGCCCACAAAACCATTGTGTTCTACTCGTGCAACGGATCTATGCATAGACACGGCTCTGATACCACTGATGGGTTCGTTGCATGGAAAACAAAAAAATTCTACTACGAATAAGAACAAATCCAAGATCCAATCTAGGAGAAGGCAAGATCTAATCTATGAAGATCGAGGCAACGAGATGTATGTGAGACTAACCCTCGAAGATTCAAAAACCTACGAGATTAGATCTCGTTGTTGATGTAGTTGATCGTCCTGTGCTGCAATCCGGCAGCACTTCCGTACTCGGTCGTGCGTACGGTGTCGATGAAGCCCGTCCTCTCCCTGTTCCAGTGGGCAGCGGAGGTGTGGTAGATCCCCTCGGAATCCCAGCAGCACGACGACGTGGTGGTGGTGGAGGAGAAAAGCTACAGGGATTCGCCAACCCGGAGCAGACTTGCGGTGCAGGAGAGAGGGGCGGCCAGGGTTAGGGTATCAAGGGTGTCCGCTCCCTGCCCCCTCCCCTCTTTATATACGGGTGAGGTCGGTTTGGGTGACCCCCCAACGCCCCAAACCCATCTAGGGCCGGCGGCCAAAGGGGGGAGGGGGAATTCTTCCCCCCAAGTTGACCCCCCTAGGGTTTTGGGGGAAAACCCTAAGGGCTGGCCGACTTGGGCCTTGAGGGGCATGTGCCCCTGGCCCATTAGGCTAGGGTGCATCCCCTCGGCCCATGCTAGGCCTCCTAGGGTCGTGGGCCCACTGGTGGGACCCTCGGAACCTTCTAGAACCTTCCCGGTCTTCCACCGGAAAAATCCCGAACTTTTCTGAAACCTAGAAATCAACTTCCCTTATATGAATCTTATTCTCCGGACCATTCCGAACCTCCTCGTGATGTCATGGATCCCATCCGAGAGTTCGAACAAACTTCGGTCTCCATCTCATATTCCGAATCTACTTATGCGACATCGAACCTTAAGCGCGTCACCCTACGGTTCGTGAACTATGCGGACATGATCGAGACTCCTCTCCGACCAATAACCAATAGCGGGACCTGGAGATTCATAATGGCTCCCACACATTCAACGAAAACTTAGTGATCGATTGAACCATTTACATACGATACCGATTCCCTTTGTCACGCGATACTTTACTTGTCCGAGGTTCGATCATCGGTATCTCCATACCTAGTTCAACCTCGTTTCCGACAAGTACTCGTTACTCGTTACCGTGGTGTGTCATCTCTTGTGACCTTGTCACATGCTTGCAAGCTAATTAGATGTCATTCCACCGAGAGGGGCCAAAGTATATCTATCCGTCATCTGGATGGACAAATCCCACTCTTGATCCATATGCCTCAACTCATACTTTCCGAATACTTAATCACATCTTTATAACCACCCATTTACGCAATGGCGTTTGATGTAATCAAAGCATCCTTCCGGTGTAAGTGATTTACATGATCTCATGGTCGAAGGACTAGGTAACTATGTATCGAAAGCTCATAGCAAGTTGAACTTAATGACTTGATCTCATGCTATGCTTACTATGGGTGTGTGTCCATCACATCATTCACCTAATGATATGATCTTGTTATTAATCACATCCAATGTTCATGATCAGGAAACCATGATCATCTATAATCAACAAGCTAGTTAAATGAGAGGCTTACTAGGGACTCTGGTTGTTTACACAACACACATGTATTAATGTTTCCGGTTAATAGAATTATAGCATGGGGAGTAAACATTTATCATGAACACTATGATATAACAATAACTAATTTATTATTGCCTATCTGGCATATCTCCAATAGTCTCTCACTTGCACTAGAGTCAATAATCTAGTTTACATTTGTAAAGATATAACACCTTGGCCTTCTGGTGCTTATCATGTTTTGCTCACGGGAGAGGTTTCAGTCAACGAATCTGACACGCTCAGTCACGGGAGAGTTAGCAGCATTAGTACAATTAAACTAAAAAAATTCACTTGTGTTAAGTACTAACATATATCAAACATCTACTAAAGCATTAGGTACTGTAGCAACCTTTCAAAAATCTCTTTGATCAGAAGAACTAAAAAAGAAAGAGATCTAAGACACAAATGCAAATAGTGCAGAAATCTGTCAAAACTGAACAGCAGGTAAAGATGATTTTTTTTGAAAATTATCTGTTGCTTATCTCAAAAAGTGTTCAACTAACGAAAGTTAGATAATAACCTGGGGCATATGCATAAAAAATGACAGCTCACAATTCCGACCTGCCTATTTTTAAGAATTTTTATGGTAACAGCATAAAATCTGTTTTCACGACAGCAACTTCCCAAACATTACTTTGTTCCTATTAGAGACTATTTTTGGTACAAAAATAAAATAAAAAATGATAAGGAAAGTTCATTAAAGTAGTAATAACTTTCAAGACTCAAAAAAAGAAAAACTACTGTAAATAAAACATGGGTTGTCTCCCATAAGCGCTTTTCTTTAACGCCTTTCAGCTAGGCGCAGTAAAAGTGCGAGCATCAAGTATTATCAAGTGAAGAAGCATCTAGATCAATCACTTCCTCTAAAACACAACTTGTCAAATAAGCACTTTAGATACCCCTTGAGATGATTCAACATGTAAGACACTCTTAGTTGTACTAAAAGTTTTATCAATTTTAAACATATTATGGGGTTTTGGTTTAGGTGCCTTGGGAACATACATAAATTTTTGCTCTTTTCCCACAAAAGCTTTATCCTTCTTAAAACCAAGAGAGGAAAAGGTTGAACTTAAAGTTTCCATAGCCTCCTCTATTTTACTAATTTTAAGGTTTATATTATCATGGGTATTGCTACCTTCTAAAACAATGATTCTTTTATTGATACTTTCTATGAATTCATTAAATTGGCTAGCATTACCAAGGCAATTTGGCAAACTTTTTTCTAGGGAGCTCAATATTTCTATAACATCCTCCAAGGTGTTCTCAGTTTTAACAATATTAGTAGGTGATATTCCTACAAAGCTTTCAATTAAATTGCAGGCTTCCAAAGCAGGAGCACCCAAAAAATTACCCCGTGAGAGTATCCAACACATATCTATTCCAGCTAGATAAACCAACATAAAAGTTTCTAAGGAGGATCATGGTAGAATATTTTTTAGTACATCTATGATGAGCATTACTTATTCTATACCACGCATCTTTCAAACTTTCTCCCCCTTGTTGCTTAAAAGAACGAATCTCAACTTCAGGAATACTCATTTTAGCAAAATCAAAACTAAGCAACAGAAATAACAGCTATAATAGATACTATTTTTTTTTTATGTTTTTTGATATAAAGCCAACTATAAGAGTAAATTAAATTTTTTGTGTTTTCGATATAATAAAGTAAACAAAGAAAGTAAAGTAAACTAAACAAACTGTAAAAAAGTAAAAAAGATTGGAGATGAGAGACTCCCCTTGCAGAAATCCTCTTTCTCCCGCCAACGGCGTCAGAAAAAGTCTTCATGGTGCTCCGGTGATGGCGTTAGACAATCTTGCTGAGCGTTGTTGTGGAAGCGGTTGGGAAACCCCAAGAGGAAGGTATGATGAGCACATCACCAAGTTTTCCCTCAGTACGAAACCAAGGTTTAATCGACCAGTAGGAGAAAGGCGTGACTTCTGAAGGTGTCGCTGGCTGACTAGTGGCAGGGCGCACTACCGGCATCAGCAACAACGTGGAACATGCACACAACACAATCAAAGTACTTTGCCCCAACTTACAGTAAGGTTGTCAATCTCACCGGTTTGCTGAACACAAATGATTAGACGTATCGAATGAAAGGAGATGTTTGCAAAAAGTAAACAGAATATGATTGCGGTTGAATTTATCATTAAAGGAAATAGGACAGGGGTCCACAGTTCACTAGAGGTGTCTCTACATAAATAAATAGCATGTTGAGTAAACAAATTACAACTGAGCAATTAATAGGATATCGATCAATACATGACAAGATGATTACTATGAGATTTGATATGGGCATTACAACATAATACATAGACCGTAATCCAACTGCGTATATGACTAATAATCCACCTTCAGGTTATCGTCCGAACCCCTTTCAGTATTAAGTTGCAAGCAACAGACTATCTCATTAAGCAATGTGTCTATAGTAAACAATATAATTACCCTCGGATAAAATATTGTTGTTTTCTCCCTAGTAGCAACAACACATCTACAATCTTAGAAGTTATAAAGTCACTCTCCCAGAAAACTAGAGGCATGAACCTACTATCGAGCATAAATAACCCACTTGGAGTCACAAGTGTCCACTTGGCCAGAGGTTCTACTAGCAACAGAGAGCATGCAAGATCACAAATAACATATGATATGAATATATAATCAATCTCAACATAGTATACAATATTCATCGGATCCCAGCAAACGAAACATATAGGATTACATAAAGATGATCTTGATCATGTAGAGCTACTCACAAGATCGATACATGAAGCACAAAGTGGAGAAGACAACCATCTAGCTACTGCTATGGACCTATAGTCCAGGGATGAACTACTCACACATCACTTAGGAGGCGGGCATGGCGATGTAGATGCCTTCAGTGATGATTTCCCCCTCCGGCAGGGTGCCGAAAAGAGCTTCAGAATCCCCCTAGATGGGTTCTGCGTTGGCGACCGCGATGGAACTTTTCATGGATGGAGGCTCGGATATCCAGGGTTTTCCCGAGAAGATGTATAAATAGGCGGAAGATTTAGGTCGGTGGGGCGCCTGGTGGGCCCGGACCACCCCTAGGCGCGGGCTAGGTCTAGGCCGCGCCTAGGGCAGGTCTGGCCACCATGCTGCGCCTCTTCGACCCCCCCCCCCTCTCTGGACTTCGTCTTCGTTTCGGTAAAATATTGATTTCGGCTTTTGTTTCGTCGAATTCTGAGAATATTTCCTGTACAACTTTTCTGAAATACAAAAATAGCAGAAAACAGAGAACTGACAATGTGGCATCTTGTTAATAGGTTAGTTCCTAAAATCATGTAAAAGTACAACGAAGTGTAAACAAAACATATGAAACAACTATGGGGCATACAAAATTATAGATACGTTTGAGACGTATCAACCACCAGCCGTGTTTCTCTTTATCCTGAATCCCAAGTCCATACTTATTGGCATTGCCAATGTTAACCCTCGTTATTTGGTGACATTGCATAAAATTAGCATGATGACAAATGCCGCCCATCCAGAGATACAACTAAAGGGAGCTAGAAAAATCTCTGAACTTGTGATCTAGACGTAAGGTGAGGTTGCCAGTGAAAGAAGTTCCTTAGCATGTAAGAAATCCAGCGTCTCGAGCTCCATCTAAAATCTTCAGTACTATCATGTGAGTAAACTGTTCTTATAACTATTTCTTATACAACACAATGTTTTTGTTGTAGTAATGTCCATTAGCTAACTTCGTTCTTTATTTATATAAAAATGGACATATAAAGTTATTCCCATTCAAAATCCACCATACATATCCAACCATCAATATTGTGAGTTTTTGGCACACCGCACAAAATACTTTTATATCAATCTTATACAATAAAATCGAGATATCGATAACCAACTCCAATAAATAGAATTATTTAATATATAATTGTCACCCTTAGAAAGTGTTTTGATATCAATCTTATGCAATAATTTAGAGATATCATAGCTCTTTTGGTCAAAGAAAAACTTTGAAATATGTGCATGCTTTATTCATAGGAACAAAGCGAGTATTACATGAAATCACTCTCTAGTGGTTGACCACGTCAAGCGTTGCCTCACTCCGTGCGACAGCTTTTTTTTTTGTTATGCATTCCAAGATTATTCTTATGTAATGACCTGGCCAAGCTTGTTGTGGTACACCCGATGATAGGATTGGAAGTCATGATAAATAATGCTGCCGTGGATATATAACCAGGAGCGCCCGCACTTAAAAAATACATACTCAGAGTATTTTATTTCTTTCATGTAACTTCAAAAGTTACAATCATCTCAGAGTAATCGTTTAGATCAGAGTTGTCAATATGTCCTCCATTTTGAGCCACATCACTGGATAAGGGTGATTATAGCCGAGCATACTATCGCTATATGTAAAGAGTAGGTGCTACGCTCCGTGAGAGGTGATGGGAGGTCAGCTTTCGCAAGGATGTCATCGCACGTACTTCTCAACGAACAAGGCGCTCTCGTTTTACGAGCTTTTTGTTTGACCAAGAATTGCTTCAAATAGATAAAGATTGTTTATATGCAATTAATATCATCAAAAAGTGTTTTTAATACGAATCCAACGATACTAATTACATATAATATAATCAAGATTTTGTTGCCCAATTTTTATGATCAAAGTTCGTCTTGGGATGCGCGTGCGCCTTATTCCTTGAAACGGAGGTAGTATTTGCTAGAGTGATGACCTTTTCCGCCTGCTCTTTTCATGCGGTATAATTGCGGTTCTTGATCCAATCATGGGCATTGGCGAACGCATACTTCATACCAGTGTAGAGCCCGTCGCACTGACCGAGCGCCTCCTTCGCCTTGGCATCTGATCCTGGCTTCGCTAGCATGCCCTCGATGTCTTCAATGGCTCGGTAGGCATTGCCGATGCCACAGTCAGCCGCGTGCATTGCCAGTCCCCATGCGTCTGTGTCATGGGCCCAGGGGTGATTTCCTAGCTCTTTCACGCGCGCAGAAGTCATAATTGACACCCGCGTTATTATTGGAAGCAGCCCTGCAGACTGTTTCTAGGGTCGCGTCGGCGCCTGACAATGCCAGGGTAATGGTGGTTAGGACCAAAATATTCGTTAGTAGGGTCATGATTTTGTTGGTTTTATTTGGACAGAGGATACTAACTTGGGGTAATTTCCCTAGAGATGTGTGGTCATACTACTGTTTGGAGAAAAATAGGTAGGTGTGTAACTATTAATAGGCACGGGCGGGTTCGAGATAAGCACAAGTATTTAAAAGTTACTTTCATTCTATATACAGTAGGATATTTTAATAAGATATAATTTTTCATTTATTTATGGTAATTAATTATTGAGACATTAAACATGTAGGATGTGTGACTATTTATAGGCAGCGGCAAGTAGAGGATAAGTACTTCTATATCTAGGTTCAGTTTAATAGGATACCATATATTTATGTTAATTACTTATTAGGACATTTAATATTAGTTAAATGGTTTTCTCCATCCGAAAACAAAAGTGAAGCCATCGAAAATAGAAAAACCGTAAAAACCAAGAAAGTTGTATTTGCATGTGTATTTTTATTTATACATTGGTTAGTTCTTACTGTGAAGCCGTGGAAGAAAATTAGAAATTCAAAAGACATGAATTTTGAGCATACATTGATTACCAAAATTATAAGTCTGTTATTTGATTATTATCTAAAATTTTCTAACCTTATGCATAACTTAAAAGTAAAACAGGTCACAATGTGCCATTCGAATAAATAGAAAGGATGCTGCCAAATTCTAATGGATATGTTCCCTATTACCTAGATCCATCTATAGAAATTTCAGCATAGACTTCAAACTATTTTTTACACTAGTTGACATAAGATTGATGTACTTTATTTGTGTTTAAACCAGATGATCATTATTGTTGTTTTCCCGCATTTCATGGTTGTTTGATATGTAGTAGTATTACTGGTAAACTCATGTGATTTTGATTAGTGGAATCCTTGTGTCCCTGGAAAAAATCATTCGCTTTTCCCATTTCTCAAAACCAAAGTGTCTCTTAAATTACACGAAATAGGATATACATGATATCCATTATATTGTTCTCAGTTTCTCAAGCCAGAAAAGAAGTTAGTGCATCTTTGCATCACAAGAATTACGTAAATACCAATATTATAAACACATGATTGAGATACCCATAACCATGGATTCCTATATGATGCCACCATACAAATTTTCCTACGGGCAATGTCTTTTGATAGTGCAGACAAATATATACAAGATTTTGGAGAAACGGAGAGGTAGATACAAAGAGAAATTCTACTGGACTTCACAAAGGATTTAACAACAATATCTACTCATGATGAAAATCTTATGAAATGGGAGGCATAAAGGCATACTCTATAAATATGGCAACCGGAGTCCTTTAATCCAAAAAATCTTTTATAGGAAAATATTCAGAAGTGAGGAGATTTGGTGCATGTAGGAACTAGTGATCTGTTTTTTAAAATGAAAGTCATAGTTCTAAGTACAAAAAAATCTGAAAAAATCCGGATATAGCCCACGAACATCGAAACTATCAATTGGGAATATTGTGTATGTAAGGCTACACAAAAATGAGAAGCCCCACAATGAGGATCATTACTCAAAACACCCGCCTTACCTTTCGTAGACCAGACGAAGCTGTCAAGTTTTCATCAGGCCTGCGTAGGCTGGAAGAGCTTGAAGAAAGTTTACATGTGTCCTATCCCCACGTCGCGTCCCCTCTCATATCCTCGTCTCATTTCAGAAACATGATACAAGCGTCCCACCTTTGCCCCATTCTCTTGCTAGTGAAGGATACATACCACCAAAGAAGGGAGACAGCTATAGGAGGTGGTCATGCGCCATGCAAACAGTCTACTTGGATGATTGCTATGAAGGTCACATACATGGAAACACAAACATCTCCATATGACTTTCTGCTGGTACATTTCCATGTTTTTTCGCGGTAGAGATGGATCCCGACACCTCCCATGCCTAAAGATAAGTGTTTCTTGTTTCATCACCTAGCAAATCCCACATGGTTATATTTCTTACACTATACAAGGCACCGATGTGCTCCTGATTTATATAGTATAGTGTTTCCTCTTCTTATTATGGATTTATGGGAGTTTTTGTGCTATGTGAGTACACATGGGCCTTGTTCTTATTGACTCTGCAGTACAAGTGCAATTCAAACAACCGTATCTAACTTTGAGCTACCATGCATGCCATTGAGTTAGCGGTACCATCAATGACAGATTGCCAAGGATCAATGCCCAAATCTTACGACAATGCACCAGGTACATTGAAGTGTACTTGCTGCTATGCTATGCAAGCCGAGCACTGTCGAGCATAGGAGCTCCGTGCATTGCCCTTGGTTTCAGCACTAGCTAGACAAGCACGCAATCTAGAAAAGGGTGAACTAGTAGTTTTATTGTCTCGAGGCTACGCAAAACAATGAGTCAGTGACCAATGAGTAGAGTTGAAACACGATTTATTTTAGGCATTCAGGAATGCCGTTATGGTTTTGGTTACTAATTCAACGTTCGATCGGAGTGCCTCGTTCGTATAATTGCTAATAAGATCACATTTCCTACTGCCAATTCATTCGGGGTTGCTTTGCTCTCATTGGCAACGATTAGCAGGACCTGCTTGTACTAAATGCAAATGTGCTTCCTCCACAATATTACCACGGCTGCAGTTCTGCATTCAAGACGCGTGAGTTAGATCGGAACACTAGTATGGGGAGGATTTACAGAGAATTGCGCCCCTGTCACGCAACTGGCTGCAAATCTTTGGGCGCGGCGTTTATTTTTTTGAAGTAGGTTTCCCCACATCAAATTTTATCGTTTTTTAAGAGTTACATTACATGATCAAGAAAGCAGAGCTAGAGAGAAGCTCTTGAAGACTAAAACAAACTAGCATTCTATACCAAAAAAAGAGGAAACTAAGTGAAGTTGTTGCAAGGCCATCTCCTTCTTAAAAATTCTTCTAGCTCTACAAAGGCTAGAAAGTTTGTTGAATGGCTCTCTTTGATTGTGAAAAGAAAAAGAAAAACTTCCCCTCGCCCCCACCCCCCAAGGGAGATGGGGCGTCCCACCTCCGTTGCCAGCCACCCCTCCTCCACACCATCTAACCCATCGCCACCACTGACAGAGGTCGACAGACGAAGCCCGGGCGACGCCGGCGGTGCTCCTTCCTTCCCCGCATCATGGAGGATGGGCCAGGGCCCTCCCTCTCCCTAGCGGAGGTGCACCTCGAGAGACTCTGGTCTGGTACGGCTGGGTGTTTTCGGTGGCAGTGATGTCCCGTGACAGCGAGGTTCGGTTGTAGGGGCGCCGACGGCGGATAGCCCCTGGTTCTGGGTGCCCCGTCCCTAGATGGGATCTAGTGGGCTGGGGCTTTACTGTAATGAGGCTTTTTGATGGTGGCAACGATGACTTGGTGGGTTTCCGGGATGGTGGCTCTATGGCCTACCTATTGCAGCAGGGCGGCCGGAGCTTCAAGGGCCCATCTAGGCCCAGCTCATGAGAGGAGACCAGTTAGGGTAGATATATCTCCAACTCATGAGAGCAAAATGGAAGGCAAAAAACAGATGATTCCTAGATTGCAGCTGATGTGGATTGCGCATGGGACATGAGTAATCAGTACTGAAGAAGATTTTCCTCTAAAGGAGCTGCCTAGTAATCTATCCATAACTAGGATCCAAAATAAAACTTTATGTTCGGATTGACAACAGGTATTCCAAATCTATTTCAAAGAAAGGCACACATATTGTTGATCCATAGCAAGCTTGTAAGTTAAGGAAACCTTAAAATTGGCATCACTGCCAAAAGCAACCTATTGGATGCCTGAATCCTATAAACTATCAAGCTAGGGTACCCTGCATCTCGTGAAATTGTGCTAGTGCTTCATTCAACATAGGCAAATGGAAGTGATCCTGAAGAGAGTAAAGACCCAATATAGATGCAAAAAAGATGTTGTCACTTTTGGAGAAGGAGAAAATATGAGGGAATTTTCTGCGGAGGGGTTCATGTAACCACACTTCGTGCCACAAAATAATTGAGGCACCAGAGGCAACTGTGCATTGGGACAATGCTTCAAAAGAAGGAAGGCATTTGAGATAATCTCTCCACCAAATGGATAAATTAAATCTCTTGATTTGGCAAGAGGTAGTGCATTTGAATAATATGTCACCCAAACCAACTTTACCCAAGGCAGATTAGCATGGTTTAAAAACTTATGGAGATGCTTCATGAGGTGAAAATTATTCTGCTCTCCAAGATTAATAACTCCAAGACCACCTTGATCTTTGGGACAACAAACCATCTTCCATGCAACCTAAGGCCTACTTTTTTTACTCAATATCTCTTTTTCTCCAAAGATAGTGCCTTCTCTATTTATCAAATTCCTTTAAAAACCAATGATATACCTTTAGTGTGCTTAGGTAAAAATGGTGGTAAGGAGGACATAACTGAGTTTACTAGCCGAAACTTATCGCCATAATTGAGGAATATGGAACACGGTGATAATCTCCTCTAGCCAGTGAGGAGTAAAGGCATGCAAACTATTTTCTTGGATTATTTGTGGTGCTCAAAGGAAGACCATGTATGTAAAAGGTAAACTACCTTGGACGTCATGGTTGTCGCGTAAGGCCGGACGGTGGCTCAGCGTCCTCCTCACACTTGTTGATTCCCTCTTTAATTTAGGTTGATCAGCTAACACAAACATGCACTTGATCTGCTATATATATTGTGCAAATATGGAGAACTGCATATATGTCTCAATGTCCATGTCCACCATGGAGAAGTAGTCTCACAATCTTGGTGAGAATCTTTGTGCTGATGATACCTTTAAGTACACGAACTCGGTAGGAGGGTTCCAATATTTGACATGTACAAGGTATGACTTGTCCTTTGCTGGGAGTAAGTTTTGTCAATATTTGAGAGGGTCAAACGAATTCTTTGGTATGTAAAGGGTACAATATCCGCAAGGCTGAAGATTCAGAAGCCACCCTCAGCCATTCTAATCCATACCAATGCTAATTTGTCCACGTGTTCAGATGATTGGCGATCTATGGGTGGCTTAGCCGTATTTCTTAGACCAAATCTCATATCCTAGAGTTCTCGCAAACAACCCATGTTTTCTTCTTCTAGCACCGAGGCGGAGTATAAGGCTCTACCTAATAGCTCAGCTGGATATGGATCTAGATCGCGCCAAAGAATCTTGGTGATAGGCCACCAATTTTATGGTGTGATAATCTTTGAGCCACATGTCTACAAATATGGTGTTTCATGGCGACAGAAAACACATTGACATTGATTTTAATTCTTTGTGTGAGAAGATTTCTTTAGGAGCACTAGACATTCAATTTATCACGCCCGGAGATCGGCTAGCCTTTCTCTTCGCAAATTGAGCTACTCAAGAGAGTTTTCAACGGTTTAGAATGAAAAGGGGCTATTATGATAGAATCGAATAGCTAATGTTTAGAGATTTTATGTGATCTTGAATATTTGAAAAGGATAAAAAACAATCACATGTAATTTTTTGTGTAAGTAATGAGAAGCCCCACGATGGCCAATGGGGATCTTTACTCCAAAACACCCCGCTTAGCTAGCTGTCGTAGATTAGCCAAAGCTGGCAAGTTTTTATCAGGCTTGCGAGCGCTCGAAGAGCTTGAAGAGAAAATTCACACGTGCTCCTTTCCAGGGTCTCCTCCCCTATCATCTCCTCGTCCCATTGCCTCATTCTGATACGTGTGTCGCACCCTTGCACCACACTCTTGCCGGTGAAGGTTAGAGTCAACCGAAGGAGGGCCGCACCTACATGAGGCAGTTCTTGTCTGATTGCTATGCAGGGCACACAGATGGAAACAGTAGCACCTCAGTGTGATATGTTGACACGACATTCACGGATGATTTTGTCGTAGAGATGGATCCCGACACCTCCCAGTCCTGAAGATAACTGTGTCTTGTTTTAACAAGCAAATCCCACATATTTATAGTCTAGGGCAATGCAAGGCACCGATGCGCCCCTGATTTATATAGAGAGTTTCCTTTTATTATCACAAGAGTTGTCGTGCTAGGTGAGTACACATGCGCGTTGTGTTCATTGACTCTGCAGTACGAGCGCTAGTTAACTCAAAGGTACTCCAGAGTCAACTGCGCTCGTACTGCAGAGCCTAACTTTGATTTACCTCCAGAGTCAACTCGGCACCGACCACTACGGCCACTGACGCCTTTTGCCTCGGAAGAAGGCAAGAACGGTAAGGCCACAATGTTCCGAGGTCCACACACGCCATCCATCGATCGATCGAGCGACCATTGGGCACGTAAGTTCTGCGCTGCATGTACATGCTCAGCTGTACACGTCACGCAGGGACGGCCCCATGCTGGGTTAGCTACCGTACCATGGAATATTTGGAAGTGTGCAACGAACGGATGTTGCAATGCGACGGTATGATCTTCGTGTTCGATGACAACGCAGTTCACTCTCTAATGCGCACAAACTGTTCATACACTTTCCTAAATTGGATCGAACGAAGCACTGATTGGAATCATGATTAGTTGGTTGAAGGAATTACAACATCTTCGGTTGTAAAGTTTTGGGTGGTCTAGGTCAAGGTGGCTGGGATAACGTGCGCTTCTTTTTAGCGGCTCAAAGATGACATGCATTCATCACTTGCTCCAAAGTCCAAACATCCACTCGACAACTACACCATTGTTTGATTACATCATACCGGTCTTGGAGAGATCTCATCATGCAGGTTGATAGTTTTGGAATAGGTGACATGAACCGATGATTTTTTTACTCAAACTGTTGCCAATACTTATTTTTTTCGAGGTTGAACAGTGGGTTTCCCCACTGTATTTTTATTTTTATATATAAGGCAAAAAGAGTCCAAAAAATTCTAGAGTACAACTAAAGAAGTGCTAGAGTAGAGCACCTCAAAAAAAAAAAAAAAAAGAGAAACTACAGAAGCTACAGAAGCTAAACTAAAAAATCAATCTTACAACAAACAGAGCCATATCTCCCAGCCATAGCCTTAGATGAAATGCTTTACCCAATCTGCAAGCCCAGCATAAGACTTCCGTTTTGCCTTGAAAACCAAGAGAGCAAACTCCTCCTTGAATAATTTCTTGCATCGATATAAATTGGGATTAATGCCTTTAAAAAGAAAATCATTCTGAGATCTCCAAATGGACCAGCAGCCAAGGATAATAATATCTAGGGAGAAAGATTTCCCAACGGCAGCAGAGAGTGAATCAATGACCTCTATGTGAAAAGATGATTGCCCTGAATCCATAGGAATAGTCCAGCCTGGACAAATATATTGCCAACACATGAGGACAAAAGGGCATGTGAAGAATAGATGATTCCTTGACTCCAGATACAAAGAGCCACACATAGCACAAGTACAATCTGGCAGGAAAAATTCTTTGTTTGCAACAGTTGTCTTGTATTTAGTCTATCTTGTAGTAACAACCAGAAGAAAACTTTGTGCTTAGAATGACAACACGTTTTCCAGAGCTTCTTGATAGTAGGGCAAACTAGATGCTGACCAACAAAGTGCTTGTATGCTTTAGAGACTTTGAAGTTGGTAATGCTTCCAAAAACCTCCCAAGAATCAGAATTAGAACTTTCAGGAAGATTTAAAATAATATCTTCGAGAGTTTGAAACTGAGCAAAAGCTTCATTGGACAAAGGTAAATGGAACAGGGCTGAAAGTTGCTCTAAAGACCTTGCTTGAAGAATTGAAGCAGCTTCATCAACTGTAAAGGAATACAAATATGGAGTTATTGGTTTGTTGAGGATTTCCGAGTGCGCGATAGCACCCCGGCCTGCATGTTCGACTAGATCTTCTATGGACATATCTTCCCCGTGTTCGAGGATACATCCTTCTCCGGGATCCGGCACAACGCGATAGCGCGGCCGCGAAGGCGGAGTCTCCGAGTTGGACGGGCCTGGAAGTCCGGCGTCTATCGGAGTCGCTTCTTCGTCAGTTCCTTGCTCCAGCCCATTTATGGTCGCAAGGACCTCCTTTGGCAGGGCGGATTCTGCTTCAGCTTGCTCCTCATCTTCCAACTCCTTCATAGCACGGTTGTACTCTTCAGTGTCCATGAAGGAATCATCGCCAGATGTTGGGCTCAAGTTGCCGAGGATTGATTCTTCTTTTTCTCCGGCCTCCCCTTGCTGATCCGGAACATTGTTCTCTCCGGCAACCTCTTGCTGATCCAGAGTGTCATTGTTTTTGGTAGCCTCGACCTGCATGGGTCCGGCTCCGTCCTGAGGAGGGGCGGTTCCTGCGATATGTGCGAGGAAGTGCACGAAGTGGCACCTCTGCCTCTCTAACACCTGGGAGATCCAGTCGGATCTACATTGGCCTTCCACTGTAATTTCCTGCTCAGGGGTGGATTGGGTGGGTTTTAAAATTTCCAGATCTAAGGCGGAATCTTCCTGAGGAAGTTCCTGCGACTTAGATCGGATCTTTGCGACAGCGTCCAGCTCACGGCGGTCGCGTCAGCGTTACTTACCAGGGCGTTTCCATCGGAATCGACGGTTTCGCCGATGAAGATGTGAATGCCGCCGATTGGGACGATGGAGAGCTTGATGGGGTCGGTTGATACGTCTCAAACGTATCTATAATTTCTTATGTTCCATGCTAGTTTTATGATAATACTCACATGCTTTATACACACTTTACATCATTTATACACATTTTCCGGCACTAACCTATTAACGAGATGCCGAAGCGCCAGTTCCTGTTTTGTGCTGTTTTTGGTTTCAGAAACCCTACACAGGAAATATTCTCGGAATTGGACGAAACGAACGCCCAGGGTCTTATTTTTCCACGAGCTTCCAGAAGACCGAAGGAGATACGAAGTGGGGCCACGAGGTGGCGACACCACAAGGCGGCGCGGCCAAGGAGGGGCCCGCGCCGCCCTATGGTGTGGGCCCCTCGTGAGCCCCCGACTCGCCCTTCCGCCTACTTATACTCTCCGTCGCGAAAACCCTATTACCGAGAGCCACGATACGGAAAAGTTCCGGAGACGCCGCCGCCGCCAATCCCATCTCGGGGGATTCAGGAGATCACCTCCGGCACCCCGCCGGAGAGGGGAATCATCTCCCGGAGGACTCTACATCACCATGATCGCCTCCGGACTGATGTGTGAGTAGTTCATCCTTGGACTATGGGTCCATAGCAGTAGCTAGATGGTTGTCTTCTCCTCTTGTGCTATCATGTTAGATCTTGTGAGCTGCCTATCATGATCAAGATCGTCTATTTGTAATGCTACATGTTGTGTTTGTAGGGATCCGATGAATATGGAATACAATGTCAAGTTGATTATTGATCTATCATATATGTGTTGTTTATGTTCTTGCATGCTCTCCGTTGCTAGTAGAGGCTCTGGCCAAGTTGATACTTGTGACTCCAAGAGGGAGTATTTATGCTCGATAGTGGGTTCATGCCTCCATTGAATTTGGGATAGTGACAGAAAGTTCTAAGGTTGTGGATGTGCTATTGCCACTAGGGATAAAACATCAATTCTTTGTCTAAGGATATTTGTGTTGATTACATTACGCACCGTACTTAATGCAATTGTCTGTTGTTTGCAACTTAATACTGGAAGGGGTGCGGATGCTAACCCGAAGGTGGACTTTTTAGGCATAGATGCATGCTCGGATAGCGGTCTATGTACTTTGTCGTAATGCCCTAATTAAATCTCATATTAGTCATCATGATATGTATGTGCATTGTTATGCCCTCTCTATTTGTCAATTGCCCAACTGTAATTTGTTCACCCAACATGCTATTTCTTATTGGAGAGACACCACTAGTGAACTATGGACCCCGGTCCATTCTTTTACATCTGAAATACAATCTACTGCAAACTCTGTTCTCTGTTGTTCTTCGCAAACAAACATCATATTCCACATCATACGTTTAATCTTTTGTTTACAGCAAGCCGGTGAGATTGACAACCTCACTGTTAAGTTGGGGCAAAGTATTTTGATTGTGTTGTGCAGGTTCCACGTTGGCGCCGGAATCCCTGGTGTTGCGCCGCACTACACTCCTCCGCCAACAACCTTCACGTGGCCTTCATCTCCTACTGGTTCGATAACCTTGGTTTCTTACTGAGGGAAAACTTGCTGCTGTACGCATCACACCTTCCTCTTGGGGTTCCCAACGGACGTGTGTCTCACGCGCCATCAAGCATTTTTTCTGGCGCCGTTGCCGGGGAGATCAAGACACGCTGCAAGGGGAGTCTCCCACATCCAATCTCTTTACTTTGTTTTTGTCTTGCTTTACTTTACTTTATTTACTGCTTTGTTTGCTTTCTCTATATCAAAAATACAAAAAAATTAGTTACTTGCTTTACTTACTGTCTTGTTTGCGTTCTTTATATCAAAAACACAAAAAAATTAGTTACTTGCATTTACTCTACTTTATTTAGTTTGCTTTATTTACTACTGTTAAAATGAATACTCCTAAGAACACTAAGTTGTGTGATTTCACTAGCACAAATAATAATGATTTTATATGCACTCGTATTGCTGCACCTGCTACTACAGTAGAATTCTATGAAATTAAACCTGCTTTACTAAATCTTGTTATGAGAGAGCAATTTTCTGGTGTTAGTTCGGATGATGCTGCTGCCCATCTTAATAATTTTGTTGAACTTTGTGAAATGCAAAAGTATAAGGATGTAGATGGTGACATTATAAAATTGAAATTGTTTCCTTTCTCCTTAAGAGGAAGAGCTAAAGATTAGTTGCTATCTTTGCCTAAAAATAGTATTGATTCATGGACTAAATGTAAAGATGCTTTCATTGGTAGATATTATCCTCCCGCTAAAATTATATCTTTGAGAAGTAGCATAATGAATTTTAAGCAATTGTATAATGAACATGTTGCTCAAGCATGGGAAAGAATGAAATCTTTGGTAAAGAATTGCCCTACCCATGGACTAACTACTTGGATGATCATCCAAACCTTCTATGCAGGACTGAATTTTTCTTCGCGGAACCTATTGGATTCAGCTGCTGGAGGTACTTTTATGTCCATCACCTTAGGCGCCGCAACAAAGCTTCTTGATAATATGATGATCAATTACTCTGAATGGCACACTAAAAGGGCTCCACAAGGTAAGAAGGTAAATTATGTTGAAGAAACCTCCTCCTTGAGTGATAAGATTGATGCTATTATGACTATGTTTGTTAATGGTAGATCTAATGTTGATCCTAATAATGTTCCTTTAGCTTCATTGGTTGCTCAAGAGGAGCATGTTGATGTGAACTTCATTAAAAGTAATAATTTCAACAACAATGCTTATAGGAATAATTCTGGTAACAACTATAGGCCATATCCTTCTAATAATGGTAATGATTATGGTAATTCTTATGGTAATTCTTACAAAAATAATAGGAGTGTACCCTCTGGTCTTGAAGCCATGCTTAAAGAATTTATTAGTACACAAACTGCTTTTAATAAATCTGTTGAAGAAAAGCTTGGTAAAATTGATGTTCTTGCTTCTAAGGTTGATAGTCTTGCTGCTGATGTTGATCTTTTAAAATTGAAAGTTATGCCTAAAGAAGATAAAGATATTAAGTCATTTGCTACATCAAACGCTATCCAAGTTCGAATTAATGAAAATATTAGATTGATGGCTGAATTGCATGCTAGGTGGGAAAGAGAAGAAAAACTAGCTAAAGAGAATAATGTAGCTAAAGTTTGGACTATACCACCACTAGTAATGTTGATGCTTCACATGTTGCTAAACCTCCTACTATCAATGGTAAAATAATTGGTGTTGGCAATGTTTCTACTCCTAGTGCAAAGCGTGCAAAATTTTCTGAAACTGCTAAAACTGCTGAAACTGTTTGTGATAAAAGTGCTGACATTTTTCAAAATATTGGGGACAATGATCCCATTGCTTTAGATCATAATGGTTTATATTTTTATGATTGTCATATCTCTGAAGTTATTAAGTTCTTACAAAAACTTGCTAGAAGTCCTAATGCTAGTGCTATAAATTTGGCCTTTACAAAACATATTACAAATGCTCTCATAAAAGATAGAGAAGATAAATTAAAACTTGAAACTTCTATTCCTAGGAAGTTGGAAGATGGTTGGGAGCCCATCATTAAAATGAGGGTCAGTGATTTTGATTGTAATGCTTTATGTGATCTTGGTGCAAGTATTTCTGTTATGCCTAAGAAACTCTATGATATGCTTGACTTGAAACCATTGAAAAATTGTTATTTGGAAGTTAATCTCGCTGATAATTCTATAAAGAAACCTTTGGGGAGGATTAATAATGTTCACATTACGGTTAACAATAACCTTGTCCCCGTTGATTTTGTTGTCTTGGATATTGAATGCAATGCATCTTGTCCCATTATTTTGGGAAGACCTTTTCTTCGAACTGTTGGTGCTATTATTGATATGAAGGAAGGGAATATTAAGTATCAATTTCCTCTCAAGAAAGGTATGGAACACTTCCCTAGAAAGAGAATGAGGTTACCTTTTGATTCTATTATTAGAACCAATTATGATGTTGATGCTTCATCTCTTGATAATACTTTTCACACTTTCTGCGCCTAGCTGAAAGGCGTTAAAGAAAAGCGCTTATGGGAGACAACCCATTATTTTACTTCTGCAATTTTGTTTTATATTTGAGTCTTGGAAGTTGTTACTACTGTAGCAACCTCTCCTTATCTTTATTTTATTGCATTGTTGTGCCAAGTAAAGTCTTTGATAGTAAGGTTAATACTAGATTTGGATTACTGCGCAGAAATAGATTTCTTGCTCGTCACGAATTTGAGTAGACCTCTCTGTAGGTAACTCAGAAAAATCTGCCAATTTTCGTGTGTGATCCTCAGATATGTATGCAACTTTCATTCAATTTGAGCTTTTTCATCTGAGCAAGTTAAGTGCCCCTGAAAAATTCGTCTTTACGGACTGTTCTGTTTTTAACAGATTCTGTCTTTTATTTCGCATTGCCTCTTTTGCTATGTTGAATGGATTTCTTTGTTCCATTAACTTTCAGTAGCTTTGTGCAATGTCCAGAAGTGTTAAGAATGATTATGTCACCTCTGAATATGTGAATTTTTAATTATGCACTAACCCTCTAATGAGTTTGTTTTGAGTTTGGTGTGGAGGAAGTTTTCAAGGATCAAGAGAGGAGGATGATACAATATGATCAAGAAGAGTGAAAATTCTAAGCTTGGGGATGCCCCCGTGGTTCATCCCTGCATATTTCAAGAAGACTCAAGCATCTAAGCTTGGGGATGCCCAAGGCATCCCCTTCTTCATCGAGAACTTATCAGGTCACCTCTAGTGAAACTATATGTTTATTCCGTCACATCTTATGTGCTTTACTTGGAGCGTCTGTATGTTTTTGTTTTTGTTTGAATAAAATCGGATCCTAGCATTCCTTGTGTGGGAGAGAGAGACGATCCGCTGTTTCATATGAACACTGGTGTTCTTAGCTTTACTTTTAATGTTCATGGCGAAGGTTGAAACTGCTTCGTTCATTGTTATATTGTTGGAAACAGAAAATGCTTCATGTGGTAATTGGTATAATGTCTTGAATAATTTGATACTTGGCAATTGTTGTGCTCAAATAGATCATGTTTAAGATCTTGCATCATGTAATTTGCACCTATTAATGAAGAACTACCATAGAGCTTGTTGAAATCTGGTTTGCATCATTGGTCTCTCTAAAGTCTAGATATTTTCTGGTGAAGTGTTTGAACAACAAGGAGACAGTGTAGAGTCATATAATGCTTGCAATATGTTTTTATGTAAGTTTTGCTGTACCGGTTCATACTTGAGTTTGCTTCAAACAACCTTGCTAGCCAAAGCCTTGTACTGAGAGGGAATACTTCTCGTGCATCCAAATCCTTGAGCCAAAACCTATGCCATTTGTGTCCACCATACCTACCCACTATGTGGTATTTCTCTGCCATTCCAAAGTAAATTACTTGAGTGATACCTTTAAAATTTCATTCTTTGTCTTTGCAATACATAGCTCATGGGAAAATAGCCTTAAAAACTATTGTGGTATTGAATATGTTACTTATGTATCTTATTTCTTATAAGTTGCTTGTTGAGCGGTAACCATGTTTCTGGGGATGCCATCAACTATTACACCTTTGTTGAATATCATGTGAGTTGCTATGCATGTTCGTCTTGTCTGAAGTAAGGGTGATTTATCATGATCAAATGGTTTGAGTATGCATATTGTTAGAGAAGAACATTGGGCCGCTAACTAAAGCCATGAATCATGGTGGAAGTTTCAGTTTGGATATTAATCCTCAAATCTCTTATGAGAATATTATCTGTTGTTGAATGCTTAAGCATTAAAGAGGAGTCCATTATCTGTTGTTTATGTTGTCCCGGTATGGATGTCCTAAGTTGAGATCTATCAAAAAACGAGAAATCAAATGCGATCTCTCTCCTTGGACCTTTGTACAGGTGATACGTCTCCGACGTATCGATAATTTCTTATGTTCCATGCCACATTATTGATGATATCTACATGTTTTATGCATACTTTATGTCATATTTATGCATTTTCCAGCACTAACCTATTAACGAGATGCCGAAGAGCCAGTTGCTGTTTTCTGCTGTTTTTGGTTTCAGAAATCCTAGTAAGGAAATATTCTCGGAATTGGACGAAATCAACGCCCACGGGCCTATTTTTGCACAAAGCTTCCAGAAGACCGGAGGACTTACGAAGTGGGGCCACGAGGTGGCAACACAACAGGGCGGCGCAGCCTGGGCCTTGGCCGCGCGGCCCTGGTGTGTGGGCCCCTCGTGACGCCCCTTTACCTGCCCTTCCGCCTACATATAGTCTTCGTCGCGAAACCCCCAGTACCGAGAGCCATGATGTCTACTGGAGCTTCTATTCTTGTAGACAGTGTTGGGCCTCCAAGAGCAGAGGTTTGTAGAACAGACAGCAAGTTTCCCTTAAGTGGATCACCCAAGGTTTATCGATCTCGGGAGGAAGAGGTCAAAGATATCCCTCTCAAGCAACCCCGCAACCACAAAGCAAGAAGTCTCTTGTGTCCCCAACACACCTAATAGGTGCACTAGTTCGGCGAAGAGATAGTGAAATACAAGTGGTATGAATGAATATGAGCAGTAGTAACGGCGCCATAAAAGTGCTTGCTGGCGTGCAGTTGATGGTAGTAATATTGCAGGAAGTAAAGATGCAGTAAAACAAGAAACAAGCAACGATAGCGATATTTAGGAACAAGGCCTAGGGATCATACTTTCACTAGTGGACACTCTCAACATTGATCACATAACAGAATAAATAGATAGATGCTAGACTCTACACTCTCTTGTTAGATGATGAACACCACTAACTGTGTAGGATTACACGAACCCTCAATGACGGAGTTAACAAGCTCCACAATATTGAATGTTCATGTTTAAATAACCTTAGAGTGCATGACAGATCAACATAACCAAACCAAGTACTAACATAGCATGCACACTGTCACCTTCACACTACGAAAGGAGGAATAGATCACATCAACACTATCATAGCAATAGTTAACTTCATAATCTACAAGAGATCACAATCATAGCCCACGCCAAGTACTACACGATGCACACACTGTCACCATTACACCGTGCAGGAGGAATTAACTACTTTAATAACATCACTAGAGTAGCACGCAAATATATTGTGATACAAAACACATTGCAATCATAAAGAGATATAAATAAGCACTTCACTATGCCATTCATAATAGTGAATAAGTATTCTGTGAAATATAGCCTAAGAGACCCACACGATGCACACACTGTCACCTTTACACACGTGGGACAAGGAGTCTCCGGAGATCACATAAGTAAAATCCACTTGACTAGCACAATGACATCTATATTACAAGCATCATCATATGAATCTCAATCATGTAAGGCAGCTCATGAGATTATTGTATTGAAGCACATAGGAGAGAGATTAACCACATAGCTACCGGTACAGCCCCGAGCCTCGATGGAGAACTACTCCCTCCTCATGGGAGACAAGCAGCGTTGATGAAGATGGCGGTGGTGTCGATGGAGGAGCCTTCCGGGGCACTTCCCCGTCCCGGCGGCGTGCCGGAACGGGAGACTCCTGTCCCCGGCATCTTGGCTTCGCGATGGCGGCGGCTCTGGAAGGTTTCTCGTACCGTGGCTTTTTCGTGTCGAAGTTTTAGGTCAGGGACCTTTATATAGGCGAAGAGGCGGCGTCAGAAGGTCAACGAGGCGACGACACACTAGGGGGGCGCGCCCCCCCTAGGGCCGCGCCGGCCTATCATCTGGAGGCCCAGTGGCCCCCCTCTGGCCTCTCTCGGGTGTTCTGGAAGCTTCGTGGAAAAATAGGATGCAAGGCGTTGATTTCGTCCGATTCCGAGAATATTTCCTTACTAGGATTTCTGAAACCAAAAACAGCAGAAAACAGGAACTGGCCCTTCGGCATCTCGTCAATAGGTTAGTTCCGGAAAACGCATAATAATGACATAAAGTATGCATAAAACATGTAGATATCATCAATAATGTGGCATGGAACATAAGAAATTATCGATACGTCGGAGACGTATCAGCATCCCCAAGCTTAGTTCTCGCTCGTCCCGAGCAGGTAAACGATAACAAAGATAATTTCTGGAGTGACATGCCATCATAACCTTGATCATACTATTGTAAGCATATGTAATGAATGCAGCGATCAAAACAATGGTAATGACATGAGTAAACAAATGAATCATAAAGCAAAGACTTTTCATGAATAGCACTTCAAGACAAGCATCAATAAGTCTTGCATAAGAGTTAACTCATAAAGCAATAAATTCATAGTAAAGATATTGAAGCAACACAAAGGAAGATTAAGTTTCAGCGGTTGCTTTCAACTTATAACATGTATATCTCATGGATATTGTCAATGTAAAGTAATATAACAAGTGCAATATGCAAGTATGTAGGAATCAATGCACAGTTCACACAAGTGTTTGCTTCTTGAGGTGGAGAGAGATAGGTGAACTGACTCAACATAAAAGGTAAAAGAATGGCCATTCGCAGAGGGAAGCATTGATTGCTATATTTGTGCTAGAGCTTTGGTTTTGAAAACATAAAGAGAGCATAAAAGTAAAATTTTGAGAGGTGTTTGTTGTTGTCAACGAATGGTAGTGGGCACTCTAACTACCTCATCAACCGGACTTTCAAGAGCGGCTCCCATGAAGGACGTTATCTCTACCAAGCAAGGTAGATCATCCCTCTTCTCTTTTGTTTACACATGTACTTTAGTTTAGTTTTTCTTTATTTATGGATGACACTCCTCCCAACCTTTTGCTTACACAAGCCATGGCTAACCGAATCCTCTGGTGCCTTCCAACATTCACATACCATGGAGGAGTGTCTATTTGCAAAATTAAGTTGCTTACCGATGAATCGAGCAAAACATGTGAAGAGAATTATCAATGAAAGTTAATTAATTGGGGCTGGGAACCCCATTGCCAGCTCTTTTTGCAAAATTATTGGATAAGCAGATGTGCCACTAGTCCATTGTGAAAGTCTGTTAAAAGTAAATGACAAGATCGAAAGATAAAACACCACATACTTCCTCATGAGCTATAAAACATTGACACAAATAAGAGGTGATAAATTTTGAATTATTTAAAGGTAGCACTCAAGCAATTTACTTTGGAATGGCGGAGAAATACCATGTAGTAGGTAGGTATGGTGGACACAAATGGCATAGTGGTTGGCTCAAGGATTTTGGATGCATGAGAAGTATTCCCTCTCGATACAAGGTTTAGGCTAGCAAGGTTATTTGAAACAAACACAAGGATGAACCGGTGCAGCAAAACTCACATAAAAGACATATTGTAAACATTATAAGACTCTACACCGTCTTCCTTGTTGTTCAAACTCTTTACTAGAAATTATCTAGACCTTAGAGAGACCAATTATGCAAACCAAATTTTAGCAAGCTCTATGTATTTCTTCATTAATAGGTGCAAAGTATATGATGCAAGAGCTTAAACATGAGCACAACAATTGCCAAGTATCAAATTATTCAAGACATTTTAGAATTACTACATGTAGCATTTCCCGATTCCAACCATATAACAATTAACGAAGCAGTTTCAACCTTCGCCATGAATATTAAAAGCTAAGAACACATGTGTTCATATGAACCAGCGGAGCGTGTCTCTCTCCCACACAAGCATTTATTCAAAAAAAAACAAAAACAAAAACAAACAGACGCTCCAAGTAAAGTACATAAGATGTGACCGAATAAAAATATAGTTTCAAGAGAAGGAACCTCATAAGTTGTCGATGAAGAAGGGGATGCCCAACATCCCCAATCTTGGACGCTTGAGTCTTCTTGAAATATGCAGGGGTGAACCACCGGGGCATCCCCAAGCTTAGAGCTTTCACTCTTCTTGATCATAGTATATCATCCTCCTCTCTTGACCCTTGAAAACTTCCTCCACACCAAACTCAAAGCAAACTCATTAGAGGGTTATTGCATAATCAAAAACTCACATGTTTAGAGGTGACACAATCATTCTTAACACTTCTGGACATTGCTCAAAGCTACTGGAAGGTAATGGAACAAAGAAATCCACCCAACACAGTGAAAGAAGCAATGCGAAATAAAAGGCAGAATCTGTCAAAACAGAACAGTCCGTAAAGACGAATTTTATTGAGGCACCAGACTTGCTCAGATGAAAATGCCCAAATTGAATGAAAGTTGCGTACATATCTGAGGATCACTCACGTAAAGTGGCATAATTTTCTGAGTTACCTACAGAGAATTAGGCCCAGATTCGTGACAGCAAGAAATCTGTTTCTCGCGCAGTAATCCAAATCTAGTATGAACCTTACTATCAAAGACTTTACTTGGCACAACAATGCAATAAAAATAAGATAAGGAGAGGTTGCTACAGTAGTAACAACTTCCAAGACTCAAATATAAAACAAAAGTACTGTAGTAAAATAAACACATGGGTTATCTTCCAAGAAGTGCTTTCTTTATAGCCATTAAGATGGGCTCAACAGTTTTAATGATGCACTCGCAAGAAATAGTAGTTGAAGCAAAAGAGAGCATCAAAAGGCAAATTCAAAACAAATTTAAGCCTAACATGCTTCCTATGCATAGGAATCTTGTAAATAAACAAATTCATGAAGCATGATGCAACAAGCATTGAAAGATAAAACAAGTGCAGCTTCAAGATTTTCAGCAAAAAGAGAGATGTTTTAGTAACATGAAAATTTCTACAACCATATTTTCCTCTCTCATAATAATATCCAGTAGCATCATGAGCAAACTCAACAATATAACTATCAAATGAAACATTCCTATCATGAGTCTCATGCATAAAATTATTACTCCCCACATAGGCATAATCAATTTTATTAGTTGTAGTGGGAGCAAATTCAACAAAGTAGCTATCATTATTATTCTCATCATCAAATATAGGAGGCATATTGTAATCATAATCAAATTTATCCTCCATAACAGGCGGTACTAAAAGACTACTATCATTATAATCATCATAAATAGGAGGCAAAGTATCATCAAAGAAAATTTTCTCCTCAATGCTTGGGGGACTAAAAAGATCTTGAAAACTAGCTTCCCCAAGCTTAGAACTTTCTATATCATTATCAACAATGGTGTTCAAAGCGTTCATACTAATATTACTACCAGCATGCAAATAAGGTTCCATAGGTTTTTTAATTTTCGCATCAAACCATCCATGTCTTAAATCAGGAAATAGAATAAGAAGCTCATTCGTTGTCCATTATGCCAAACTAGTGTAAACAAGAAACAAAAAGATGCAATTGCAGGATCTAAAGGAAATAGCTTCGAGCACACACACAACAACGAATGAAAAGTACTATACCCGGGACCGGAGTATGAGTGCCTTTTACCTTTCCTCCCAGCAACGGCGCTGTAAAAGTGCTTGATGTCTACTCGGAGCTTCTATTCTTATAGACAGTGTTGGGCCTCCAAGAGCAGAGGTTTGTAGAACAGCAGCAAGTTTCCCTTAAGTGGATCACCCAAGGTTTATCGATCTCGTGGAGGAAGAGGTCAAAGATATCCCTCTCAAGCAACCCCGCAACCACAAAGCAAGAAGTCTCTTGTGTCCCCAACACACCTAATAGGTGCACTAGTTCGGCGAAGAGATAGTGAAATACAAGTGGTATGAATGAATATGAGCAGTAGTAACGGCGCCTGAAAAGTGCTTGTCGGCGTGCAGTTGATGGTAGTAATATTGCAGGAAGTAAAGATGCAGTAGAAACAAGAACAAGCAGCGATAGCAGTATTTAGGAACAAGGCCTAGGGATCATACTTTCACTAGTGGACACTCTCAACATTGATCACATAACAGAATAAATAGATAGATGCTAGACTCTACACTCTCTTGTTAGATGATGGACACCACTAACTGTGTAGGATTACACGAACCCTCAATGCCGGAGTTAACAAGCTCCACAATATTCAATGTTCATGTTTAAATAACCTTAGAGTGCATGACAGATCAACATAACCAAACCAAGTACTAACATAGCATGCACACTGTCACCTTCACACTACGAAAGGAGGAATAGATCACATTGATGGCGTGTAACTCACACGTTCGTTGGGAACCCCAAGAGGAAGGTATGATGCGCACAGCAGCAAGTTTTCCCTCAGAAAGAAACCAAGGTTTATCGAACCAGGAGGAGCCAAGAAGCACGTTGAAGGTTGATGGCGGCGGGATGTAGTGCGGCGCAACACCGGAGATTCCGGCGCCAACGTGGAACCCGCACAACACAACCAAAGTACTTTGCCCCAACGAAACAGTGAGGTTGTCAATCTCACCGGCTTGCCGTAACAAAGGATTAACCGTATTGTGTGGAAGATGATTGTTTGCAAGAAAACAAGTAAAGAACAAGTATTGCGATAGATTGTATGCGATGTAAAGAATAGGACCGGGGTCCACAGCTCACTAGAGGTGTCTCTCCCATAAGATAAAAGCATGTTGGGTGAACAAATTACAGTCGGGCAATTGACAAATAGAGAGGGCATAACAATGCACATACATGACATGATAAATATAGTGAGATTTAATTGGGCATTACGACAAAGTACATAGACCGCTATCCAAAGCATGCATCTATGCCTAAAAAGTCCACCTTCAGAGTTATCATCCGAACCCCTTCCAAGTATTAAGTTGTAAAACAACGGACAATTGCATTAAGTATGGTGCGTAATGTAATCAATAACTACATCCTTAGACATAGCATCAATGTTTTATCCCTAGTGGCAACAAGACATCCACAACCTTAGAACCTTCCGGCATCGTCCCGCATTCAATGGAGGCATGAACCCACTATCGAGCATAAATACTCCCTCTTGGAGTTAAGAGCAAAAACTTGGCCAGAGCCTCTACTAATAACGGAGAGCATGCAAGATCATAAACAACTCATAGGTAATAACTTGATAATTATCATAACATAGTATTCTCTATCCATCTGATCCCGACAAACACAACATATAGAATTACAGATAGATGATCTTGATCATGTTAGGCAGCTCCCAAGATCCAACAACGAAGCACAATGAGGAGAAGACAACCATCTAGCTACTGCTATGGACCCATAGTCCAGGGGTGAACTACTCACTCATCACTCCGGAGGCGACCATGGCGGTGAAGAGTCCTCCGGGAGATGAATCCCCTCTCCGGCAGGGTGCCGGAGGAGATCTCCGTAATCCCTTGAGATGGGATTGGCGGCGGAGGCGTCTCGGCAAGGTTTTCCGTATCGTGGCTCTCGGCACCGGGGGTTTCGCGACGGAGGCTATTTGTAGGCGGAAGGGCAGTGTAAAGAGGCGGCACGAGGGGCCCACACCATAGGTCGGCGCGGCCAGGGCCCGGGCCGCGCCGCCCGGTGTGTCGCCACCTGGTGGCCCCACTTCGACTCTCCTTCGGTCTTCTGGAAGCTTCGTGGCAAAATAGGGCCCTGGGCGTTGATTTCGTCCAATTCCGAGAATATTTCGTTACTAGGATTTCTGAAACCAAAAACAGCAGAAAACAACAACTGGCTCTTCGGCATCTTGTTAATAGGTTAGTTCCGTAAAATGCACGAATATGACATAAAGTGTGCATAAAACATGTAGATATCATCAATAATGTGGCATGGAACATAAGAAATTATCGATACGTCGGAGACGTATCAGCATCCCTAGCTTAGTTCTCGCTCGTCCCGAGCAGGTAAAACGATAACAAAGATAATTTCGAAGTGACATGCCATCATAACCTTGATCATACTATTTGTAAACATATGTAATGAATGCAGCGATCAAAACAATGGTAATGATATGAGTAAACAAGTGAATCATAAAGCAAAGACTTTTCATGAATAGTACTTCAAGACAAGCATCAATAAGTCTTGCATAAGAGTTAACTCATAAAGCAATAAATCAAAGTAAAGGTGTTGAAGCAACACAAAGGAAGATTAAGTTTCAGCGGTTGCTTTCAACTTATAACATGTATATCTCATGGATAATTGTCAACATAGAGTAATATAACAAATGCAATATGCAAGTATGTAGGAATCAATGCACAGTTCACACAAGTGTTTGCTTCTTGAGGTGGAGAGAGATAGGTGAACTAACTCAACATAAAAGTAAAAGAAAGGTCCTTCAAAGAGGAAAGCATCGATTGCTATATTTGTGCTAGAGCTTTTATTTTGAAAACAAGAAACAATTTTGTCAACGGTAGAAATAAAGCATATGAGTTATGTAAATTATATCTTACAAGTTGCAAGCCTCATGCATAGTATACTAATAGTGCCCGCATTTTGTCCTAATTAGCTTGGACTACCGGATCATCGCAATACACATGTTTTAACCAAGTGTCACAATGGGGTACCTCCATGCCGCCTGTACAAAGGTCTAAGGAGAAAGCTCGCATTTTGGATTTCTCGCTTTTGATTATTCTCAACTTAGACATCCATACCGGGACAACATGGACAACAGATAATGGACTCCTCTTTAATGCATAAGCATGTGACAACAATTATTATTCTCATATGAGATTGAGGGTATATGTCCAAAACTGAAACTTCCACCATGGATCATGGCTTTAGTTAGCGGCCCAATGTTCTTCTCTAACAATATGCATGCTCCAACCATTAAGGTGGTAGATCTCTCTTACTTCGTACAAGACGGACATGCATAGCAACTCACATGATATTCAACAAAGAGTAGTTGATGGCGTCCCTGTAAGCATGGTTATCGCACAACAAGCAACTTAATAAGAGATAAAGTGCATAAGTACATATTCAATACCACAATAGGTTTTAAGCTATTTGTCCCATGAGCTATATATTGCAAAGGCGAATGATGGAATTTTAAAGGTAGCACTCAAGCAATTTACTTTGGAATGGCAGAGAAATACCATGTAGTAGGTAGGTATGGTGAACACAAATGGCATAGTGGTTGGCTCAAGGATTTTGGATGCATGAGAAGTATTCCCTCTCGATACAAGGTTTAGGCTAGCAAGGTTATTTGAAACAAACACAAGGATGAACTAGTGCAGCAAAACTCACATAAAAGACATATTGTAAACATTATAAGACTCTACACCGTCTTCCTTGTTGTTCAAACTCAATACTAAAAATTATCTAGACTTTAGAGAGACCAAATATGCAAACCAAATTAGCAAGCTCTAGGTGTTTCTTCATTAATGGGTGCAAAGTATATGATGCAAGAGCTTAAACATGAGCACAACAATTGCCAAGTATCAAATTATTCAAGACATTTTAGAATTACTACATGTAGCATTTTCCAATTCCAACCATATAACAATTTAACGAAGAAGAAACTTCGCCATGAATATTATGAGTAAAGCCTAAGGACATACTTGTCCATATGCTACAACGGAGCGTGTCTCTCTCCCATACAGTGAATGCTAGGATCCATTTTATTCAAACAAAACAAAAACAAAAACAAACCGACGCTCCAAGCAAAGCACATAAGATGTGACGGAATAAAAATATAGTTTCAGGGAGGAACCTGATAATGTTGTCGATGAAGAAGGGGATGCCTTGGGCATCCCCAAGCTTAGACGCTTGAGTCTTCTTAAAATATGCAGGGGTGAACCACCGGGGAGTGACACCCCGGAACCGGTACCATGAGGATCCCAGCGAACCCGCCGAAATCCGCACGATATCGATCCAGAGACGCCCTCCGACACGACGTGCGCGACAAATCACACACGTGATGCCAGAGGAATTAACACGAGCGGTAACATTACAACAGGATTACAATAGAGCCCACAAGAAACATATATTACAACAACGACTCCGACGAGTCAAGATACAAATATACAATAGAAAGATCCAAATCATACAGAAGATCGAATACGTCCGAGTACGGACAAGATACAAATTGGACTAAGAGTCCTGAAGATAACCGATGGCGTCCATAACCCTGCCCGTGCCAAGCCGGAAGGGTAACCTTGCTAACGTCATCATCTTGTACCGTCGAAGTCGGGCCATCGGTTGCCGACAAAAGGGAGGAAGCAAAAGAGAAAGGGAAAAGGCGAGAGTAAGTACCAAGGAACGAACTCCGGCACGTACTTAGCGAGACTAGAAATGGTTATGCTCGCCGAGCGAGTATATATATATATCGCCTGGGGCTATATGGTAGGTTTAGCGGCAGCAAAACTATAACCAATAGAGACACACTACAACATCCGTCTACTCAGATAAGATAAGAGAGCGCATAAGGTAACAGGTAAAATACTACACAAACATAACCCAGCCAAATACACATATCCCCTTCAACAATTGCGAAGAGGCAATGTAAAAGGCACTCAACGGTGGACAAGTTTTATTAGGTATCGGTTGTAGTAATGCTATATTACTACGCAAGTTATTAGCAACAAGATAACGGTGTAAGTTGTTCTATGATCAAGCTATACAATTCCAAGTCGTCCATAACCGCGGACACGGCTTATCGATAAGATGTACACCCTGCAGGGGTTGCCCAAATGTAACCATACGCATGCTCGACCCACTTACGACAGGTGGATGTCTCACAACAAGACCGTTCCCAGCTCAACAAGAAAGTCTAGGGGGCCACCCGACTAAGCTACCCGTAACGAAGTCCGGCCGTACTCCGAAGCGGACTCGTGGTTTGCGTCAACGGCTAGGCGTGCAAACCACACGCTTCGCTAAACGTTCCGCGGGGTACAGTACAGAATATAAACACCCGAAGGCAACAGGAAGTAAACACCCGAAGGCAACAGTAAGTAAATCATGGCATACATGGCATAGGCAAATAAAACCAAGGTTGTGGCCCCCTTTTCAACTGACTTGAGAAAAGGTAATGGGTGAGGGGGGTCCCAATAATCGTCCCCACGCATGGGTAGAGCGCTCAATCTCGAAACAGATAACAAGAACTCGGGTCCTAGGGGACATTAGCGAGTCAAAGTTCCGATGCTTTCGCAAAGGGGCTCACAGATGCCTCTGCTTACAATTTTAGTTGTTAACAAATAAGTAAAGCATGTGTATCTCCAACAACTGATATAGCATGTGATAACCTCCCAACAACCCAACATATCCCGATAACAGATCGAGATAAACAACATATCCTAAACATGCATACGACTCGCAAGGCTCAAACATCAAGCAACGGCTATGGGTAAGGAATGATACATATAGGATTATTATGGTAAACAAGTGGAATAGGACACGGGACTCGATCAAGAATCGCAACATAAGGATAGCAGTGCGAGGGAGAGAGTAAAATAGGTGAAGAGAGAGGGCTCGCCTGTGAAAAGCTGCAGAAGAACTTATCGGAGAACTCGTCGTATCTCACATCAACACTTCGTGATCCTATCCGGGAAGAAGCAAACCGCTACAACAAACAACGGATGCACCACTTACTACTACGGAAGAAGAACCAGCATGATCAAGATGATATGCGTGACATGGCAGATATGATGCGATGCACTTATCCAGATTAAGCGGGATCGGAATCCCGAACAAACAAATTAAGTTGAAGTTGCATTTTCTACCGAAAAATTTAAGGGTGGATTAGCATGGCATAGCATGGCAAGGGTGAGCTACTTCAATATTAAACGGAGCGGGGAAACCTAGTCGGTGTTCCGAAATACTCCGCATATATGTTAGGTGAACATGCACAACTATCAACGCGCGACATGATGCGAGATGCAAACAGATGAATGGATGGCATATTCATGTTCAGCATATTTTTCTGATCAATTTTCATATAGAACACATTTTATTTCGAGTTATAGATTGAAAGATATGAATTTAGCAAGTTTTAATCATATTCTGCCATTTTCAGAAAACAGAGGAAAAGGCCGGGTTGTTTCTCACCGAAGGGAGAGGTAGCCCAGGTCGCTGACGCGCGGGGCCAGGGGCTGACGCGGCGCTGACTGGGACGACAGTACCGCGGGTTGAGCTCCAGGAAACTGCAGGGGGGTTTCAGAAAGTCAGGGACCGCGGGTTGAAGCGAAGAAAGTTACAGGGGGTTTTCTGCGAAACGGAACGGATCTGGATCTGGGGACAAAACTCACCGAGGGCTGGTTAGACGCAGCGGCTGACGGGTGGGACCCGCGGTGCTGAGCTGGCGCCAGCGTGGCAAACCAAGGCTGCAAGGGGGATGCCGCGCGCGTCGCGGGAGCGGCGGTGACCGCGGCGGCATGGCGAACGCCCGGGCGAAGCAGGGCGCCCCAGGACGCGCAAACTGGCGCAAACGACGCGCCTCGTCAGCGCGGGCGAGATGGTGGTGGAGGCGACGTCAAGGACTCGCCGGAGCTTCACCGTCGTTGAGGATCTGCGGCGAAACGGAGGACATCGACGTTGGTAGGAAGCGAGAGGAAGGGGAGAGGAGGAAGAAGAGGTCCAGGAGGTGGAGGGAGTTACCAGGAAGCCATGGAGAGGGTCTGAGACGAAGGGGGAGGCTGACGGCGACGCCATCGTCGGCGACGGTGAGGATCTGCGGAGGAAGGGCTCGGTCACCAGAAGAGGAGGCAAAGAAGAGAGGGGAGGAGGAGAAGGAGGTTCCAGGAGGGAGAGGAGGGTACCAGGAACGCGCGGGATGCCACGGCGGAGGAAGGGGATGTCGGTGGCGGCCGGATTTCTCGTCGGAGCGAGGTCACCGTGGCGAAGAAACGACAAGGTTGGGGACGATTGGGAGCGTCCGGCCTCGATTCCTTGCATGAGGAGGACAAGGGCGATGATGCGCGTCTCTGGGTGGTGTCAGATCGTCGGGGGATGGCCGGAGGTGAGGACACGGTCAAGGATTCGGTGGCGGCCATGGCGCTCGGTGGAGGAGAATCTTCTCTGGTTTATTTTCGTGGCGATGAAGAAAGGAGGGAGGGACAGACGTGGTGGAGAAGCATCCGCGTGGGAAGATGAGGAGGAAGAGGGCAGGACCACGCGAGGCAGGTGGGCGCGGTGACGTCGACCACGGGGGAGCTCACGCTCCTCTCGTGCGTGGAAGACGACAAGCAGGGAAAAGAAGGGGATCGTACCGGTTCGATGGAGGCTGGCCGAGCTGGGCTGGGCCGCACGGTCCAGAGAGAGGAAAGGGAGACTGGGCCGTCGGATGGGTTGCTGCGGTGGAAAGGAAGAAATAGAAGATGGGCCAGGGAGAGAGAGGGAGCCCAGGGAGGGGTGAGGGGTTTTCTCTTTAAAACCTTTTTCTCTTTTCTTTCAAAACTGTTTTGCTAATTAAGTTTGAATTTAATTCAAACAAAGTTTGAATTTGAAACTGATCGAGATGGGGAGATAGAGAACAAAGTAATTAAAATAATCTTTGTATCTGTTTTGATTTTAGGGTTTGCTAAATGAAATAGGAGAGGGGGTTTATTAAACCATATGAGAGGAAACCGAAATAATTTTTATTTGATAAAATCTTGTGAATGATATGATGCATAATGCATGATGATGCATAAAAAGAAAAAGAACAAGCAATTCTAATAGGGGTACTACCCTGGGCCGTTACACGGGGCATCCCCAAGCTTAGAGCTTTCACTCTCCTTGATCATATTGCATCATACTCCTCTCTTGATCCTTGAAAACTTCCTCCACACCAAACTCGAAAAACTCATTAGAGGGTTAGTGGACAATAAAAATTAACATGTTCAGAGGTGACACAATCATTCTTAACACTTCTGGACATTGCATAAAGCTACTGGACATTAATTGATCAAAGAAATTCATCCAACACATAGCAAAAGAGGCAATGCGAAATAAAAGGCAGAATCTGTCAAAACAGAACAGTCCGTAAAGATGGATTTTATTGAGGCACCAGACTTTCTCAAATGAAAATGCCCAAATTGAATGAAAGTTGCGTACATATCTGAGGATCACTCACGTAAATTGGCATAATTTTCTGAGTTACCTCG
>NC_061510.1:381199992-381234899 GCF_022539505.1 Lolium rigidum
AGTTTTTGTAAGAACTTTATAACTTCAGAGATTTGGCAATCATCAAAATCTAAATCATTACAATCTAAAGCAATGGGATTATCATCCCCAAGGTTGGAAAAAATTTCAGCAGTTTTATCACGAGCAGTTTCAGCAGTTTTAGCAGTTTCGGGTAATTTTGCGCGCTTTGCACTAGGAGTAGAAACATTGCCAACACCAATTATTTTATTATTGATAGTAGGAGGTGCAGCAACATGTGAATCATTAGCATTGCTAGTGGTGGTAATAGTCTAAACTTTAGCTACATTTTTCTCTTTAGCTAGTTTTTCATTTTCTTCTCTATCCCACCTAGCACGCAGTTCAGCCATTAATCTTATATTCTCATTAATTCTAACTTGGATGGCATTTGCTGTAGTAACAATTTTATTTTCAATATCCCTATTAGGCATAACTTTCGATTTCAAAAGATCAACATCGGAGGCAAGACTATCAACCTTAGAAGCGAGAATATCAATTTTATTGAGCTTTTCCTCAACAGATTTGTTAAAGGCAGTTTGTGTACTAATAAATTCTTTAAGCATAGCTTCAAGTCCAGGGGGTGTATTCCTATTATTGTTGTAAGAATTCCCATAAGAATTAGCATAACCGTTACCATTATTATAAGGATATGGCCTATAGTTATTACTAGAATTGTTCCGATAAGCATTGTTGTTGAAATTATTATTTTTAATGAAGTTTACATCAACATGTTCTTCTTGGGCAACCAATGAAGCTAACGGAACATTATTAGGATCAACATTAGTCCTATCATTCACAAGCATAGACATAATAGCATCAATCTTATTATTCAAGGAAGAGGATTCTTCAACATAATTTACCTTCTTACCTTGTGGAGCTCTTTCCGTGTGCCATTCAGAGTAATTAACCATCATATTATCAAGAAGCTTTGTAGCCGCCCCCAAGGTGATGGACATAAAGGTACCTCCAGCAGCTGAATCCAATAAATTTCGTGAAGAAAAATTTAGTCCTGCATAAAAGGTTTGGATGATCATCCAAGTAGTCAGTCCATGGGTTGGGCAATTTTTAACCAAAGATTTCATTCTTTCCCAAGCTTGAGCAACATGTTCATTATCCAATTGTTTAAAATTCATTATGCTACTCCTCAACGATATTATTTTAGCAGGGGGATAATATCTACCAATAAAAGCATCCTTGCATTTAGTCCAGGAATCAATACTATTCTTAGGGAGAGATAGCAACCAATCTTTAGCTCTTCCTCTTAATGAGAAAGGAAACAATTTCAATTTAATAATATCACAATCTATATCTTTATACTTTTGCATTTCACACAATTCAACAAAATTATTGAGATGGGCAGCAGCATCATCAGAACTAACACCAGAAAATTGCTCTCGCATAACAAGATTCAAGTAAAGCGAGGTTTAATTTCAAAGAATTCTGCTGTAGTAGCAGGTGGAGCAATAGGTGTGCATAGAAAATCATTATTATTTGTGGTTGTGAAGTCACACAACTTAGTATTTTCAGGGGTGGCCATTTTAGCAGTAGTAAAGAAAACAAACTAGATAAAGTAAATGCAAGTAACTAATTTTTTTTTGTGTTTTTGATGTAGCAAACAAGATAGTAAATAAAGTAAAGCTAGCAACTAATTTTTTTGTGTTTTGATATAATGCAGCAAACAAAGTAGTAAATAAAATAAAGCAAGAAAAAAACAAAGTAAAGAGATTGGGAAGTGGAGACTCCCCTTGCAGCGTGTCTTGATCTCCCCGGCAACGGCGCCGTAAATTTGCTTGATGCGTGTAGCCGACACGTCCGTTGGGAACCCCAAGAGGAAGGTGTGATGCGCACAGCGGCAAGTTTCCCTCTGTTAGAAACCAAGGTTTAATCGAACCAGTAGGAGTCAAGAAGCACGTTGAAGGTTGATGGCGGCGGGATGTAGTGCGGTGCAACACCAGAGATTCCGGCGCCAACGTGGAACCTGCACAACACAACCAAAGTACTTTGCCCCAACGACACAGTGAGGTTGCCAATCTCACCGGCTTGCTGTAACAAAGGATTAACCGTATTGTGTGGAAGATGATTGTTTGCAAGAAAACAGTAAAGAACAAGTATTGCAGCAGATTTGTATTTCGAGTATAAAAGAATGGACCGGGGTCCACAGTTCACTAGAGGTGTCTCTCCCATAAGATAAAAGCATGTTGGGTGAACAAATTACAGTCGGGCAATTGACAAATAGAGAGGGCATAACAATGCACATACATGTCATGATAAATATAGTGAGATTTAATTGGGCATTACGACAAAGTACATAGACCGCCATCCAGACATGCATCTATGCCTAAAAAGTCCACCTTCGAAGTTATCATCCGAACCCCTTCCAGTATTAAGTTGCAAAACAACGGACAATTGCATTAAGTATGGTGCGTAATGTAATCAACAACTACATCCTTAGACATAGCATCAATGTTTTATCCCTAGTGGCAACAAGCACATCCACAACCTTAGAACTTTCGTCACTCGTCCCGCGATTCAATGGAGGCATGAACCCACTATCGAGCATAAATACTCCCTCTTGGAGTTAAGAGCAAAAACTTGGCCGAGCCTCTACTAATAACGGAGAGCATGCAAGATCATAAACAACACATAGGTAATAACTTGATAATTAACATAACATAGTATTCTCTATCCATCGGATCCCGACAAACACAACATATAGTATTACGGATAGATGATCTTGATCATGTTAGGTAGCTCACAAGATCCAACAATGAAGCACAATGAGGAGAAGACAACCATCTAGCTATCGCTATGGACCCATAGTCCAGGGGTGAACTACTCACTCATCACTCCGGAGGCGACCATGGCGGTGAAGAGTCCTCCGGGAGATGAATCCCCTCTCCGGCGGGGTGCCGGAGGAGATCTCCGGAATCCCCCGAGATGGGATTGGCGGCGGCGGCATCTCCGGAAGGTTTTCCGTATCGTGGCTCTCGGTGCCGGGGGTTTCGCGACGGAGGCTTTAAGTAGGCGGAAGGGCAACGCGGGGGCCACACGAGGGCCCCACACCATAGGTCGGCGCGGCCGGGGCCCGGGCCGCGCCGCCCTAGTGTGGCGGCGCCTCGTGGCCCCACTTCGACTCCTCTTCGGTCTTCTCGGAAGCTTCGTGGCAAAATAGGACCCCGGGCGTTGATTTCGTCCAATTCCGAGAATATTTCGTTACTAGGATTTCTGAAACCAAAAACAGCGAGAAAACAACAACCGGCTCTTCGGCATCTTGTTAATAGGTTAGTTCCAGAAAATGCACGAATATGACATAAAGTGTGCATAAAACATGTAGATATCATCAATAATATGGCATGGAACATAAGAAATTATCGATACGTCGGAGACGTATCAGCATACAGCGGGTGCAAGCCAGATTTGCACAAGCGAATACTAAGGTTAAACTTTACGAGCCTAGCATGTACAAACATGGTCTCGGAAAGTCGTCATGATTTGATGGATAAAAATTATGATTGAAATTGTTCATCACATCAAAAGGTCACTAATAGTGAAATCTGGAACACTTGTCATGTGATGATCAACTTCAAAGTAAGAACCTCAAGGTTATTAGTATTTGACCAATGGACCTAGAAGTTATTGAAGGTGAAGTGTTTTCTGAGAATGAGGAAAGCAAAAAAGAGAAACTACAAAAGATTTTGGCAGAGATAAAGAAAAGACTAGAAAGTCTAGCTCAGGTGTATATATATGATATACATGTTATGAATGTATTCCTTGTTTGGTCACACAATGAAATTCTTGGGTATTTATACCATATTGGTTGGTATGAGGTATCATACAAAACAACGCAATACAAGAATACAATGGCCTAAATGACTAACAAGGAATATGGTAGGAATGCACGTCTGGAAGAAAATAAAGTGTTATTGTGTTCGTCGTTGGCATTCTACCTAGCCCTTCAGATTTATAATAAAGAACTTCATAATTGTTACTTTGTTCTGGTCAAATGAAAACAATGAGTTGTTCAAATTATGACAGTATTCCATGTACGATGGATAAGTTATTATAAATCTTTATGGTGAAGCACACATGCATAACACCGACGCTAAAATGCCATAAGGCAAATGATGTGAATTCCACTTATTAGTGGAACCGCCATTTAGGTCATGTTAGAAAGGAACGCATGAAGAAACTCCATGCAAATGAATTTTTGGAGTCATTTGATTATTGAATCGTTTGGCGCTTGCAAATCTCTTCTAAAGAGAATGACTGAAATACCGTTCATAGGCCAAGAGTTGAAGGGCAACTAACTTAGTGGAAACATACATGATGATGTATGTGGTTCACTGGGCATAGTTGTGTGCGGAAGATTCTTCTACTTCATGAAAACTTCCAACAATGAATTGAGTATATATATGTGGATATATTCGATAAGGAAGAAGTTTGAAACATTTGAATGGATTCAAATAAATTTCAGCATGAAGTGGAAATCATCGTAATATAAAAGTCAAATATCTATGATTGGATCATGGTGGAAATATTTGAATTACGAGTTTTAGCGAACATCTAAGAGAGTTATGAAATTGTTCTACAACTCACGTTTCTTGGAGTATCATAGTGATGATGGAGTTTCCGAGAGACGTATCCAAACCTTGTTGGGTTAATGATGAGATAAAATAGAATGATGCCATTATATTTTGTGGATTATGCTTTAGAGACTACCGCTTTTACACTGAATAGAGCATCATCATAATCCATTGAAATGACACCATACGAATTATGGCATGGGTATAAACCCTAATAGTCTTTTCTTAAATTTTGGTATGCGTAGCATAAGTAAATGAGTTTACAACCAAAACCGGATGAATGTCTTTGTTGTTGTCCCAGAGAATAAATTGGGAATTCTTTCCACTATGAAGTAAGAGACAAAAGTGTTTGTTAATGTTACATGGTTATTTCCAAGAAATTGTTTTCTAGTGAAGTATTTGAGTGGGAGGAAAATGGAACTTGATAAGGTTCATGAACCTGAGCATGATGATCAGAGTAGCGCAGCATCGGAAATGGTTCCGGAAGCGGCCACGACGATTATGGCTCCCATGTCTACAAAGTTTTATAGTCATGGAGATCAAAGTACCTATTGAACCTTGTAGATGTGGTTTACTTTGTGATCAAATAAATGATTTGTGGACAAAGGATTGATTTTGAAACATGATAAACCAACTACATACAAAGAAGTTATGATGGGCCCTAACTCCGGTAAAATGGCTATGCGCCATGAAATCCAAGATAGGTGAATACTTTTGAAAGTAAATGGATCTATAAAATTGATGTACTTGGATGGAATATCCTTGAAAGAAGCTCGACTTGTCAAAAAGTTGTTTACGACAAAGTTCAAAGAGTTGACTACGATAAGATTAGATCTTCCGTAGCAATGCTTATAGTCTATGTGGATTATTCTAGTAATCGCTACATATTTCTTTTATGAGATATGATAGTAGGATGGCAGAAATACATTCCTTACAAGAAGTGTGTATGAAGGATGTATACTAGATACAAACCAAAAGTTTTGCTAGTCCGTGGAATACTAGATAGGTATACAAACTTCACTGGATGAAGTAAGTATCACAGAGTTGGAATCTTCACCGGATGAAATAATCAAAGAGTTTTGATTTCATCAGAAGCGATGAAGATGCTTGCATTTGCAAGAAATTAAGTGGGAGCACTGAGACATAGTTATAATATTATATGTGGATGACATATCATTGATTATAAATGATGTAATTATATACTTGATGTGATTAAAAGGTTTCATTGAGAATTAACTTCAATGAAAGGATATGGACTGAAACATATTTAGTGTAAAGATCTATGAAGATAGATTGAAACACATAATAAGTTTAAGTCAAAAGTACATAGAATGAATATTGAAGTAGTTCAATATAAAAATATTAAGAAGGTGTTCTTTTCCATGTGAAGGTTTAACAAGACTTGAGTGTATTTGACACTCGATGAGTAAAAACACATGAGTGATTTTAGCTCACGAATAATAAGTACAAAAATCAGATGTCATGTGATCTAAAGAGTTAGGAGCATATACCAGAATGATTCATGTGATGATCATGGACAACAGTAAAAATATCCCTGAGTGCTTTAGAAGAACCAAGGATATATATAGTTTTGTATGGGGTAATGACAAACAAATCGCTGTAAGATGTTGCACCGATATTAGTTTGGTCACATATAAAAATGAATTTCAAATCTCAATTAGGCTAAGTGTTCAATAAAAGGTAGCACAATGCTAGATTTAGATGAGTTCTAAATATTGTGACGGATTCTACAAACGAAGGCAGAGTATGTCATTATTTTGACAATGACTGAGGATGTTAAGTCGAGAAGTTCTTTGAGAACTTGGTGTAGTTCCGATAGTGTCAGAACTTTGAAGCTATATTGTGTGTGACAATATTAGTGACATATTTCAGGCCGCGGAATTAAGGTTCCACCAGAAGACTGAACATATACGATTAATGCCGACTCATTTAGAAAATGAGTGTTGCGTGGAGACGCAAATGAATTGCAAAATACATACGTTTCTGAGTGTGTCAGATTCGTTGACTGAAACCTCTCCCGTGAGCAAAACAAAATAAGCACCAGAAGGCCAAGGTGTTATATCTTTACAAATGTAAACTAGATTATTGACTCTAGTGCAAGTGGGAGACTGTTGGAGATATGCCCGAGAGGCAATAATAAATTAGTTATTGTTATATCATAGTGTTCATGATAAATGTTTACACCCCATGCTATAATTGTATTAACCGGAAACATTAATACATGTGTGTTGTGTAAACAACCAGAGTCCCTAGTAAGCCTCTCATTTAACTAGCTTGTTGATTAATAGATGATCGTGGTTTCCTGATCATGAACATTGGATGTGATTAATAACAAGATCATATCATTAGGTGAATGATGTGATGGACACACACCCATAGTAAGCATAGCATGAGATCAAGTCATTAAGTTCAACTTGCTATAAGCTTTCAATACATAGTTACCTAGTCCTTCAACCATGAGATCATGTAAATCACTTACACCGGAAGGATGCTTTGATTACATCAAACGTCATTGCGTAAATAGGTGGTTATAAAGATGGGATGAAGTATTCAGAAAGTATGAGTTGAGGCATATGGATCAAGAGTGGGATTTGTCCATCCAGATGACGGATAGATATACTCTAGACCCTCTCGGTGGAATGAAATCTAATTAGCTTGCAAGCATGTGACAAGGTCACAAGAGATGACATAACACGGTAACGAGTAAAGAGTACTTGTCGGAAACGAGGTTGAACTAGGTATGGAGATACCGATGATCGAACCTCGGACAAGTAAAGTATCGCGTGACAAAGGGAATCGGTATCGTATGTAAATGGTTCAATCGATCACTAAGTTATCATTGAATGTGTGGGAACCATTATATGGATCTCCAGGTCCCGCTATTGGTTATTGGTTGGAGAGGAGTCTTGATCATGTCCGCATAGTTCACGAACCGTAGGGTGACGCGCTTAAGGTTCGATGTCGCATAAGTAGATTCGTAATATGAGATGGAGACTGAAGTTTGTTCAGAGTCTCGGATGGGATCCAGGACATCATGAGGAGGTCCGGAATGGTCCGGAAATAAGATTCATATAAGGGAAGTTGATTTCTAGGTTTCGGAAAAGTTCGGGATTTTTCCGGTGGAAGACCGGGAAGGTTTTAGAAGGTTCCGGGGGTCCCACCAGTGGGCCCATTACCCTAGGAGGCCTAGCATGGGCCGAGGGGATGCACCCTAGCCGAATGGGCCAGGGGCACATGCCCCTCAAGGCCCAAGTCGGCCAGCCCTTAGGGTTTTCCCCAAAACCCTAGGGGGGGTTAACTTGGGGGGGGGCGGGGGGAATTCCCCCTCCCCCCTTTGGCCGCTGGCCCTAGATGGGTTTGGGGCGTTGGGGGGCCACCAAAACCGACCTCCCCCTATATAAAGAGGGGAGGGGGCAGGGGGCGGACACCCTTGATACCCTAACCCTGGCCGCCCCTCTCTACTCCACCGCAAGTCGGCTCCGGCATGGCGAAGCCCTGCATCTTTTCTCCTCCACCACCACCACCACGCCGCCGTGCTGCAGGGATTTCGAGGGGATCTACCACACCTCCGCTGCCCGCTGGAACAGGGAGAGGATGGGCTTCATCGACACTGTACGCACGACCGAGTACGGAAGTGCTGCCGGATTGCAGCACAGGACGATCGACTACATCAACAACGAGATCTAATCTCGTAGATTTTTGAATCTTCGAGGGTTAGTCTCACATACATCTCATTTCCTCGATCTTCATAGATTATATCTTGCCTTCTCCTAGATTGGATCTTAGATTTGTTCTTATTCGTGGTAGAAATTTTTTGTTTTCCATGCAACGAACCCATCACTTGGGGCGTCTTTATTTTTGTTTTTTGTATTGTTTTTTTGTTTTCTGTAGCATATGTTGGATTCCGGCATATTTGTTTTGGAGAAAGACCCGCTCCCTTTTAATTGCATAGAACGCTCTAGTTTTCGTTGTTATTGTTCTGCGAGTGTTCTAGTTTTCTGGTATTGCGTTTAGCTCTTGTTCTTTCACTTGAATTTTGTTCAGAGCTCGTTAGTAATCTTTATTTATGTATGATTATCTCTCTGGTCCATGATGTATTTCATCTCTGAGAGTTTTTTCAAATAAGTTGATTGGTGTTGGATACGAGTAAAATATTTCATGACTATAGTGATGCAAAAGGAAGCTAGTCTGGACTGTGGCATAGATTTTGGCAAGTCATATTGGATGTTATTCTTGTCATATGCTTAGTATTTATTGTTGTAGCATGACTTGTCTCAAATGGCTGAGAGTGCATAATGTTTCATTGAAAGAATCATGTGTTGTTTCTATCATAAAAGCATAGTATTGTGGTATTCTCCTTTGATGCTTTATTGGGTTGACTTGGCGCATGCTTACACCATGTTATGAATATAACCAGTCAACTAAAGCCTCTATGATCATTTAGTTTTTGACTTGTAATATCACTTTATGCTTTGATTGATTATGTTTTATCGCTATGCATGATTATGGTCATTATTGCTTTCTTAGTTGGTCGCTCCTAGTCTTTTGCTAGCCTCCGCCTGTGCTGAGTATGATCTCTACTCGTGCATCCAACCACCATGAAACAAAGTTTGCCAATTATGTCTGCCATATCTACCTAGTAGCATTATTGTTATTCCAAGTAATTCATCATATTTTTATCTTCCAAATTAAATCTTGGCATGAGAAAATTAGTCAGTAAAGCTCTCACAAACTTGATGGCACATTTACTTTCTTGCACTTAATAAACTTGATCATTGTGCCTATCTTATGAAGTTTATATGTTTGCAAATTGCGAGTGTTGGAAGTTAGTAGAACCATGCTTTCATGGGGAACACTTTCGACATTGCACTTATGTTTAGTCGATGTCATGTTCTTTTGTTTATGGATGCCTAGCGGTGCGAAATTAAATGGAAACTTATAAATCCATGGAGTTTGTATATGAGTTAGGAAAACGCCTGGGCCGCTAATCTAAGCCATGCATCATTCATGGTGGAAATTTACAGCTAAGCCATAGTGAGCATTCTATGAAGCATTTGCAATAAAAATCTATACCAATAGTAAAAAAAATTGTTGAGGTGCTCACTGTCTGTTTGTCTTGTCATTTTGGCATGGGATTGCTCCACAAGAGTACCTCCATATCATCGGGCAAGAGGTACCTGATGACCCACAAGTATAGGGGATCGCAATAGTCTTCGAGGGAAGTAAAACCCAAATTTATTGATTCGACACAAGGGGAGGTAAAGAATACTTATAAGCCTTAACAACTGAGTTGTCAATTCAGCTGCACCTGGAAAAGCACTAGTAACATAGGTGAAGTGAAAGTAGCAGTAATATGAGAGCAGTAGTAACAGTAACACAGCAGTAGTAGCAGTAATATGAGAGCAATGGCACCAGAAAATAGTTAATACTACTTCCAATGACATGTAGAACGAGTATATGATGATGAAAGATGGACCGAGGTTCCCAGCTATCTACACTAGTGGTAACTCTCCAATAACAAGTGTTGGGTGAACAAATTACAGTTGGACAATTGATAGGATTGAAATAGCATTAAGACAGAACATCAAGATTATTAATCATGTAGGCATGTTTTCCATATATAGTCATACGTGCTCGCAATGAGAAACTTGTACAACATCTTTTGTCCTACCAGCCGGTGGCAGCCGGGCCTCAAGGGAATCTACTGGAAATTAAGGTACTCCTTTTAATAGAGCACCAGAGCAAAGCATTAACACTCCGTGAAAACATGTGATCCTCATACCTAAGCCTTCCCCTCCAGTTAATCCCGATTCTTTGTCACTCTGGGGCCTCGGGTTCCGGACATAGACATGTGCAAACAACTTGTAGATACAATCTAAGCAATAAGTATAGAGCTTAAATCTAAGATCATGCCACTCGGTCCCTAGTGACAAGCATTAAACACAACAAGATTGCAGCAACAATAACTTCATAAACTTTATAGATAGACTAATCATAATGTAACAATCCATCGGATCCCGACAAACACAACACCGATTACATCAGATGAATCTCAATCATGTAAGGCAGCTCATGAGATCATTGTATTGAAGTACATGGGGGAGAGAATACCAACTAGCTACAGCTAGAACCCGTAGTCCATGGGGGAACTACTCACGGAGCATGATGGAGGCGATGGCGTTGATGGAGATGGCTTCCGGGGGCACTTCCCCGTCCCGGCAGGGTGCCGGAACAGAGACTTCTGTCCCCCGAAACGGAGTTTCGCGATGGTGGCGGCGCCCCTGGAGTCTTTCTGGAGTTTCGTCAATTCGTGTCGACGTTTTAGGTCAGGACGGCTTAAATAGGCGAAGAATCGGAGTCGGAGGGGCCACGGGGCCTTCTCACACTAGGGGGGCGCGCACCCCTTGGGCCGCGCCGCCACCACGTGTGGGGCCCCCAGGGCTCCCCTCTGGTCCCTCTCTGACTTTCTGGAAGCTTCCGGGAAAAATAAGGTTCTGGGCGTTGATTTCGTCCGATTCCGAGAATATTGCCCGAATAGCCTTTCTGGAACCAAAAAACAACAGAAAACAGGAACTGGCACTTCGGCATCTTGTTAATAGGTTAGTTCTGGAAAATGCATAAAAATATCATAAAGTGCGAGCAAAACATGTAAGTATTGTCATAAAACAAGCATGGAACATCAGAAATTATAGGTACGTTGGAGACGTATCAGTACCCCGTTGGCGGTTCTCAATGATACATGTATACTTACAATGACAAGAACTTATTTGAGACCTAAGTTGAGTAGCATGAAGTTTAGGTACTCGCATTCAGGGGGCATGAGATTTTCAACTTGTGATTTGCAAGCATATAGCTCTTTTTTGACTCACATTAGGTTTAACCATTCAAGATGCTTATGATAGGGGCAATGAGAGCTCAAAGCTAATAAGTACCATACTTTTTAGAAGGTTTATAAAACTTATTTATCTTGCTTACTCTGCAAACAATCTCTCTTTTTACTATTATGTTGAGTCTTCACCTTCTACTTTATGCACCAATTAAGAAAGCATACTTGTCATTCTTAGTGCAATGTGCATAGTTGATACGTCTCAAACGTATCCATAATTTCTTATGTTCCATGCTACTTTTATGACAATACTCACATGTTTTATACACACTTTACATCATTATTATGCATTTTCCGGCACTAACCTATTGACGAGATGCCGAAGAGCCAGTTGTTGTTTTCTGCTGTTTTTGGTTTCAGAAATCCTACAAAGGAAATATTCTCGGAATTGGACGAAATCAACGCTCAGGGTCTTATTTTTCCACAGAGCTTCCAGAAGACCGAAGAGCATACGAAGTGGGGCGACGAGGCACCCAAACCACAGGGCCGCGCGGCCTGGGTGGGGCCTGCGCCGCCCTATGGTGTGGGGCCCTCGTGCCTCCTCCGACTCTGCCCTTCCGCCTACTTATACTCTCCGTCGCGAAAACCCTATTACCGAGAGCCACGATACGGAAATAGTTCCAGAGACGCCGCCGCCGCCAATCCCATCTCGGGGGATTCAGGAGATCGCCTCCGGCACCCTACCGAAGAGGGGAATCATCTCCCGGAGGACTCTTCATCACCATGATCGCCTCCGGACTAATGTCTGAGTAGTTCATCCTTGGACTATGGGTCCATAGCAGTAGCTAGATGGTTGTCTTCTCCTCTTATGCCATCATGTTAGATCTTGTGAGCTGCCTATCCTGATCAAGATCATCTATTTGTAATGCTACATGTTGTGTTTGTTGGGATCCGATGAATATGGAATACTATGTCAAGTTGATTATCAATCTATCATATATGTGTTGTTTATTTTCTTGCATGCTCTCCGTTGCTAGTAGAGGCTCTGGCCAAGTTGATACTTGTAACTCCAAGAGGGAGTATTTATGCTCGATAGTGGGTTCATGCCTCCATTTAATCTGGGACAGTGATAGAAAGTTCTAAGGTTGTGGATATGTTGTTGCCACTAGGGATAAAACATCAATGCTTTGTCTAAGGATATTTGTGTTTATTACATTACGCACCATACTTAATGCAATTGTCTGTTGTTTGCAACTTAATACTGGAAGGGGTGCGGATGCTAACCCGAAGGTGGACTTTTTAGGCATAGATGCATGCTGGATAGCGGTCTATGTACTTTATCGTAATGCCCCGATTAAATTTCATAGTAGTCATCATGATATGTATGTGCATTGTTATGCCCTCTCTATTTGTCAATTGCCCAACTGTAATTTGTTCACCCAACATGCTATTTATCTTATCGGAGAGACACCACTAGTGAACTGTGGACCCCGGTCCATTCTTTTACATCCGAAATACAATCTACTGCAAACTCTGTTCTCTACTGTTCTTCGCAAACAAACATCATTTTCCACACCATACGTTTAATCCTTTGTTTACAGCAAGCCGGTGAGATTGACAACCTCTCTGTTAAGTTGGGGCAAAGTATTGTGATTGTGTTGTGCAGGTTCCACGTTGGCGCCGGAATCCCTGGTGTTGCGCCGCACTACACTCCGTCACCAACAACCTTCACGTGGCCCTTGACTCCGACTGGTTCGATAACCTTGGTTTCTTACTGAGGGAAAACTTGCTGCTGTACGCATCACACCTTCCTCATGGGGTACCCAACAGACGTGTGTCTCACGCGGCATCAAGCAATTTTTCTGGCGACGTTGCCGGGGAGATCAAGACACGCTGCAAGGGGATTCTCCCACATCCAATCTCTTTACTTTGTTTTTGTCTTGCTTTACTTTATTTTATTTACTGCTTTGTTTGTTCTCTATATCAAAAATACAAAAAAATTAGTTACTAGCTTTACTTTATTTACTGTCTTGTTTGCGTTCTTTATATTAAAAACACAAAAAAATTAGTTACTTGCATTTACTTTATTTAGTTTGCTTTATTTAGGTACTCCTGAGAATACTAAGTTGTGTGATTTCACTAGCACAAATAATAATGATTTCCTATGCACACCTATTGCTCCACCTGCTGCTACGGCAGAATTTTATGAAATTAAACCTGCTTTACTAAATCTTGTTATGAGAGAGCAATTTTGTGGTGTTAGTTCTGATGATGCTGCTGCCCATCTTAATAATTTTATTGAACTTTGTGAAATGCAAAAGTATAAGGATGTAGATGGTGACATTATAAAATTGAAATTGTTTCCTTTCTCCTTAAGAGGAAGAGCTAAAGATTGGTTGCTATCTTTGCCTAAGAATAGTATTGATTCATGGACTAAATGTAAGGATGCTTTCATTAGTAGATATTATCCTCCCGCTAAAATTATATCTTTGAGAAGTAGCATAATGAATTTTAAGCAATTGGATAATGAGCATGTTGCCCAAGCATGGGAAAGAATGAAATCTTTGGTAAAGAATTGCCCTACCCATGGACTAACTACTTGGATGATCATCCAAACCTTTTATGCAGGACTGAATTTTTCTTCGCGGAACCTATTGGATTCAGCTGCTGGAGATACTTTTATGTCCATCACTTTGGGGGCGGCAACAAAGCTCCTTGATGATATGAGATCAATTACTCTGAATGGCACACTGAAAGGACTCCACAAGGTAAGAAGGTAAATTCTGTTGAAGAAACCTCCTCCTTGAGTGATAAGATCGATGTTATTATGTCTATCCTTCTGAATGGTAGATCTAATGTTGATCCTAATAATGTTCCTTTAGCTTCATTGGTTGCTCAAGAAGAGCATGTTGATGTGAACTTCATTAAAAGTAATAATTTCAACAACAATGCTTATAGGAATAATTCTGGTAACAACTATAGGCCATATCCTTCTAATAATGGTAATGGTTATGGTAATTCTCATGGTAATTCTTACAACAATAATAGGAGTGTACCCCCTGGTCTTGAAGCCATGCTTAAAGAATTTATTAGTACACAAACTGCTTTTAATAAATCTGTTGAAGAAAAGCTTGGTAAAATTGATATTCTTGCTTCTAAGGTTGATAGTCTTGCCGCTGATGTTGATCTTTTAAAATTGAAAGTTATGCCTAAAGAATATAAAGATATTAAGTCATTTGCTACAGCAAACGCCATCCAAGTTCGAATTAATGAAAATATTAGATTGATGGCTGAATTGCATGCTAGGTGGGAAAGAGAGGAAAAACTAGCTAAAGAGAATAATGTAGCTAAAGTTTGGACTATTACCACCACTAGTAATGTTGATGCTTCACATGTTGCTAAACCTCCTACTATCAATGGTAAAATAATTGGTGTTGGCAATGTTTCTACTCCTAAAGCGTGCAAAATTGCCTGAAACTGCTGAAACTGCTAAAACTGCTGAAACTGCTAAAACTGCTGAAATTTTTCAAAATATTGGGGACAATGATCCCATTGCTGTAGATCATAATGGTTTAGATTTTGATGATTGTCATATCTCTGAAGTTATTAAGTTCTTACAAAAACTTGCTAGAAGTCCTAATGCTAGTGCTATAAATTTGAGACCTTTACAAAACATATTACAAATGCTCTCATAGAAGCTAGAGAAGAGAAATTAAAACTTGAAACTTCTATTCCTAGGAAGTTGGAAGATGGTTGGGAGCCCATCATTAAGATGAAGGTCAATGATTTTGAGTGTAATGCTTTATGTGATCTTGGTGCAAGTATTTCTGTTATGGCTAAGAAAATCTATGATATGCTTGACTTGCCACCATTGAAAAATTGTTATTTGGATGTTAATCTTGCTGATCATTCTATAAAGAAAGCTTTGGGGAGAATTGATAATGTTCGTATTACGGTTAACAATAACCTTGTCCCCGTTGATTTTGTTGTCTTGGATATTGAATGCAATGCATCTTGTCCCATTATTTTGGGAAGACCTTTTCTTCGAACTGTTGGTGCTATCATTGATATGAAGGAAGGGAATATTAAGTATCAATTTCCTCTCAAGAAAGGTATGACACTCTTCCCAAGAAAGATAATGAAGTTACCTTATGATTCTATTATTAGAACAAATTATGATGTTGATGCTTCATCTCTTGATAATACTTGACTCACACTTTCTGCGCCTAGCTGAAAGGCGTTAAAGAAAAGCGCTTATGGGAGACAACCCATTATTTTACTTCTGCACTTTTGTTTTATATTTGAGTCTTGGAAGTTGTTACTACTGTAGCAACCTTTCCTTATCTTTATTTTATTGCATTGTTGTGCCAAGTAAAGTCTTTGATAGTAAGGTTGATACTGGAATTGGATTACTGCGCAGAAACAGATATCTTGTTGCACGAAATTGAGCAGCCCCGTCTGTAGGTAACTCAGAAAAATCTGCCAAATTACGTGCATGATCCTCAGATATGTACGCAACTTTCATTCAATTTGAGCGTTTTCATCTGAGCAAGTTAAGTGCCCCTGAAAAATTCGTCTTTACGGACTGTTCTGTTTTGACAGATTCTGCCTTTTATTTCGCATTGCCTGTTTTGCTATGTTGAATGGATTTCTTTGTTCCATTAACTTTAAGTAGCTTTGTGCAATGTCCAGAAGTGTTAAGAATGATTATGTCACCTCTGAATATGTGAATTTTTAATTATGCACTAACCCTCTAATGAGTTTGTTTTGAGTTTGGTGTGGAGGAAGTTTTCAAGGATCAAGAGAGGAGGATGATACAATATGATCAAGAAGAGTGAAAAGTTTAAGCTTGGGGATGCCCACGTGGTTCATCCCTGCATATTTCAATAAGACTCAAGCATCTAAGCTTGGGGATGCCCAAGGCATCCCCTTCTTCATCGACAACTTATCAGGTCACCTCTAGTGAAACTATATTTTTATTCAGTCACATCTTATGTGCTTTACTTGGAGCGTCTGTATGTTTTTTGTTTTTGTTTGAATAAAATCGGATCCTAGCATTCCTTGTGTGGGAGAGAGACACGCTCCGCTCGTTCATATGAACACTGGTGTTCTTAGCTTTACTTTTAATGTTCATGGCGAAGGTTGAAACTGCTTCGTTCATTATTATATGGTTGGAAACAGAAAATGCTTCATGTGGTAATTGGTATAATGTCTTGAATAATTTGATATTTGGCAATTGTTGTGCTCAAATAGATCATGTTTAAGCTCTTGCATCATGTACTTTGTACCCATTAATGAAGAACTACCATAGAGCTTGTTGAAATTTGGTTTGCATGATTGGCCTCTCTAAAGTCTAGATATTTTTTGGTTAAGGTGTTTGAACAACAAGGAGACAGTGTAGAGTCTTATAATGCTTGCAATATGTTCTTATGTAAGTTTTGCTGTACCGGTTTATACTTGAGTTTGCTTCAAACAACCTTTCTAGCCAAAGCCTTGTATTGAGAGGGAATTCTTCTCGTGCATCCAAATCCTTGAGCCAAAAACTATGCCATTTGTGTCCATCATACCTACCTACTACATTGTATTTCTCTGCAATTTCAAAGTAAATTACTTGAGTGCTACTGATACGTCCCAAACGTATCTATAATTTCTTATGTTCCATGCTACTTTTATGATGATACTCACATGTTTTATACACATTATATGTCATTATTATGCATTTTCCGGCACTAACCTATTGACGAGATGCCGAAGAGCCAGTTGTTGTTTTCTGCTGTTTTTGGTTTCAGAAATCCTCGTAAGGAAATATTCTCCGAATTGGACGAAATCAACGCCCAGGGTCCTATTTTTGCACGAAGCTTCCAGAAGTCCGAAGAGGAAACGAAGTGGGGCCACGAGGTGGTGACACACCAGGGCGGCGCGGCCCAGGTGCTGGCCGCGCGGCCCTGTTGTGTGGGCCCCTCATGACGCCCCTTGACCTTCCCTTCCGTCTACTTAAAGCCTTCGTCGCGAAACCCCCAGTACCGAGAGCCACGATACGGAAAACCTTCCAGAGACGCCGCCGCCGCCAATCCCATCTCGGGGGATTCAGGAGATCGCCTCCGGCACCCTGCCGGAGAGGGGAATCATCTCCCGGAGGTCTCTTCATCGCCATGATCGCCTCCGGATCGATGTGTGAGTAGTTCACCCCCGGACTATGGGTCCATAGCAGTAGCTAGATGGTTGTCTTCTCCTCATTGTGCTATCATGTTAGATCTTGTGAGCTGCCTATCATGATCAAGATCATCTATTTGTAATCCTTCATGTTGTGTTTGTTGGGATCCGATGAATATTGAATACTATGTCAAGTTGATTATCAATCTATTATATATGTTATTTATGTTCTTGCATGCTCTCCGTTGCTACTAGAGGCTCGGCCAAGTTGATACTTGTGACTCCAAGAGGGAGTATTTATGCTCGATAGTGGGTTCATGCCTCCATTAAATCCGGGACGGTGACGAGAAAGTTCTAAGGTTGTGGATGTGTTGTTGCCACTAGGGATAAAACATCGATGCTTTGTCTAAGGATATTTGTGTTGATTACATTACGCACCATACTTAATGCAATTGTCTCGTTGTTTACAACTTAATACCGGAAGGGGTTCGGATGATAACCTGAAAGTGGACTTTTTAGGCATAGATGCATGCTGGATAGCGGTCTATGTACTTTGTCGTAATGCCCTGATTAAATCTCATAGTACTCATCATGATATATGTATGTGCATTGTTATGCCTTCTTTATTTGTCAATTGCCCAACTGTAATTTATTCACCCAACATCTCGCTATCTTATGGGAGAGACACCACTAGTGAACCGTGGACCCCGGTCCTATTCTTTACATCCGAAATACAATCTGCCGCAATTGTTCTTTACTCGTTCTTCGCAAACAACCATCATCATCCACACTATACATCTAATCCTTTGTTTATAGCAAGCCGGTGAGATTGACAACCTCACTGTCACGTTGGGGCAAAGTTCCGTGATTGTGTTGTGCAGGTTCCACGTTGGCGCCGGAATCCCTGGTGTTGCGCCGCACTACACTCCGCCACCATCAACCTTCAACGTGCTTCGGGCTCCTACTCGGTTCGATAAACCTTGGTTTCTTACCGAGGGAAAACTTGCCGCCGTACGCATCACACCTTCCTCTTGGGGTTCCCAACGGACGTGTGTCTTACACGCCATCAAGCATTTTTTCTGGCGCCGTTGCCGGGGAGATCAAGACACGCTGCAAGGGGAGTCTCCCACATCCAATCTCTTTACTTTGTTTTTGTCTTGCTTTACTTTACTTTATATACTGCTTTGTTTGCTTCTTATATCAAAAACACAAAAAAATTAGTTGCTAGCTTTACTTTATTTGCTGTCTTGTTCTCCATATCAAAAACACAAAAAATTAGTTACTTGCACTTTACTTTTGTTACCATGTCTAGCTCTGCACCTGTTACTTCTTCACCTGAGGAATTAGTCTTCACTTTTAAACAAGGGGATGAGGAGAGTTTTAAAGATGCTTGGTCCAGAATTTTTGATTCTTATCGTAAAGCTGAACCTCAAATGACTCTAAGTTTGCTCCTTAGTAACTTTTATTTTGGGCTTATGATTCGCTATAGATATGCCTTGGATACTGTAGTGGGAGGAGATTTCCTTCATTGCGATGGGGATCAAGCTTTTAATGCCATAAAAAATTGGTTGCATCACATAGTTCAGCTAATAACTTTGATTCAGCTCTTATTAGCATTTATAATAGATTAAACACTCTTGAGACAAGTGCATCTTGCTTGGAAAAAATTATAGTTATGTTCGTAACCGTCTTGATCAAGTTTTGGTGAACTCTGAACCTTCAACATGGGACCCTACTATTAAAGTTGTTATAGGTGGTGAAACTTTTCATGCCAATTGTGATATTATGTCTGAATTTTGCCTTATGCCTAAGAGTATTTATGAATCTTTGACACTTTGGGGACTCGTTGAAGGGGGAGAAGGAATAACCCTTATTGATAACTCAGTTATAATTCCTAAGGGAATAGCCGAGGGTGTGCATACAACCATTCTTGGAAGAACAATATCCACTGATTATCTTGTTATTGAATGTGTAGGAACAGGACAAATCACACTCGGAAGATCCTCGCTGAAACTATTGGGAGCAGATCATAGATGTGGGAGAAGGCACCCTAAAATTCACCTCTACACCAGGAGGTAGACATGTATTCCCTAAATCAAAGGGTAAGAAAAAGAATAAGAAATGTAGGCGTAATGCCCGAGGTAATGTTGATGCTTCATCTCTTGACAATACTTGATTCACACTTTCTGCGCCTAGCTGAAAGGCGTTAAAGAAAAGCGCTTATGGGAGACAACCCATTATTTTACTTCTGCACTTTATTTTATATTTGAGTCTTGGAAGTTGTTACTACTGTAGCAACCTCTCCTTATATTTATTTTATTGCATTGTTGTGCCAAGTAAAGTCTTTGATAGTAAAGCCAATACTAGATTTGGATTACTGCGCAGGAACAGATTTCTTGCTGTCACGAATTTGAGCAGTAGTCTCTGTAGAAAACTTAAAAAAATCTGCCAATTTACGTGCGAGATCCTCAGATATGTACGCAACTTTCATTCAATTTGGGCATTTTCATCTGGGCAAGTCTGGTGCCTCTTTAAAATTCGTCTTTACGAACTGTTCTGTTTTGACAGATTCTGCCTTCTATTTCGCATTGCCTGTTTTGCTATGTTTGATGGATTTCTTTGTTCCATTAACTTTCAGTAGCTTTGTGCAATGTCCAGAAGTGTTAAGAATGATTATGTCACCTCTGAATATATGAATTATGCACTGACCCTCTAATGAGTTTGTTTCGAGTTTGGTGTGGAGGAAGTTTTCAAGGGTCAAGAGAGGAGGATGATACAATATGATCAAGAAGAGTGAAAAGTCAAAGCTTGGGGATGCCCCCGTGGTTCATCCCTGCATATTTTAAGAAGACTCAAGCGTCTAAGCTTGGGGATGCCCAAGGCATCCCTTCTTCATCGACAACTTATCAGGTTCCTCTAGTGAAACTATATTTTTATTCCATCACATCTTATGTGCTTTACTTGGAGCGTCTGTTTTTTTTTTGTTTTTTGTTTTTGTTTGAATAAAATCGGATCCTAGCATTCTTTGTTTGGGAGAGAGACACGCTCCGCTATTTCGTATGAACACATATGTTCTTAGCTTTATCTTTAATGTTCATTGCGAAAGTTGGACTATTTCATTCATTGTTATATGGTTGGAAACGGAAAATGCCGCATGTGGTAAATAGTAAAATGTCTTGAATAATTTGATACTTGGAAATTGTTGTGCTCATATAGATTTTGTTTAAGCTCTTGCATCATGTACCTTGTACTCATTAATGAATAATTACATAGAGCTTGTTAAAATTTGGTTTGCATGATTAATCTCTAGAGTCTAGATATTTTCTGGTTGAGGTGTTTGAACAACAAGGAGACAATGTAAAGTCTTATAATAGTTACAATATGTTCATATGTGAGCTTTGCTGCACCTTTTATACTTGATTTTGCTTCAAACAACCTTGCTAGCCTAGCCTTGTATTGAGAGGAATTCTTCTCGTGCATCCAAATCCTTGAGCCAATAACCATGCCATTTGTGTCCACCATACCTACCTACCACATGGTATTTCTCCGCCATTCCAAAGTAAATTACTTGAGTGCTACCTTTAAAAATTCTATTCTTTGTCTTTGCAATATATAGCTCATGAGACAAATAGCCTAAAAATTATTGTGGTGAAGAATATGTACTTATGTGTCTTATTTTCTTAATAAGTTGCTTGTTGAGCGGTAACCATGTTTCTGGGGACGCCATCAACTCTTTTACCTTTGTTGAATATCATGTGAGTTGCTATGCATGTTCGTCTTGTCTGAAGTAAGAGCGATTTTCATGATCAAATGGTTTGAGTATGCATACTTGTTAGAGAAGAACATTGGGCCGCTAACTAAAGCCATGATCCATGGTGGAAGTTTCGGTTTGGACAATTAATCCTCAATCTCTTATGAGAATTTTAAGCGTTGTTGAATGCTTATGCATTAAAGAGGAGTCCATTATCTGTTGTCTATGTTGTCCCGGTATGGATGTCTAAGTTGAGAATAATCAAAAGCGAGAAATCCAATGCGAGCTTTCTCCTTAGACCTTCGTACGAGCGGCATAGAGGTACCCCTTGTGACACTTGGTTGAAACATATGCTATGCAATGATAATCCGTGTTAATCCAAGCTAATTAGGACAAGGTGCGAGCACTATTAGTATACTATGCATGAGGCTTGCAACTTATAGGATGTCTTATACATAACACATATGCTTTATTACTACCGTTGACAAAATTGTTTCTTGTTTTCAAAATGAAAAGCTCTAGCACAAATATAGTAATCAATGCTTCCCACTGCGAAGGGCCTATCTTTTACTTTATTGTTGAGTCAGTTTGCCTATTCTTTCTATCCCAGAAGCAAACACTTGCGTCAACTGTGTGCATTGATTCTTACATGTTTACTTATTGCACTTGTTATATTGCTTTGTGTTGACAATTATCCATGAGATATACATGTTGAAGTTGAAAGCAACCGCTGAAACTTATATCTTCCTTTGTGTTGCTTCAATGCCTTTACTTTGAATCTATTGCTTTATGAGTAACTCTTATGCAAGTCTTATTGATGCTTGTCTTGAAAGTATTATTCATGAAAAGTCTTTGTTATATGATTCATTAGTTTACTCATTATCTTCATCATTGCTTCGAATCGCTGCATTCATCTCATATGCTTTACAATAGTATTATCAAGATTATGATAGCATGTCACTTCAGAAATTATCTTTGTTATCGTTTACCTACTCGAGGGCGAGTAGGAACTAAGCTTGGGGATGCTTGATACGTCCCAAACGTATCTATAATTTCTTATGTTCCATGCTACTTTTATGATAATACTCACATGTTTTATACACATTATATGTCATTATTATGCATTTTCCGGCACTAACCTATTGACGAGATGCCGAAGAGCCAGTTGTTGTTTTCTGCTGTTTTTGGTTTCAGAAATCCTAGTAAGGAAATATTCTCGGAATTGGACGAAATCAACGCCCAGGGTCCTATTTTTGCACGAAGCTTCTAGAAGTCCGAAGAGGAAATGAAGTGGGGCCACGAGGTGGTGACACACCAGGGCGGCGCGGCCCAGGTGCTGGCCGCGCGGCCCTGTTGTGTGGGCCCCTCGTGACGCCCCTTGACCTGCCCTTCCGCCTACTTAAAGCCTTCGTCGCGAAACCCCCAGTACCGAGAGCCACGATGCCGAAAACCTTCCGCAGACGCCGCCGCCACCAATCCCATCTCGGGGGATTCAGGAGATCGCCTCCGGCACCCTGCCGGAGAGGGGAATCATCTCCCGGAGGTCTCTTCATCGCCATGATCGCCTCCGAATCGATGTGTGAGTAGTTCACCCCTGGACTATGGGTCCATAGCAGTAGCTAGATGGTTGTCTTCTCCTCATTGTGCTATCATGTTAGATCTTGTGAGCTGCCTATCATGATCAAGATCATCTATTTGTAATCCTTCATGTTGTGTTTGTTGGGATCCGATGAATATTGAATACTATGTCAAGTTGATTATCAATCTATCATATATGTTATTTATGTTCTTGCATGCTCTCCGTTGCTACTAGAGGCTACGGCCAAGTTGATACTTGTGACTCCAAGAGGGAGTATTTATGCTCGATAGTGGGTTCATGCCTCCATTAAATGCGGGACGAGTGACGAAAGTTCTAAGGTTGTGGATGTGTTGTTGCCACTAGGGATAAAACATCGATGCTTTGTCTAAGGATATTTGTGTTGATTACATTACGCACCATACTTAATGCAATTGTCACATTGTTTACAACTTAATACCGAAGGGGTTCGGATGATAACCTGAAAGTGGACTTTTTAGGCATAGATGCATGCTTGGATAGCGGTCTATGTACTTTGTCGTAATGCCACCGATTAAATCTCATAGTACTCATCATGATATATGTATGTGCATTGTTATGCCTTCTTTATTTGTCAATTGCCCAAGCTGTAATTTGTTCACCCAACATACTGCTATCTTATGGGAGAGACACCACTAGTGAGCTGTGGACCCCGGTCCTATTCTTTACATCTGAAATACAATCTGCTGCAATTGTTCTTTCTTGTTCTTCGCAAACAACCATCATCATCCACACTATACATCTAATCCTTTGTTTACAGACAAGCCGGTGAGATTGACAACATCACTCGTTACGTTGGGGCAAAGTTCTGTGATTGTGTTGTGCAGGTTCCACGTTGGCGCCGGAATCCCTGGTGTTGCGCCGCACTACACTCCGCCACCATCAACCTTCAACGTGCTTCTTGGCTCCTACTGGTTCGATAAACCTTGGTTTCTTACTGAGGGAAAACTTGCCGCTGTACGCATCACACCTTCCTCTTGGGGTTCCCAACGGACGTGTGTCTTACACGCCATCAGCTACCTTTAAAATTTCATTCCTTGTCTTTGCAATATATAGCTCATGGGAAAATAGCCTTAAAAACTATTGTGGTATTGAATATGTTACTTATGTATCTTATTTCTTATAAGTTTCTTGTTGAGCGATAACCATGTTTCTGGGGACGCCATCAACTATTACACCTTTGTTGAATATCATGTGAGTTGTTATGCATGTTCGTCTTGTCTGAAGTAAGGGTGATTTATCATGATCAAATGGTTTGAGTATGCATATTGTTGGAGAAGAACATTGGGCCGCTAACTAAAACCATGAATCATGGTGGAAGTTTCAGTTTTGGACATTAATCCTCAATCTCTTATGAGAATATTATCTGTTGTTGAATTCTTATGCATTAAAGAGGAGTCCATTATCTGTTGTCTATGTTGTCCCGGTATGGATGTCCTAAGTTGAGATCTATCAAAAACGAGAAATCAAATGCGATCTATCTCCTTGGACCTTTGTACAGGCGACATAGAGATACCCCTTTGTGACACTTGGTTGAAACATATGTTATGCAATGATAATCCATGTAAATCCAAGCTAATTAGGACAAGGTGCGAGCACTATTGGTACTCTATGCATGAGGCTTGCAACTATTATAGGATATCTTATGCATAACACATATGAATTATTACTACCGTTGACAAAATTGTTTCTATGTTTTCAAAATGAAAAGCTCTAGCACAAAAATAATAATCCATGCTTCCCTCTGCGAAGGGCCCTTTCTTTTACTTTATGTTGAGTCAGTTTACCTACTTCTTTCTATCTTAGAAGCAAACACTTGTGTCAACTGTGTGCATTGATTCCTACATACTTGCTTATTCGCATTCATCATATTACTTTGTGTTGACAATTATCCATGAGATAAACATGTTGAAGTTGAAAGCAACTGCTGAAACTTATATCTTCCTTTGTGTTGTTTCAAAGCTTTCTACTAAGAATTTATTGCTTTATGAGTTAACTCCTATGCAAGTCTTATAGATGCTTGTCTTGAAAGTACTATTCATGAAAAGTCTTTGCTATATGATTCAGTTGATTAATCATTGTCTTTAACATTGCTTCGAATCACTTCATTCATCTCATATGCTTTACAATAGTGTTGATCAAGATTATGATAGCATGTCACTTCAGAAATTATCCTTGTTATCGTTTACCTTCTCGAGGGCGAGTAGGAACTAAGCTTGGGGATGCTTGATACGCCTCAAACGTATCCATAATTTCTTATCTTCCATGCTACTTTTATGACAATACTCACATGTTTTGTACACACTTTACATCATTGTTATGCATTTTGAGCACTAACCTATTGACGAGATGCCGAAGAGCCAGTTGTTGTTTTCTGCTGTTTTTGGTTTCAGAAATCCTACAAAGGAAATATTCTCGGAATTGGACGAAATCAACGCCCAGGGTCTTATTTTTCCACGGAGCTTCCAGAAGACCGAAGAGCATACGAAGTCGGGCGACGAGGCGCCCAAACCACAGGGCCACGCGGCCTGGGTGGGGCCCGCGCCGCCCTATGATGTGGGGTCCCTCGTGCCTCCTCCGACTCTGCCCTTCCGCCTACTTATACTCTCTGTCGCGAAAACCCTATTACCGAGAGCCACGATACGGAAATAGTTCCAGAGACGCCGCTGCCGCCAATCCCATCTCGGGGGATTCGGGAGATCGCCTCCGGCACCCTGCCGGAGAGGGGAATCATCTCCCGGAGGACTCTTCATCACCATGATCGCCTCCGGACTGATGTGTGAGTAGTTCATCCTTGGACTACGGGTCCAAATATAGCAGTAGCTAGATGGTTGTCTTCTCCTCTTGTGCCATCATGTTAGATCTTGTGAGCTGCCTATCATGATCAAGATCATCTATTTGTAATGCTACATGTTGTGTTTGTTGGGATCCGATGAATATGGAATACTATGTCAAGTTGATTATCAATCTATCATATATGTGTTGTTTATGTTCTTGCATGCTCTCCGTTGCTAGTAGAGGCTCTCTGGCCAAGTTGATACTTGTAACTCCAAGAGGGAGTATTTATGCTCGATAGTGGGTTCATGCCTCCATTTAATGCGGGACGGTGACGGAAAGTTCTAAGGTTGTGGATGTCTTGTTGCCACTAGGGATAAAACATCAATGCTTTGTCTAAGGATATTTGTGTTGATTACATTACGCACCATACTTAATGCAATTGTCTGTTGTTTGCAACTTAATACTGGAAGGGGTGCAGATGCTAACCCGAAGGTGGACTTTTTAGGCATAGATGCATGCTGGATAGCGGTCTATGTACTTTGTCGTAATGCCTTGATTAAATTTCATAGTAGTCATCATGATATGTATGTGCATTGTTATGCCCTCTCTATTTGTCAATTGCCCAACTGTAATTTGTTCACCCAACATGCTATTTATCTTATCGGAGAGACACCACTAGTGAACTGTGGACCCCGGTCCGTTCTTTTACATCTGAAATACAATCTACTGCAAACTCTGTTCTCTACTGTTCTTCGCAAACAAACATCATTTTCCACACCATACGTTTAATCCTTTGTTTACGGCAAGCCGGTGAGATTGACAACCTCACTCGTTAAGTTGGGGCAAAGTATTGTGATTGTGTTGTGCGGGTTTCACGTTGGCGCCGGAATCCCGGTGTTGCGCCGCACTACACTCCGTCACCAACAACCTTCACGTGGCCCTTGACTCCTACTGGTTCGATAACCTTGGTTTCTTACTGAGGGAAAACTTGCTGCTGTACACATCACACCTTCCTCTTGGGGTTCCCAACAGACGTGTGTCTCATGCGCCATCAATAGTCCCAAAATTATTATTGATTGATTCATGATTATGCTATTGCTTGCTCTCAAATTACTTGTATCTAGTCACCCTGTGAATTTTGAAGGTGTCCTTGCATTTATGTTTTGCTATTTCATAAGGACATGTTGAGTACCACTTTGTTATGTTTACTTTATGCTCATAAACTAACAGTTGCTTTCAATGCACTATTATTCGTGATCCTTTGTTTGAGTTACTCTTCATGTTATAACATAGTTGCTAAGTTCTATTGAATTATATCTATCATGCCTATGTCTAGAGTAGTTAGATCCCAGCTCACAATGCTTTACATGCTTGATCAAGATTGTGTTGGCTTCATGTCACCTTAAAAATTATTTTGTTATCACTTACCTACTCGAGGAAGAGCAGGATTTAAGCTTGGGGGTGCTTAATACGTCTCAAACGTATCTATAATTTTTGATGCTCCATGCTTGTTTTACACCAATTCATATATGTTTTGTTTACACTTCGTTGCACTTTTACATGATTTCCGACACTAACCTATTAACAAGATGCTGCAGTGTCAGTTCCATGTTTTCTTCTGTTTTTGTATTTCAGAAAAGTTGTACATGAAATATTCTCGGAATTGGACGAAACAAAAGTCGAAGTCAATATTTTACCGAAACGAACACGAAGTCCATAGGGGGGGTCGAAGAGGCGCAGCAGGGCGGCTAGACCTTCCCTAGGCGCGGCCTGGACCTAGCCCGCACCTAGGGGTGGTCTGGGCCCACCAAGCGCCCCGCCGACCTACATCCTCCGCCTATTTATACATCTTCTCGGGAAAACCCTGGATACCCGAGCCTATCCACGAAAAGTTCCATCGCGGCCACTATCACAGAACCCATCTCGGGGGTTCTGAAGCTCTTCCTGGCATCCTGCCGGAGGGGTAAATCATCGCCGGAGGCATCTATATCGCCATGCGTGCCTCCGAAGTGATGCGTGAGTAGTTCATCCCTAGACTATGGGTCCATAGCAGTAGCTAGATGGTTTTCTTCTCCACTTTGTGCTTCATGTATCGATCTTGTGAGCTGTCCTACATGATCAAGATCATCTTTATGTAATCCTATATGTTTGGTTTGCTGGGATTCGATGAATATTGTATACTATGTTGAGATTGATTATATATTCATGTCATATGTTATTTGTGATCTTGCATGCTCTCCACTGCTAGTAGAAACTCTGGCCAAATGGAAACTTGTGACTCCAAGAGGGGGTATTTATGCTCGATAGTAGGTTCATGCCTCTAGTTTTCTGGAAGAGTGACTTTATAACTTCTAAGATTGTAGATGTGTTGTTGCTACTAGGGAGAAAACAACAATATTTTATCCGAGGGTAATTCTATTGTTTACTTTACACACATTGTTTAATGCGATAATCTGTTGCTTGCAACTTAATACTGAAAGGGGTTCGGACGATAACCTGAAGGTGGATTATTAGTCATAGGCGCAGTTGGATTACAGTCTATGTATTTTGTTGTAATGGCCATATCAAATCTCATAGTAATCATCTTGTCATGTATTGATCGATATTCTGTCAATTGCCCAACTGTAATTTGTTCACCCAACATGCTATTTCTTTATGGAGAGACACCTCTAGTGAACTGTGGACCTCGGTCCTATTTCTTTTACTGAAAAATTCAACTACAATCGAGTTATGAAATCCAGTTAGATGTTAAGGGTACCAAACGCGGCCGTTGGGATTTTTCATCATACTATTGATATGGAAAGTATTCTAGTAGAGGGCAGCTTGTGCGATACCAGACTGCACCGACATCCAGACATGTTATTGCGGTGGACGTGGTCTATGATTTTTTGTCGGATGCCTCGTTTGGCTGTTGCAGTAGCCAAAGTTGTGGGGTTCTATTTATCGGGTGCGGATGAACCCGATGGGAGTAAAGGACGAGATTGTGTTCTAAGTGTTTACCACTGAACATGGACTCGAAGCTTTAAATTATTCTGCTTGTATTTTCTTTGCCATTATATATTGCCGAGTCTTTTTTCTATCAGGCGCACGGTCAGCGCTTCCGATCGAAGTATCCCTCGAGGCTATGCTCGAGTGCTTGCAATCGAGTATAGGCTTGAATCTTTATAATTGAAACATCATTTAATTTTTAAATGAACTATTTACCCGTGTGGATGATTACTTTACAATTGAAAGTCTTCTTCATTACCGGAGCCATCTTGTGTAGTACACTTATGACATTGCTCATTGAGGGCTCACATTCCTAAACCGACGAGAACCAACTTCATGTTCCTAACAAGAACCAACTGCCTCCTTTTATCGACCGTCAACATCTGCCTCCTTCTCCCGACTAACCACATCTTGGAAAAGGCCATAATCGGCTATCCCATATTCCCCTAGATTTTACCCAAGAATGACCTACATGGAGAAGACCTTATAGTTGTATCACTAATAAAAAAACATGTCTCGATGCCTTTCCCAACCGAAGACCCTGACACTTGAGGACCCCAAAGAAAACTGAAATCCATTGCGATTAGAAACCAGTGACTCTACAGCCAGGGCTCGATGGCGATGTAAGATAGAAAGAATGGGGAGTTAGGGCTTCGGTTTCCTCTGTAGCCAGTTCCAATTCCAATTCCAAATCATTTGCCGACATGCGGACTCACTTCTCTTTTATGGGATGAAAGCCCTTATCCAAGTTGTCTATTTACGTGGGTGAATCAAGTACAACAAGTCAGGTCTAGCTACCATCATCTCTCTCACCACTTAGGGTTTTGGGGTGTTTTTCAGATATTATTCGATGGTGGTCCTTTGATGGCGTGTAACTAACACATTCGTTGGGAACCCCAAGAGGAAGGTATGATGCGCACGACAGCAAGTTTTCCCTCGAGAAAGAAACCAAGGTTTATCGAACCAGGAGGAGCCAAGAAGCACGTTGAAGGTTGATGGCGGCGGGATGTAGTGCGGCGCAACACCAGGGATTTCGGCGCCAACGTGGAACCTGCACAACACAACCAAAGTACTTTGCCCCAACGGAACAGCGAGGTTGTCAATCTCACCGGCTTGCTGTAACAAAGGATTAGATGTATAGTGTGGATGATGATTCTTTGCAAAGAACAGTAAAAAAACAAGTATTGCAGCAGATTTGTATTTCAGATGTAAAAGAATAGGACCGGGGTCCACAGTTCACTAGAGGTGTCTCTCCCATAAGATAGCATGTTGGGTGAACAAATTACGATCGGGCAATTGACAAATAGAGAGGGCATAACAATGCACATACATGATATGATGAATATTGTGAGATTTAATTGGGCATTACGACAAAGTACATAGACCGCTATCCAGCATGCATCTATGCCTAAAAAGTCCACCTTCGAGGTTATCATCCGAACCCCTTCCAGTATTAAGTTGCAAAACAACAGACAATTGCATTAAGTATGGTGCGTAATGTAATCAATAACTACATCCTCGGACATAGCATCAATGTTTTATCCCTAGTGGCAACAACACATCCACAACCTTAGAACTTTCTGTCACTGTCCCGGATTTAATGGAGGCATGAACCCACTATCGAGCATAAGTACTCCCTCTTGGAGTTAAGAGTAAAAACTTGGCCAGAGCCTCTACTAATAACGGAGAGCATGCAAGATCATAAACAACACATCGGTAATAGATTGATAATCAACATAACATAGTATTCTCTATCCATCGGATCCCGACAAACACAACATATAGAATTACAGATAGATGATCTTGATCATGTTAGGCAGCTCACAAGATCCGACAATGAAGCACATGAGGAGAAGACAACCATCTAGCTACTGCTATGGACCCATAGTCCAGGGGTGAACTACTCACTCATCACTCCGGAGGCGACCATGGCGGTGAAGAGTCCTCCGGGAGATGAATCCCCTCTCCGGCGAGGGTGCCGGAGGTGATCTCCGTGAATCCCCCGAGATGGGATTGGCGGCGGCGGCGTCTCGGTAAGGTTTTCCATATCGTGGCTCTCGGTACTGGGGGTTTCGCGACGAAGACTATATGTAGGCGGAAGGGCAGGTCGGGGGCCACACGAGGGCCCCACACATAGGCCGGCGCGGCCGAGGCCCGGGCCGCGCCGCCCTGGTGTGTGGCCGCCTCGTGGCCCCACTTCGTCTCTCCTTCGGACTTACGGAAGCTTCGTGGAAAAATAGGCCCCTGGGCGTTGATTTCGTCCAATTCCGAGAATATTTCTTTACTAGGATTTCGAAACCAAAAACAGCGAGAAAACGACAGCGGCTCTTCGGTATCTCGTTAATAGGTTAGTGCCGGAAAATGCATAAATACGACATATAATGTGTATAAAACATGTAGATATCATCAATAATGTGGCATGGAACATAAGAAATTATCGATACGTCGGAGACGTATCAGCATCCCCAAGCTTAGTTCTGCTCGTCCCGAGCGGGTAAACGATAACAAAGATAATTTACGGAGTGACATGCCATCATAACCTTGATCATACTATTGTAAACATATGTAATGAATGCAGCGATCAAAACAATGGTAATTACATGAGTAAACAAATGAATCATAAAGCAAATACTTTTCATGAATAGTACTTAAAGACAAGCATCAATAAGTCTTGCATAAGAGTTAACTCATAGAGCAATAAATCAAAGTAAAGGTATTGAAGCAACACAAAGGAAGATTAAGTTTCAGCGGTTGCTTTCAACTTATAACATGTGTATCTCATGGATAATTGTCAACATAGAGTAATATAACAAGTGCAATATGCAAGTATGTAGGAATCAATGCACAGTTCACACAAGTGTTTGCTTCTTGAGGTGGAGAGAAATAGGTGAACTGAATCAACATAAAAGTAAAAGAAAGGCCCTTCGCAGAGGGAAGCGTTGATTGCTATATTTGTGCTAGAGCTTTGGTTTTTGAAAACATAAAGAGAGCATAAAAGTAAAGTTTTGAGAGGTGTTTGTTGTTGTCAACGAATGGTAGTGGGCACTCTAACTACCTTATCAACCAGACTTTCAAGAGCGGCTCCCATGAAGGACGTTATCTCTACCGAGCGAGGTAGATCATCCCTCTTCTCTTTTCTTTACACATGTACTTTAGTTTCATTACTTTATGGATGACACTCACTCCCAACCTTTTGCTTACACAAGCCATGGCTAACCGAATCCTCGGGTGCCTTCCAACAATCACATACCATGAAGGAGTGTCTATTTGCAAAATTAAGTTGCTTACTTGATGAATCAGAGCAAAACATGTGAAGAGAATTATTAATGCAAGTTAATTAATCGGAGCTAGGGAACCCCATTGCCAGCTCTTTTTGCAAAATTATTGGATAAGCGGATGAAGCCACTAGTCCATTGTGAAAGTACTGTCGAAGTAAATGACAAGATCGAAAGATAAAACACCACATACTTCCTCATGAGCTATAAAACATTGACTACAAATCAGAGGTGATAAATTTTGAATTATTTAAAGGTAGCACTCAAGCAATTTACTTTGGAATGGCGGAGAAATACCATGTAGTAGGTAGGTATGATGGACACAAATGGCATAGTGGTTGGCTCAAGGATTTTGGATGCATGAGAAATATTCCCTCTCGATACAAGGTTTAGGCTAGCAAGGTTATTTGAAACAAACACAAGGATGAACCGGTGCAGCAAAACTCACATAAAATACATATTGTAAACATTATAAGACTCTACACCGTCTTCCTTGTTGTTCAAACTCTTTACTAGAAATTATCTAGACCTTAGAGAGACCAATTATGCAAACCAAATTTTAGCAAGCTCTATGTATTTCTTCATTAATGGGTGCAAAGTATATGATGCAAGAGCTTAAACATGAGCACAACAATTGCCAAGTATCAAATTATTCAAGACATTTTAGAATTACTACATGTAGCATTTCCCGATTCCAACCATATAACAATTTAACGAAGAAGATTCAACCTTCGCCATGAATACTTATAGAGCCTAAGAACACATGTGTTCATATGAACCAACGGAGCGTGTCTCTCTCCCACACAATAATGGATCCATTTATTCAAACAAAAACAAAAACAAAAACACACAGACGCTCCAAGCAAAATACATAAGATGTGACGGAATAAAAATATAGTTTCAGGGGAGGAACCTGATAATGTTGTCGATGAAGAAGGGGATGCCTTGGGCATCCCCAAGCTTAGACAGCTTGAGTCTTCTTAAAATATGCAGGGTGAACCACGGGGCATCCCCAAGCTTAGAGCTTTCACTCTCCTTGATCATATTGTATCATCCTCCTCTCTTGATCCTTGAAAACTTCCTCCACACCAAACTCGAAACAAACTCATTAGAGGGTTAGTGCATAATAAAAATTCACATGTTCAGAGGTGACACAATCATTCTTAACACTTCTGGACATTGCATAAAGCTACTGGACATTAATGGAACAAAGAAATTCATCCATCATAGCAAAAGAGGCAATGCGAAATAAAAAGGCAGAATCTGTCAAAAACAGAACAGTCCGTAAAGATGGATTTTATTGAGGCACCAGACTTGCTCAAATGAAAATGCCCAAATTGAATGAAAGTTGCGTACATATCTGAGGATCACGCACGTAAATTGGCATATTTTTACGAGCTACCTACGAGAGAGGCAGGTCGAAATTCGTGACAGCAAAGAAATCTGTTATTGTGCAGTAATCCAAATCTAGTATGAACCTTACTATCAAAGACTTTACTTGGCACAACAAAGCACAAAACTAAGATAAGGAGAGGTTGCTACAGTAGTAAACAACTTCCAAGACTCAAATATAAAACAAAAATACTGTAGTAAAAACATGGGTTGTCTCCCATAAGCGCTTTTCTTTAACGCCTTTCGGCTAGGCGCGAAAGTGTGTATCAAGTGTTATCAAGAGATGAGGCATCTTCGGCGGGGTTTGGAGTTTTCTCAACCATGCATAGTATATTGGATACATAAGTTTCAGCGGCTCCCTTTTCATTAGTCTTGGGCTTGCTACTCTCATCAAACAAATTTTCGGGAACAAGCCAAGCATAGTTATTTTCTAGCGCTTCATTCATCGCTAGGAGCTTACATGGTATTGGTGCTTTGATCTCCCCACCATCATTAATGTTATTAGTGTACCTTACTCTCTCCATGTCCATCTTTTCAAGGATACTAACAAAATTGGTATAAGAACCAAGCATCTTATATTTAATAAAGACCTTTCTAGCCTCTCTTGCTATACCACCAAATTCTCTAAGAAGGGTTTCTAAAACAAAATCTTTCTTTTCCCCTTCTTCCATATCAGAAAGTGTAAGAAACATGTGTTGGATTATAGGATTGAGATTAACAAATTTAGTTTCCAACATGCGAACTAAAGCGACAACGGCAATTTCATAAGTAGGAGCAAGTTCTACCAAGTGTCTATCTTCAAAATCTTCAACGGTACTAACATGATTGAAAAATTCTTCTATATTGTTTCTCCCAACTATAGACCCACGTCCTACCGGTATGTCTTTTACGGTAAAATTAAAAGGAAACATGTTGAAATAAGTAAAGCAAATATAAGTAACTAATTTTTTGTGTTTTTGATATAGAGTGCAAGACAGTAAATAAAGTAAAGCTAGCAACTAATTTTTTTGTGTTTTGATATAATGCAGCAAACAAAGTAGTAAATAAAATAAAGCAAGACAAAAACAAAGTAAAGAGATTGGATTGTGGAGACTCCCTTGCGGCGTGTCTTGATCTCCCGGCAACGGCGCCGAGAAAAAGAGCTTGATGGCGTGTAACTCACACGTTCGTTGGGAACCCCAAGAGGAAGGTATGATGCGCACAGCAGCAAGTTTTCCCTCAGAAAGAAACCAAGGTTTATCGAACCGGGAGGAGCCAAGAAGCACGTTGAAGGTTGATGGCGGCGGGATGTAGTGCGGCGCAACACCGAGGATTCCGGCGCCAACGTGGAACCTGCACAACACAACCAAAGTACTTTGCCCCAACGAAGCAGTGAGGTTGTCAATCTCACCGGCTTGCTTGTAACAAAGGATTAGATGTATAGTGTGGATGATGATTGTTTGCAAAGAACGAGTAAAAAAAAAACAAGTATTCTTATTGTGATTTGTGTTGATTCTTAAAAGAATAGAATAGGAGTCTGATTCTACTA
>NC_061510.1:381234999-381327550 GCF_022539505.1 Lolium rigidum
AATCGAGTATAGGCTTGAATCTTTATAATTGAAACATCATTTAATTTTTAAATGAACTATTTACCCGTGTGGATGATTACTTTACAATTGAAAGTCTTCTTCATTACCGGAGCCATCTTGTGTAGTACACTTATGACATTGCTCATTGAGGGCTCACATTCCTAAACCGACGAGAACCAACTTCATGTTCCTAACAAGAACCAAGCGCCTCCTTTTATCGACGCGTCAACATCTGCCTCCTTCTCCCAGACTAACCACATCTTGGAAAAGGCCATAATCGGCTATCCCATATTCCCCTAGATTTTACCCAAGAATGACCTACATGGAGAAGACCTTATAGTTGTATCACTAATAAAAAAACATGTCTCGATGCCTTTCCCAACCGAAGACCCTGACACTTGAGGACCCCAAAGAAAACTGAAATCCATTGCGATTAGAAACCAGTGACTCCATAGCCAGGGCTCGATGGCGATGTAAGATAGAAACAATGGGCGAGTTAGATCTTTGGTTCCCTCTATAGCCGGTTTAAATTCCAGTTCCAAGTCATTTGCCGACATGCTGACTCGCTTCTCTTTTCTGGGATGAAAGCCCTTATCCAAGTTGTCTATTTACGTGGGTGAATCAAGTACAACAGGTTAGGTCTAGCTACCATCATCTCTCTCACCACTTAGGGTTTTGGGGTGTTTTCCGATATTATTCTGATGGTGGTCCTTTGATGGCGTGTAACTAACACATTCGTTGGGAACCCCAAGAGGAAGGTATGATGCGCACAGCAGCAAGTTTTCCCTCAGAAAGAAACCAAGGTTTATCGAACCAGGAGGAGCCAAGAAGCACGTTGAAGGTTGATGGCGGCGGGATGTAGTGCGGCGCAACACCAGGGATTCCGGCGCCAACGTGGAACCCTGCACAACACAACCAAAGTACTTTGCCCCAACGAAACAGCTGAGGTTGTCAATCTCACCGGCTTGCTGTAACAAAGGATTAGATGTATAGTGTGGATGATGATTCTTTGCAAAGAACAAGTAAAAAAACAAGTATTGCGAGCAGATTTGTATTTCGATGTAAAAGAATAGGACCGGGGTCCACGGTTCACTAGAGGTGTCTCTCCCATAAGATAGCATGTTGGGTGAACAAATTACGATCGGGCAATTGACAAATAGAGAGGGCATAACAATGCACATACATGATATGATGAATATTGTGAGATTTAATTGGGCATTACGACAAAGTACATAGACCGCTATCCAAGCATGCATCTATGCCTAAAAAGTCCACCTTCGGGTTATCATCCGAACCCCTTCCGGTATTAAGTTGCAAAACAACGAGACAATTGCATTAAGTATGGTGCGTAATGTAATCAATAACTACATCCTCGGACATAGCATCAATGTTTTATCCCTAGTGGCAACAACACATCCACAACCTTAGAACTTTACGTCACTCGTCCCGCATTTAATGGAGGCATGAACCCACTATCGAGCATAAGTACTCCCTCTTGGAGTTAAGAGTAAAAACTTGGCCGAGCCTCTACTAATAACGGAGAGCATGCAAGATCATAAACAACACATCGGTAATAGATTGATAATCAACATAACATAGTATTCTCTATCCATCGGATCCCGACAAACACAACATATAGAATTACAGATAGATGATCTTGATCATGTTAGGCAGCTCACAAGATCCGACAATGAAGCACATGAGGAGAAGACAACCATCTAGCTACTGCTATGGACCCATAGTCCAGGGGTGAACTACTCACTCATCACTCCGGAGGCGACCATGGCGGTGAAGAGTCCTCCGGGAGATGAATCCCCTCTCCGGCAGGGTGCCGGAGGTGATCTCCAGAATCCCCCGAGATGGGATTGGCGGCGGCGGCGTCTCAGTAAGGTTTTCCATATCGTGGCTCTCGGTACTGGGGGTTTCGCGACGAAGGCTATTTGTAGGCGGAAGGGCAGGTCGGGGGCCACACGAGGGCCCCACACACATGGGCCGGCGCGGCCAGGGCCCAGGCCGCGCCGCCTAGTGTGTGGCCGCCTCGTGGCCCCACTTCGTCTCTCCTTCGGACTTCTGGAAGCTTCGTGGAAAAATAGGCCCCTGGGCGTTGATTTCGTCCAATTCCGAGAATATTTCTTTACTAGGATTTCTGAAACCAAAAACAGCAGAAAACAACAAGCGGCTCTTCGGTATCTCGTTAATAGGTTAGTGCCGGAAAATGCATAAATACGACATATAATGTGTATAAAACATGTAGATATCATCAATAATGTGGCATGGAACATAAGAAATTATCGATACGTCGGAGACGTATCGGCATCCCCAAGCTTAGTTCTCGCTCGTCCCGAGCGGGTAAACGATAACAAAGATAATTTACGGAGTGACATGCCATCATAACCTTGATCATACTATTGTAAACATATGTAATGAATGCAGCGATCAAAACAATGGTAATGACATGAGTAAACAAATGAATCATAAAGCAAATACTTTTCATGAATAGTACTTAAAGACAAGCATCAATAAGTCTTGCATAAGAGTTAACTCATAAAGCAATAAATCAAAGTAAAGGTATTGAAGCAACACAAAGGAAGATTAAGTTTCAGCGGTTGCTTTCAACTTATAACATGTGTATCTCATGGATAATTGTCAACATAGAGTAATATAACAAGTGCAATATGCAAGTATGTAGGAATCAATGCACAGTTCACACAAGTGTTTGCTTCTTGAGGTGGAGAGAAATAGGTGAAGCTGAATCAACATAAAAGTAAAAGAAAGGCCCTTCGCAGAGGAAAGCGTTGATTGCTATATTTGTGCTAGAGCTTTGGTTTTGAAAACATGAAAGAGAGCAGTAAAAAGTAAAGTTTTGAGAGGTGTTTGTTGTTGTCAACGAATGGTAGTGGGCACTCGTAACTACCTTATCAACCAGACTTTCAAGAGCGGCTCCCATGAAGGACGTTATCTCTACCAGCGAGGTAGATCATCCCTCTTCTCTTTTCTTTACACATGTACTTTAGTTTCATTATTTATGGATGACACTCCTCCCAACCTTTTGCTTACACAAGCCATGGCTAACCGAATCCTCGGGTGCCTTCCAACAATCACATACCATGAAGGAGTGTCTATTTGCAAAATTAAGTTGCTTCTCGATGAATCGAGCAAAACATGTGAAGAGAATTATTAATGCAAGCTTAATTAATCGAAGCTGGTGAACCCCATTGCCAGACTCATTTATTGCAAAATTATTGGATAAGCGGATGAAGCCACTAGTCCATTGTGAAAGTACTGTCGAAGTAAATGACAAGATCGAAAGATAAAACACCACATACTTCCTCATGAGCTATAAAACATTGACTACATAATCAGAGGTGATAAATTTTGAATTATTTAAAGGTAGCACTCAAGCAATTTACTTTGGAATGGCGGAGAAATACCATGTAGTAGGTAGGTATGATGGACACAAATGGCATAGTGGTTGGCTCAAGGATTTTGGATGCATGAGAAGTATTCCCTCTCGATACAAGGTTTAGGCTAGCAAGGTTATTTGAAACAAACACAAGGATGAACCGGTGCAGCAAAACTCACATAAAATACATATTGTAAACATTATAAGACTCTACACCGTCTTCCTTGTTGTTCAAACTCTTTACTAGAAATTATCTAGACCTTAGAGAGACCAATTATGCAAACCAAATTTTAGCAAGGTCTATGTATTTCTTCATTAATGGGTGCAAAGTATATGATGCAAGAGCTTAAACATGAGCACAACAATTGCCAAGTATCAAATTATTCAAGACATTTTAGAATTACTACATGTAGCATTTCCCGATTCCAACCATATAACAATTTAACGAAGCAGATTCAACCTTCGCCATGAATATTATGAGACTAAGAACACATGTGTTCATATGAACCAGCGGAGCGTGTCTCTCTCCACACAAAAGCCATTTATTCAAACAAAAACAAAAACAAAAGCACACGGACGCTCCAAGTAAAGTACATAAGATGTGGCCGAATAAAAATATAGTTTCAAGAGAAGGAACCTGATAATTTGTCGATGAAGAAGGGGATGCCTTGGGCATCCCCAAGCTTAGACGCTTGAGTCTTCTTAAAATATGCAGGGGTGAACCACCGGGGCATCCCCAAGCTTAGAGCTTTCACTCTTCTTGATCATAGTATATCATCCTCCTCTCTTGACCCTTGAAAACTTCCTCCACACCAAACTCGAAACAAACTCATTAGAGGGTTAGTGCATAATCAAAAACTCACATGTTCAGAGGTGACACAATCATTCTTAACACTTCTGGACATTTCATAAAGCTACTAGACATTAATGGAACAAAGAAATTCATCCATCATAGCAAAAGAGGCAATGCGAAATAAAAAGGCAGAATCTGTCAAAACAGAACAGTCCGTAAAGATGGATTTTATTGAGGCACCAGACTTGCTCAAATGAAAATGCCCAAATTGAATGAAAGTTGCGTACATATCTGAGGATCACGCACGTAAATTGTCATATTTTTATGAGCTACCTACAGAGGGAAAGGTCGAAATTCGTGACAGCAAAGAAATCTGTTACTGTGCAGTAATCCAAATCTAGTATGAACCTTACTATCAACGACTTTACTTGGCACAACAAAGCACAAAACTAAGATAAGGAGAGGTTGCTACAGTAGTAAACAACTTCCAAGACTCAAATATAAAACAAAAATACTGTAGTAAAAACATGGGTTGTCTCCCATAAGCGCTTTTCTTTAACGCCTTTCAGCTAGGCGCAGAAAGTGTGTATCAAGTGTTATCAAGAGATGAGGCATCTTCAGCGGGGTTTGGAGTTTTCTCAACCATGCATAGTATATTGGATACATAAGTTTCAGCGGCTCCCTTTTCATTAGTCTTGGGCTTGCTACTCTCATCAAACAAATTTTCAGGAACAAGCCAAGCATAGTTATTTTCTAGCGCTTCATTCATCGCTAGGAGCTTACATGGTATTGGTGCTTTGATCTCCCCACCATCATTAATGTTATTAGTGTACCTTACTCTCTCCATGTCCATCTTTTCAAGGATACTAACAAAATTGGTATAAGAACCAAGCATCTTATATTTAATAAAGACCTTTCTAGCATCTCTTGCTATACCACCAAATTCTCTAAGAAGGGTTTCTAAAACAAAATCTTTCTTTTCCCCTTCTTCCATATCACCGAGTGTAAGAAACATGTGTTGGATTATAGGATTGAGATTAACAAATTTAGTTTCCAACATGCGAACTAAAGCAGCAACAGCAATTTCATAAGTAGGAGCAAGTTCTACCAAGTGTCTATCTTCAAAATCTTCAACGGTACTAACATGATTGAAAAATTCTTCTATATTGTTTCTCCCAACTATAGACCCACGTCCTACCGGTATGTCTTTTACGGTAAAATTAAAAGGAAACATGTTGAAATAAGTAAAGCAAATATAAGTAACTAATTTTTTGTGTTTTTGATATAGAGTGCAAGACAGTAAATAAAGTAAAGCTAGCAACTAATTTTTTGTGTGTTTTGATATAATGCAGCAAACAAAGTAGTAAATAAATAAAATAAAGCAAGACAAAAACAAAGTAAAGAGATTGGATTGTGGAGACTCCCCTTGCAGCGTGTCTTGATCTCCCCGGCAACGGCGCCAGAAAAAGAGCTTGATGGCGTGTAACTCACACGTTCGTTGGGAACCCCAAGAGGAAGGTATGATGCGCAAAGCAGCAAGTTTTCCCTCAGAAAGAAACCAAGGTTTATCGAACCAGGGGGAGCCAAGAAGCACGTTGAAGGTTGATGGCGGCGGGATGTAGTGCGGCGCAACACCAGGGATTCCGGCGCCAACGTGGAACCTGCACAACACAACCAAAGTACTTTGCCCCAACGAAACAGCGAGGTTGTCAATCTCACCGGCTTGCTGTAACAAAGGATTAGATGTATAGTGTGGATGATGATTGTTTGCAAAGAACAGTAAAAAAAAAACAAGTATTGCAGCAGATTTGTATTTCAGATGTAAAAGAATAGGACCGGGGTCCACAGTTCACTAGAGGTGTCTCTCCCATAAGATAGCATGTTGGGTGAACAAATTACAGTCGGGCAATTGACAAATAGAGAGGGCATAACAATGCACATACATGATATGATGAATATTGTGAGATTTAATTGGGCATTACGACAAAGTACATAGACCGCTATCCAAGCATGCATCTATGCCTAAAAAGTCCACCTTCGAGGTTATCATCCGAACCCCTTCCAGTATTAAGTTGCAAAACAACAGACAATTGCATTAAGTATGGTGCGTAATGTAATCAATAACTACATCCTCGGACATAGCATCAATGTTTTATCCCTAGTGGCAACAAGCACATCCACAACCTTATAACTTTCCGTCACTGTCCCAGCATTTAATGGAGGCATGAACCCACTATCGAGCATAAATACTCCCTCTTGGAGTTAAGAGTAAAAACTTGGCCAGAGCCTCTACTAATAACGGAGAGCATGCAAGATCATAAACAACACATAGGTAATAGATTGATAATCAACATAACATAACATAGTATTCTCTATCCATCGGATCCCGACAAACACAACATATAGAATTACAGATAGATGATCTTGATCATGTTAGGCAGCTCACAAGATCCGACAATGAAGCACATGAGGAGAAGACAACCATCTAGCTACTGCTATGGACCCATAGTCCAGGGGTGAACTACTCACTCATCACTCCGGAGGCGACCATGGCGGTGAAGAGTCCTCCGGGAGATGAATCCCCTCTCCGGCAGGGTGCCAGAGGTGATCTCCAGAATCCCCCGAGATGGGATTGGCGGCGGCGGCGTCTCGGAAGGTTTTCCGTATCGTGGCTCTCGGTACTGGGGGTTTCGCGACGAAGACTATATGTAGGCGGAAGGGCAGGTCAGGGGGCCACACGAGGGCCCCACACAACAGGCCGGCGCGGCCCAGGCCCAGGCCGCGCCGCCTTAGTGTGTGGCCGCCTCGTGGCCCCACTTCGTCTCTCCTTCGGACTTCTGGAAGCTTCGTGGAAAAATAGGCCCCTGGGCGTTGATTTCGTCCAATTCCGAGAATATTTCTTTACTAGGATTTCTGAAACCAAAAACAGCAGAAAACAACAACTGGCTCTTCGGCATCTCGTTAATAGGTTAGTGCCGGAAAATGCATAAATACGACATATAATGTGTATAAAACATGTAGATATCATCAATAATGTGGCATGGAACATAAGAAATTATCGATACGTCGGAGACGTATCATCCTTTCACGAATCTTGTTCAGCTTGACCAGACAAAGCAGCCAACTATGGTACGGCGGTAGGGTATAACCGCACTCAACTATACCACTTCTCTTTATGTCTACTTGCTAATTATCTTTGGGACCCTGTTGACTTGGGCAACTTTTTATCACGTAATTCTTCCGTATTTGCTCAGATTTCTATACTATTATATTGGAGTTGGTCGTAGATCGTACAACGCGTTTGGTGAAGGAGATTCGGAACATCCAAACCATTCGATCTAATCTCACGGCCTCCGCTTAACATCCTACAGTCCGCGAACAATTATGGAAACAATAATCATGCTACAAATTAATAAGGAAACAATCTCACAACCATCTTTAGCACTCACTCACGGTATCAATCAATCACCATTCGATGGAGTTTTTAGTAGTACTCGGTATGTTCCCCCGCTCGTTAGCGACAGATGGAATCAAATCAGCAGTCCTTGCCTTCTTATTCCTTTTTCTCCGGATCCTATTCAGCTCGATTTAGGAGATGCCCTTCCTTGTTTCGATCTCTCTCCTTGGCACCCTCCGTTGTTTCCATCTCACGTGGCGCCGATAATTCAGCTCCTCATCCATGAAAACCTCACGCGTTCATCTTCCCTTCCACGCCCTCTCCTACTTTGTGTCTCACGCGGCCCGGCGCCGCCACTCACCTTGGCGTTGTCGCAGCTCTACCACGTCACCCCCTTCTCTTCCGTCTCTCCCCTTCTACAAGGACGCATGCCTCACCTACGGACCTACCACTACCACCACTTGTCATCCCATCATCCGGCACCCTGACTGTCTTGTTCGGCGCGGCGGCGGCGACAACCGTGGGCACTCCAAAACGGTGTGGTGGGTGCTGGGCTCATGGGCGGTGCGCCGCGCACACGCATGTATCCGGAAAACGCGGCTGCTCCTCAAATCGTGCATTGCAGATTTGCAGGGCGTGGGGCATCTCGGCCGACGGCAACGCGGCCTCTTGACCCGATGGCGAGGAGGTGGGGGCCGGACGAACGACCTGAGGAGTGAGGACGCACTGTCGTGAACGAGCGAGGTAGCAGTTGTACGAGGTTGCCGCCAGGCGGTGGCCGATAGAACTGTGCCTCTACTTCTTTTCCATCTGCTCTGTTTCCTTCTATCTATCTCTCTGATTTCTTAGCAATATAAGATGCAGTGCAGGGCGAGCGTCCAGGATGGGAGAACTCCAGGCGGCGTGGCTCGCATTTGGTGACCTCTAGTTTGTTTTTTTGGGCGGTTCATCAGACTTTTGTCTAAATCTTTGCTTCTAACTGACTGCATATATGCATATACGTTTGGGTTATTTTCTTCCGAATTGTTTACATAGCAAGATATCAGATACTATTAACTGATTATATACATATATATGACACTGACAGGATAGTGTTTTTTCTTGGGAATCGGCTGGCATAGTACATGTTTTTCTATATTTTATTTTACCTGCTTGCAGCGATATTTAGTTTTTTGGAATTGGCGTCAGCAGTTGCCGCTTGCTTTGTAGGAGTTGTGGTAGCCCTATGATCTAATAATCTTTTATGCAATTGTTTTAGAGAGAGGCAGAGGAGGGATGGTCCAGAAAATAAATCTGAATCATATCAAATAATCTGAAGCATTCGTAAAGTTATAATTTCTCCTAGAACTATACATTCATTTATCTCTGTACGTCGCATCTCAGACCGGGCGCCTCCATCAGATTAGGCTAGCATGCGTCGGACATGTGTAAGGAGATGTCGAGATTTTTTGCTATTTGTTTTGTTTCTTTGATGGGGTTTGAGCTGTAAGCATCCTTGAATCATTAAGAAATTTATAGTAAAAATCTAGAAGAGGTGAGCTGACTGAATTAAGTGCTCTATTGAACAGAAAAATGTTAATGTTATATTTTTACCTTTGTAGGACACTGTGATCTAATAATCTCTTGTGCAATTGTTTTAGAGAAAGCAGAGGATGGATGGTCGAGAAAATAAATTTGAATCATCAAATGGATCAAATAATTTGAAGCATTCATAAAGTTATAATTTCTTCTGGAACTATACGTTCATTTATCTTTGTACGTAGCATGCCTTAGTTTTAGGTTGAGTGCATTTCATTTTGTTATCATTCGCAGAATTATATTGTGTTTTCTTGTATTGTGTATGCTATATATTTATTCTGAATTAAGACACTTCACCTGCATCTAGGAAGTATCCTTCTTTGGATTGGCAATTTGTAAATCATCTTGATACGGAGGGTCCTTTTGGTTTTAGAGAAAGACAGCTCTTAAGATATTTGTGTGATGACATTGTATTTGCTGAACATCTGGTTGCATGCATGCCTGAATCATTAAGAAATTTATAGTAAAAATCTAGAAGAGGTGAGCTGACTGAATTAAGTGCTCTATTGAACAGAAAAATGTTAATGTTATATTTTTACCTTTTTAGGACCCTGTGATCTAATAATCTCTTGTGCAATTGTTTTAGAGAAAGCAGAGGATGGATGGTCGAGAAAATAAATCTGAATCATCAAATGGATCAAATAATTTGAAGCATTCGTAAAGTTATAATTTCTTCTGAAACTATACGTTCATTTATCTTTGTACGTAGCATGCCTTAGTTTTAGGTTGAGTGCATTTCATTTTGTTATCATTCACAGAATTACATTGTGTTTTCTTGTATTGTGTATGCCATATATTTATTCTGAATTAAGACACTTCACGTGCATCTAGGAAGTATATCCTTCTTTGGATTGGCAATTTGTAAATCATCTTGATATGGAGGGTCCTTTTGGTTGTAGAGAAAGACAGCTCTTAAGATATTTATGTGATGACATTGTATTTGCTGAACATCTGGTTGCATGCATGCATGGATATTAGTATAGGATGTGCATCTTATACTAAGAGCTCTTTGCAAAAGCTCGCTCACAACACTGACTATGATAAGCTGGTCTACTGCCCCCAATGCAGATAAAGCCCGATGCCTTTTTTTGCATATCTTAAACAATAGACATGGAAATTAGAGCATTATATGGGGCTTAATCAAGGGGATTTCATTTTGATGAATTCTATCGAGATCCATATCAGAGCGTGACAAACTTAAAAGGGGACGCATGGCGGGCAGGAAGGGACATTTTGATGAAGACAACCAACTCTTGAGTATTCTGAAGAATTTGGAAATTGTTTTCAAAACAATGCAAATCATTCCGTTCATGTCCTCTCAAAGACGTGAATAACAACCGTTGGACAAAAATGCAAATAAGGTGCGAGCTGCACATTGTTTTGATTACTGGACAATGACAAAGTATCATGTTGCTATTTTCATATGTGTCATTTCATTATTGGAGCGCACTACCTGGCGGCGCCGCACAGAACCCGACCCCGTGCGACGGTTTTCATTATCCTAAAATACTATTTCCTGCCTATTGATCCGCTGCCGTGACGTGCCCCGCTAGATCATCTGAGCATGGTCACTAGTTTATTTTGCAAAAGCGTACAGTGACTACCGGACAAAAACAACATGGGTTCGATAAAAAAAATTACAGTGGCTGTGCATGCATCTTTCATGCTTGACTTTTGAGTGCGACAGAATAAAATCATGACCTATCCAAAATACTCGGTCTAGTACATGGTGATCATTTGGAAGCTATAAAATCATTTCAAACACTTACAACACTAGGCACTAGAGAAAAAGGTTATATTGGCAGTAGCCAAAATAGAGCAAAGCGGATAGCACAGTGCTCAATCTGCCTTCATTTTAGGACACCATCAGCAAAAGTTTTGTTCTTTGATTTTGCTCGCTCACCAAACATCATTCCCTGCACAGAAACCGATTAATTAGTCCTTATCACTACTCGTCACCATGCTATGAACAGCAGCATTACATGCACTTACTAGGTTACTGTAATAAGAGCTACCGGATTAAGTTACAATGCTATTATAACAAATAATTAACAGAATATTTTAGAAGAAAGTACCAGATTAAATTAATTATAATTATTGAGTTATCTCGAAACAACTACGATGTTGTTTATAAAATCACTCTAAAGTTTATCGCTATAGCAACTACCAGAATAACTAGTCACAACTATCAGATTAATCAGCCACGATTACCAATTTATTAAGAACAATTACCATATTGTTTTGACAAAACCAATTACAACATTAATTAGTCACGACTGCCAGATTAATTATCTACTTAAACAATTGCCATATTACTTTGACGAAGCAACAACCAGATTAATATGCTATGATTGCCAGGTCAGTTAGCCATGATCACATTTCACTGGCTATGTAACAATTGACATGTTCTTTCACAAAGCAATAATCAGGTTAACTAGACACGATTATTAGGTTAATTAGCCACAATTGCCAAATTAATTGGCCGCAATTATGAAATTATCAGCTATCAACAAAAATGGACAACCATAGGAGACTCACTTCTGTAGCACGATAGCTTGGCACGACAGTATTTCCTTCTACCGCCATGTGCATATGAGCTTGTCGCCGTCCCCAACGGAGGCAACGACTAGCAGGTGCGGGAGTAATCTGCCCCAGCAAGGTATCTCGGCGGCCCTCTCCTGCAACTCCATGCTCGCATGGAGGCGGCCTTCCCTGTTGCATCCCGCTCGCGCGGCAACGCCCTCCCCTGCAGCTCCGTTCTCAGTGGTGGCGGCGGCCTCCCCCGTCAAGGAATGCTCGGAGGCGGCCTAACCCGTCACGTCTTGCTCGGTGGTGGCGGCATCCACTGCTGCAGCGTGCTCGCAGGAAGACACTCTCCCCTGCATCTCGGTGCTCGGTGGCGCGCGACAGCCTCCCCTGTCGTGGCCTGCTCAGTGGCGGCGGCCCATGCTGCGGCGGGCTCGCTAGGCGACTCCCGACCTCCTCCTCTCTTCCCGATATGGCGCAACGCCACCCCGATGCGAGCTCAGCGGCGGCGTTTCTCCACCTCCATGGCGCCTCGCCTCCCCGATACAAGCCGGGCGGCTGCGGTCTCCTCCTCTTGCGTATCTCCGCCGCGGCACAGCGCCTACCGGTGAGAGCTCGGCGGTGGCGGCGGCCGTCCACACCCACGGCGCGGCTCCTCCACGATGTGACCTCCTCCTCTCATGCCTTGCCGCCACGACGCTTCTCCATGGTTTTCTCTATTCTGTGACCGAGCGAGAGGGAATATTGTGTGGTGGAGGGACAGCTCACGAGAGGATAAGACCGACGTGAGCAAGCGCGCGATGTGTTTCACGAATCTTAGAGCGCCGCCGCACGGAAGAGAGACGTGTGCGGCGCCTCTTGATAGATTTTCCCTTCATTATTTCTAATAATAACGAGAATTTGAAATTGATGTGCAGAAGTCGAGAAGAGATAAAAGGGGACGCATGGTGGTAGCAAGGGATATGGACCTTATAAATAAATGTGTTATCTATGGACATGGACCTTCTAAAGGATATCCATAATTGCAAGAAATAAAGGAGGAAAATATATTTTTCCTTTGACTAATAATAATTCTTTATTTTCTCACAAAAGAAAACTATCTATTACCCGTAGCAACGCACGAGCATTCAACTAGTTATCAATAGTACTCTAGTTCAGCAAGGAAACAAATTAACCAAGAAGATTTGCATATCTATGTAATAATTAGTGATTACTGGTAGGTAACTGGAATAGTATTATCAACATATTGTGGATTGTCCGGTTTAAGCGAGGACAAAAATGAATGGAAAATCCAAGTGATCACCATCCATTAGTGATTGGAAGATGATACCCAATGTTTGTGTGCAACACTACAAATGTAGTACGAGATATTGATAATTATTGAATGACGGTGTACTAATAATTGATTACCATAAATAAATTTAAAATGGTATATTATTAGATTATCATGCATGTAGAGCTAATTTGTTAATAGCGTGGTTATCCTCTGCATGCCCTGCCTATATATGGTCACACATCCTACCTATTTAATATCTTAATAGTTAACTGCTATAAATAAATGAAAAACACTTCTTGTTGAAAAGATCATGTTATCTTATTGAAACATCATAGATATAGAAGCACCTTTTAAATATGTGTGCTTATCCTTGACCTGCCCCTACCTATAAATAGTCACGTATCCTACCTATTTTATCCAAACAGTAGGATTGTACATCGCTGCAAAAATTGCCCCAGGTTCATCCTATATCCAAACAAAACCAAAATTATCCATGAGGCCATCAACAATTCTTTTGGTCGTTGCCACAATTGCCTTGACGTTTTCGGGAGCTGACGCGTCCCTCGAAGAAATCTGCAGGGCAGCATGTGACCAAGATGCGCGTGTCAACTATGATTTCTGCGTGCAAGAGCTAGCAAATCACCGTTGGGACCTCCACGCAGACGCATGGGACCTGGCAATGCAGGCGGCCGACTGTGGCGTCGGCAATGCTGACCGAGCCATTGAAGAAATCCAGGGCCTGCTAGTAAAGCAAGAAACAGATGCGAAGACAAGGTATGCACTCATGCAGTGTGATGAGTTATACAGGAGCATGAAGATTTCATTCGCCTATGCCCATGATTGGATCAATGAACGCAATTATGCCGAGGGGAAGGAGGAGGCAGAAGAGGCCATCTCTCAAGCACACAAGTGTGATGATGTCTTTGCGAAAGCTGCCATCACAACGCCTCTCACGCAGCATAGCTTGTACTCTGTTCAAATAGCGAAAGTATTCACGGCTATCACCAATCTTATCAAGTGATGAATAATAACACTGATAAAACTGAGTTGATAGCTCTAATCCAAGAGATACTCGGAAGTGATTGTACCTTTAGAGGGATTGTTGCATGTCCCACTATGATGTTACATGGAAGAAATAAAATATATGTTGTTTAATTCCAGGATATATTTCTAGAGGGTTTGTTGCATGTCCCTGCACCCGATTATGTGGTCCACCGTAGCATGTTGTATCATAATCTGCAATGCTATATATGACCGGGTACCAAAATAAGATTGGCCAAGTTATTAAATAAGAGTAATCTTAGAATCTATAACAAGAAACAAGCAATGTCTCGTGGGGGTGATTCGACCGCCTGGCGTGGTCAACAACTAGAGAGTGATTTTGTATAGTATTCGCTCCTTTTATATGAATAAGGCGTGCACACATTTCAAAATTGAGTGGTTTATATAAACATATAACGGGAGTGAACTAAGAGGAAAGGTGCAAGTGGAATTGGTAGGGCAGACCGAAATCTAGTCGTCCCCTTGCATATTTGTAGTGCTTCTAGAATTTGAGTCGATCCTAGAAAATTACATGCATCCCAAAATTTATTACTCCTGATGCGTGGACGCATAAATGGAACTTCACATGGAAAAATGGCTGAAATGGAGGGTATGCTGATGTGGATGCTTACCTTTAGTGGGTTATTCCAATTTAGTTATTATTATAGATAATCCACGTACATCTAACTAATCTATATTCCTATCTTCATAGCGGAGAGTAACATAGAGTAGTAATTAACATGCACATGTTACTAACCTATATTACTATCTTCATAGTGGGAAGTAACAAATACTCCATCCGTCCTGAAATAGTCTACATTCTAGCTCTAAAATTTGTTTTGAAATACTCTACATTATAGCTTTTAGTCAACGACAACACTGAAAACGAAGTAGTTTTGCGCGCACTCTTTATTGGATGGTCTTATTCTCAATGTAGCTTGGATTGGTTACTCACATAGCTAAGTAGTACTAATAAATGCAACACTAATTTGTCTCATTTTTTCTAGAATGTAGACTAAATCAGAACGGAGGGAGTATGTGCTATCATGTAAACTCATATTTATCATGTTGTAGACTTATCTTGTCTTAGGGCGTGTGATGTTATGGTAACATGGCTAATTACCACCTCACTCTTTTTTTCATTTATTGTCATGCCATGTCACCAAAATATGTTGGGTTATGTGATGATGTTACTACCTATGTTACTCCCACTATGAGATTAGTCATAGTGGGGGAGTAACATATAGTAGTGTCATGCATATGTTACTCTAGTAATGCATAGTAACTTACTAGTAGATGTAGTATCACAACCATATCTAGTCTCATAGTGCATTAATTAGCTTGTAGACTCATTCTATCTTGAAAAGTATGATGTTATGGTAACATAGCTAGTTACCACAACCATCTCTTTCTTCATTTAATATCATGCCATGTCATCAATTTGCCTAGTTGGCAATGCATGCATCTCTATGTTACTACCTTAGTTACTCCCACCATGAGAGACTAGTCATAGTGAGAAGTAACATACTAGAGTAGTAATATGCGCATGTTACTACTCTATGTCACTACCTTCATAGTGGTTAGTAATATCAACATATGAACTCATTAATTAGCTTGTAGACTCATTGTATCTTGGGAAGCGCGATGTTATAGTAACTAGCTATGTTACTCTATCCTTCTCTCTCATTAACTGACTGCCACGGAAGCAACTTTGTTGAGTTGAACCCGAAATTACTCCTGAAGTTACTTGCACTATGAGTAGTAGTCTAAGCAAATTGAAAATATAAGTGCTATCTACACCAATCAATGTGTACAGTTAATATCTATAGAAGCTAATAAATGCATGAACCTTATTTTGTCCACACAACCTAATGAAGGCAAGAAATTAAGTCATAACTAGTTCAACATTTATACCCGGTGAAAGTCCAGTGTGCTGAGCATCGGCTCGGTTACCTTGAATAGTAGTATAAAAAAGAATTTTTTACTACCAGTTCACCACTTACATGGCCAGCCCCACACTCCCAATTTCTATATTCTCTCCTCTTAAACCCGAGATGACCTAAAGTATAGGTTTCACGGAGACCGGCGAAGTGACCGAAACCGTTGCTCTCAGCAGGGTCGGGGCCCGTGGAGGTGTCATGCGGGAGGATGATCCAACGTTGATGAGGCGTTTACGGAAGCACGTGGTCAGGAGGAGGGCTTGGAGGCGTCTCTCGAGGCGAGATCCGGGGGCGTCAAGTGAGCCTGCGAAGGAGGCGTGGGGAAGGGTGGCTTTGGGGCAGGCCTGCGATTTCCTGGTGGCCACGGCGCCACGCTTGGATGGGTCTCCTCCACCTAGAATCATCTGGTCTATCTCCTTCTGTAGCGACGAGGGAAGGCACTTCCCTGCTCAGGTTGACCACCCCTCTCTTCCACTCCAAGCTCTCTCATCTCTTTCAACTTGTGTGAAATGGGTAGACCACTAGAGTAGGTGCCGTGTAGATTTGGCGAGTGCAGAATCCATCCAAAGTGAATATTACAGTAAGGGTTCGAATTCTTTTACGTGCAAATTTTACTATAAATGGGCATAATTGCCCCTCAATTTGGTATTGTAGATCCTTCATGTGTTGATTTATTTGTTAGAGAGTATGTACTTGTTTTGTAGGCTATGAACTTTTGGTTGCATATATGAGCCGATTATTTTTGCCAGATCGACTGATCGAATGAGCTGCTTGCATCTAGCGCATGAGGAAGTTAAATTATTCATATCTATCAGGATTTTTTTTAGATTATTTGTTCTTGTGTTGAATAAGCATTTAAGCTGCAGCGTGCTTAAAATGTTCATTAATTCGTTATTGTAGATGAGAAAGTCAACCCTCTTATAATTAATAAGAATAACCTGATGCTACTAAGCTACTTGATGTTGTACTTCTACTAAATCGGAATCACTTTATGTTGTTGTTGAGGAAACATGATGGACATCATATACTGTTTGTGGAAAGCTGCAGCGGTTGGTGTCGGTGTTTCGTGTGTCGAGAGGAACATGGGTATCTCGGAAAGACCCTTAGGTTATCGACCACGGGGGGCTAGAGGCAACTCTCCAAGTTACCCAAATCCATGTTGACAGTGAGGGGCGACGACGATGGCACGATAGAGAGAGACACAGAGTTACCTAGGTTCAGAGCCCTCGTGGAGAGGTAAAACCCCTATGTCCTGCTTGAGTTATATTAATGTCTCGCCAATCAAATATAGTGTTTACAAGGTGGTGGCTTGAAGATTCCCGCAAAGCTCGTCTGATCTCCCAAGGTTGAAGAAGAGGGGATCAGAAAGGCATCGGCGGGGAGATCAAGGATTGATCCTTCTGGAAGAGATCTCCTCTACTGACTATTGAGTAGCTTCCCCTCCTTTTATAGAGGCACTAGCCCTCCTCCCCACGAAAACTTGGGGGAGAGGCTACCACATGCGTGCGGAAGGAGGAGGACAGCTATTCCTAACTACACACATATAGACAAAGTCTATGCTCTGGAAGGGCTCCGGTGCACGGGAGTGGTTGTGGACGATGTCGACACCTCCTGCTGCACTACGCCGGCCATGGCTAGTCTTTACAGGAAGGAGGCAACGGCTATCCCTCTTTATGCAGGCAATGTCAGAGCTTCTCTTGTCTTCTGGGGCGCGTCATGGCTTGCGTCATCCTCATTAGCTTCATCCCTACGCAATTCACCCTGCTAAGGGGTGTTGTGCTCTATCTCCTGGCGCCTGATGTGCATTCCTCACGAAGGGCCCTCAGGAGGGGTTGCTGCCCCTGGAAGCGCTAAGTCCTGACATCCTCACGAGGGGCTTCACTCTCGCGAAGCAGCTGGCCCTCGTGGAGGGGAAGAATATCTCCAGCTCGTAGATGGGCCACCGCACAGGCCCAGACGTAGGTGGACCGTTGTATCCCCGGTACCACTACACCGACAGTTGGTAATAGTGCAAAACATGGCTTACAACTTTCATGGTGTATGCCAATGTGCTTTTTTTGCTCCACCCACAAGATATGATTGCAGGTTGCCCATTCCGGTACTCTAGAGCCTATGGCGGCTGGGTTGTTGATTGTTCGTGGGTAAAGCAACCAAAATTGTTGATAGGTAATGCTTTATATTCTCATCTCACGGAAATCGTGATGGTTACGTACTGGAACAATCTTCCTTTTGATTACTCTATCTCAGTTTCAAGTTGTTATTGATTGTCACGTCTTAGAATATTTGAATAATATCATCCGCATTGTGAAAGAATTTGAATACTGACATTGTAGTCATCTCCCCGCACTAGCATTTAATTTGTTAGCTTATAACCTATGTCGTTACAGAATGTTTTCATGAATTTGAAGATATCAAGGAATGGTTAAATGCTATAATGGTATTTCCCGACTTGGAAAAGCAATATCAACCTCGCATGAAGATTCAGCAGTATATATCTTAATATCCAGTTATATATATATATATAATACGATAACTAATTATGAAGGACCGAAATTACTAAGGAAAGCTCTGCAGCACAATAACAAGGAAATTTAATAGCCTGCAGTAGCACACCATGAGGTTTGTTGTTTAATAGTGCCTCTGATTTTTTCGATGAAGATGAATTAGAACCATAAAATCTATAGATAGAAATTGATCTCTGATGCCCATAAGAGTATTGACCAGGTTACTATTGTGTTGCATATGGTTGCCCGTCATACCCGGTAGATGGGACATGAGAACCTAATGATATGGGATGTAGGGAGCATAACCATATCCATGGTACATGTCACCGTACACATTTTGCTACATAGATGCAACAACATAATTATTCGATTTTATAGCTTCATATAGCGCACCAGCCCGGGGAATGGTGGCCAGCCGTAACACCCTCCGTGGGGCGGCGGCAGCTGGCCATCCTCTCCTGCCATGCTACAACTTGCCCTTCAGCTCCGGATGCCCACAGGCGATGCTGACAAGGGATGGTGAGGTGGAGCTCAGCTCCTGACAACTCGAGTGCCTTCCCCTACTACAAAACCTTCCACCTAGCGTGGCGAGAGACGACGACGGTGCCGCCACCTCTAACATGTTCTGAAAAATGCCTGAACAACCTTAGCAAAAATGCAACCCCAGAGAAAATCCAGAGGCAACCATCTAGAATGACCAGGGTATGTGTATATTAATCTTATAAACCATCTTCTACATTACATCATATAGTGGAGCATTTTTTGTGCAAACATTATAGAGTGGAATAGTATATGCATTGTGAAAGATATAACCTAGATTTTGACCATTATTTTTTAAAAACTATCTGAGATATTGTTTCGCCACCTTGACATTGTTTGCTTTATTTTGGGGTTTGTAGCTACATGCAAGAAAGGCCATTTGATGGGTTGTTGATCAGCAAGGCATGGAAGGAGTTATAGTTGTTGATTATGAGGTTTTCGTTTCTCATATTTTGTTATTGTAGTCTGAGAAGCTTAATACGGATAATGAAGCACTAATATGCCATAGGGAAACCACTTGTGCAAGATTTTGAACTAGAAGCTTTAGTGTATGCAATCTTTGTCAATTTTACTCATATTTTTTTGTGAAAAGGAAAAATTCTTACTTTGTTAGGATTATATGCTCATGTATCAACATAAAGCTTTTAGGTAGTCATCCTTCTAGGGAACCTTCCCTTTCCTAGCCCCTTGCTTACCAAGTGTGCTTGATTTGATTCTCTGCCTATATTCCTTCATGTATTAACCTGTCTAGACATATTTTGTTGTTCTGTCGATTGGTTAGCTACTGCTTTTCTCGGAAACTTCAGAATGTGTATTCCGCTGCATAGTGTGATGTGTGTTAGAACTTCATACAGTGCACATATGTTTAATACTTTGTTACATCTTTTACAAAGATTACAGTGAAGTTTAGTGCATTGATACTTGCCTTTTTTATTTTGACAAGTCACCACTCAGGAAAGGGAAACAATGAAGATGAGTAGTTTCCTACCACTAGGAGTTTCCTTTATCTTGCTACTGGTTGTTTGCACTATATTTTATTGTAAGAACAAGATGCCCAAGATCAATAACTAAATGAAGACCGGCAGGTCAAACCACTCCTTTCTTCTAGGTTAATTATTTTCCATCTATAATAGGCTTATCAAAATTATTCTAAAGTTGTACTGTCAAAACTACTCTATTAGCTCATCCCTGGGCATATTTTCTTTTTGTTACACGTGATTTTTGGGAGTCAAATATGGCTCATCTACTTTTCTTAACTTCACTATCAAAACTACTCAATTAGCTGCTCATATGTCTGATTGACACTTAATGAATTTTCTTACAAAGCACATATTGTGTGTAGTGGGTCCTGAAGTGAGAAGCACATCTTTGCGTTTTGTAAGGAGTGAAGCATGTTGGTTAGCTTGTGAATTTCTGGTTTTATATTGCTTTGTGACTAAATATAAAACCACCAGGCAGCGTTCCAAGCCCTAAAAATGACATCATGGATGAGCGCGTAACTACAACATTCCTGATTAAAGCAATGATAGAAGGCAAACAATGATAAAGTACCACGTCAAAAGCACCTGCAAATAAACCACACCTATTACATAGTGCCTAAACGTGTTCTAGGCGGCGACGCGAAGCACGCTTGTCCTCCTAGTAGGAAGTAAATAATGACCTTAGATTTGAACGGTAGGTGGTCCTGCCATCTCAAATTGATGTCAAAGTTGCTAATTTGAAATGGATGAATGTGGAACAAATGATGACCGAAGTGATGTCATCTTGATGCTACCGTCGTATGAAAATACGCGCACATGCCCTATAAAATCAAGTTGATTTCTTCAGCTAGACTTCCAGCCCGTGTATGAGAAATTAAAAAATCCAGTGCGATCGCAATGCTATTTGCAAGTGTCACCGGATGCTAAAGTAAAAGTTAAACCTCTCAATGAGTTTTTTCTTTGGAACTCCCATGGTTGTTTGTTTGATAAAAGAAATATATTAATATCACAGAATATCACGGGGATAGGAATTACCCCCAGCCTCTGCAACAACAATATCATAATGGTAATATGAATTCACACATTCGAAAAAAGAAGAAGAAACTAAAACAGGAAAAAGGCTCGCTATAGTGTTCCAGTCATCACAACAGCAACACGAGCACCATCAAGACAATACGTGAAGTTACAATTCTCAAAAAGGGACAATTACCGAGGCATGCATCTAAATTCTCGTACTCCTCACCATCAAGACAATACTTGAAGTTCAAGTTCAAATTCTCGTACTTCAAGAAGGAAATAGTGCACAAGCGCCGTCGTCGGCCGATCATAGATCTTAGGTTTCCATCATGAAGAAAGTCTTCGCTCTCAAAATAATGCTTTCAACAAGGCTATTATCAGGCATAACCAATTAAGGTCACACCTTGGATTTTCACCCTCAAATGTAAGACATTGAACTTCCCATGTGTTGACGCCCCCACTTGCATGACGTTGCTACAAAGCCTGAAACACCAAGCAAGCTGACCATCGTCGCAAAGCCTCGAACCAAAGACACTAGTCCTCAGATCTTTCCTTCCATGCCATTCTCCGCCTCTGACTTCTCCATGAAATAAAAAAGACATGTCCATGATGGCAATCATTAGCAGAGCTTCGTGCCACTCCCTTCTGAAGCCAAACGATCGGAAAAAAGACATAGGTGCTCACGATCGAATCTCATCCAATCCAGCAATCTCTCGGCACCGATGGATATGCTCTTCGGATGAACACATGCATGATTTGTACTCCCTTCGTTCCATATTTGTTGCCGCAGATTTGGATGTGTATAGATACACCAAAATCAGTGACACCTAATATGGAAAGGAGGGATATCAAAATTTAGCATGTTTAGCTTGATATAAAAATCAAAGTTTCTAGTATGCATGACTTTTTTTTTTCTTGAAAATGATAGTTTGCTCTCCAAATACTATTAATAAAAGCCAAGATTCAAGCTACATGGGTACCAAAAAACAAAATAAAGGTACTACCTCCATTTATTTTGCTAAAACTGTTTATATTAGGAAACATGGTGATAAAAATGTGCCAATTTTTTTTTGGAAATGTATGCTTACTATCCTAGTGCCAGCAGTGGAACTTCCTCTCCCTCTCACCACCGTCTCCTCCTTTCGTGCTAGACACCTCTCCGCTTCTTCACCCTACCCAGCCGTCTATCAGCCACCCGTAGTGCTACTACCTACTATCCCCGACCTTAGGATGTCCACCACCGCCATCCTCAAGGAAACATGTTCGATAAGTCTTCCATCTCATGACATGTACAAATTCAATTTTCCCATAGTGGTCGCTAATCATCGCATCGGTCGACGCGATAAGGTCAACCCCGTCCTTCCTACTCCTTCTTCCCGACGGAGTTGTTCACCTATTAGATTTCCCTAGCTCCAGGATACAAACTATTTAAAACTGATATTTTTGTAGGTTTGTATGATACACCATTGGGTACATCTAATTTTTAATATAATAACTTGCAATCATAAATTGAACATAAAACGATCACTGGAGGGTGGAGCCCAATTTCGTAGAACTCTGCATTACTGTATTTTTGAAGGCCCATCTGCCTATGGACAAAGAGCGAAGCCCACGGGCCAACCACGTGGCCCGACCGTATTGTTACTTAGCTCGATCAGATCCAACTCCAGCCCAGTACTCACCTACATCTCGAAATCGTCGCGCACGTACAGCATCGGGCGAATCGACCTCGCCGTTGCTCAGACGCCGGAGACGACGACGACGACGAGGAAGAGATGACGGTGTTCCACTTCCTCAACTGCGCCGTCCTCACCTTCGGCCCCCACGTCGTCTACTACTCCGCCACCCCCCTGTAAGCTGACTCCCTCTCCCTCCATCTCTCTGTATCCACGAGATCCGTATCCCAAACGTGTTAGATCTGTGTCTGCCAAGAGGTCTGGTATTTGCTTGGTTGCGTGATCCGGGCGCGGTGGCGTAGGAATTCCTGACACTGTTTGTTCCACGCTCGTTTTTGGCTTGTCCGATGGGGTTTTGGTCGGTGTAGCTTCACTGAATTTTGCTCAGTTGGGTTGAATTCACCTGTTCGTCCCGATTTGGGGCTCTGTTGGGTGAAGTATGCTGTCCGAATTGAACCTCATTAGCTTACTCGTAATTACTTGCTCTGGTGGCAAGTAACTTCAGAGCACAGGCCATTTTGTAAGTTACAAGTTGAACATGATATAGCACAAGACTTGCCTCTGAGCTGCACGGTAGGATTAGTTTGATAAGCTATTCAGTGTCCTGAATTCTTTCAACAGAGGCATATATGAATTTGTGCAAGAAGAAACTGAAGTATGCTGTGGTGTAATTGTTTCATTGGATGCTGGTTTCTTGCATTTTGGAGCTCTCTCTTAATGACCACATACTCTGCATTCACATTATACATCTCTTTAAACCAGCTCTGTGATGAAGCAGTAAGTAGTTTGTGTCTAACCTTTGAAACATGTGAATTGACTTACTGCTTGATAGTGCACTAGTGAAATCACATGTTATTATTATTGAGCTATACTGTGATTGTTGCAAAACGTGCCATGTGATAATAGGTGGAGTGAAATAAATAGGTGGTTTGATGATAAGTGAGTTGGGGGCTGCAGATTGTCGGTTAGATCGGAAGGAGAGTTGAGATTGGATGTTTGCGCAGCAAAGCTTGAGATTATCTGATACTTTGAACTTATGGATGAAAATGTTTATTCTATGTCAAGGGACTCCTTGGACTGCACTTACTCAAATATTTGTTTCAGGTCAGAGTATGATACAATTGGCACTAGTGTAAAAGCAGCTGTTGTTTATCTTGGAGCAGCACTTGTAAAGGTCAGTAACTAGCTCTGGATTCTATTCTAAAATAGTGTTACTCCCTCTGATCCGATTAAATCGACGTGGAGCTGTGTATTACTTGATATCCGCGTCAAATAAAATGGATCGGAGCTAGTAATTCATAAGTGCCGAGATTGACATGCCCAAACAATCCACCATTTTGTTGAGCTGTCTGCTTAAGAAAAAATTTAGTTGTTTGATCATATACTGTTCCCATCTACTTGTTTAGATGCTTTAATAGTATGTTCTTTGCTCTTTAGGATAACCACTCAGTTACTCCTTTACTTTATCAAATATCAATGTACCAGTTTTAAGAGCAAACTGTTGGTTTCAGGGTTATATGCCACTCAGCGGATTGTTTTCTCTTTACTTGTTTATGAAATTTCTGTGATTTATCCGAAGGTTGTAAAACTCCTGTTATCTGTTCTACATGGTCTGTACTGGTTATCATCCAGTTATACAGTTCTGCTTGTACAAGAATTAATTGTCTTGATAGTTTCTGTTTTAATCCTTTGTCATACAGCACTATTATAATTTGATGTGATTTTATTATAACCAATTTCTATCAACTCAGTTGCATAGGAGATATTTATGAGATTGCTAACTATTGCTATTTCATAATGGCAGCTTGTTTGTTTAGCAACGTTCCTCAAAGTACCTGATGCGAATGATAGCTTTGATCCCTACCAGGTATGTTTTATGCACGTTAATAAAACATGCTTGGATTTACCCTTTTTTCACTATCAATAACCTATAATTATTTTCCACCTGCAGGAATTAATGAAAATCCTAATTGGGTTTATAGATGTCGCTGGACTTTATTTTGCTATGACACAGTTGACCCACAGAAACATCTCCCAGAACCATAAGTTCCAGGCTGTTGGTCTTGGTGAGTACATAGTTGTATTTGTTCACTGTCTGACATAATGCTTGTAGCTCAGACTATAATACTTCATCCATGGTTGCATGTTTGCTTTTATCTTTTTTTTCATCATCTCCATTGTGTATGTTCACCTGCCTTACTACCCATTTTAATTGCTAGTTTTTCTTTCAATAATTTATGCTGGTCAGCCTTTCTATATGCAAAATGAATTTCTGATGTTGATCTTTGTAGCAATTGCTGCTATCTGCTAGTCTTTTAGCTGTATAGACTACAGAGACATGCCTTTTCGCTACTAATAGTGTTTCTCATGAAATTGAATGTCTTTAGTTCTGTTTATGTGTAAATTGGATTGGATCGCCTTAAGTTCCTTACTTGTATAAATCAGGAAAGAATGTGATACTTTTGACCTATTTCCAGCTGCAATCTAAATTTATCATGATTATCATTGACCTATTGGACATTTCCGGGGTTTCCAGGCTGGGCTTTTGCTGACTCAGTTCTGCACCGTCTGGCACCTCTATGGATTGGGGCACGAGGGCTTGAATTCACTTGGGAGTACATCTTTCAAGGAGTTGAAGCAAATGCCAATCTTGTATGTTACTTAGAACTGTTAAAAATATAATGGCAGGTCCTTTGTTGTGGTTATTTATCCTGAACCCGGATAGCATACTTTTGTATTTTACAGGTGATGACCCTTTCCCTGGCTGCATTAGGATCCTTGATGTGGCTGAGGAAGAACAAACCAAAAACTTTAATTCCAATAATTTATGCATGTGCTCTGCTTCTGGCAACAATGCCATCTATCACCAGGTTATTTCATTTCTATCATGCTGCAGTATTCCTAAGAAAAATAGTCATGCTCCAACATGTGTTTATGTTCTTATTTCCCTTTTTTCATGGTCTTGGTTATGATGAAGTAGCAAGTAGGTGTTGGTAAACCTAGCATGATTTGTGTCAATTTAGAGTCATTGGCTGAATACCTACACTATGCTCAATACTTATAACAAGATTCCCCTTTTCAAACCTGTCAGCATTATGTCCAAGGTTTAATTCTATCCATATCGTATTAAGTCTAATATCGGGACTATTCTCCATTCCATGGAATGTTGTTAGTTACAAGTCAGTAAGGATAGTCTCAGCCTTTTCATTTACTCCTGGGGATCACTGAAATTTAAGTAGACACACCATCGTTTTAATAAAAGAATATCTAAAGGAAAGCCTCATTTTTTGCCACGCAAACAGGATCTCTTATGTGACAATTGTTTAGTGGAGATGTCCGGAAGATCTTGATGGATCACATGTCTTATACCTGCTATTCTTCGATTGTTATTCTGTATTCATCACCGGTTCGCTCAAATGTATATTCGGCTATTCGCTGCACTTTAGGAGCCCATCTTCTTAATTAATTTTCATGTATTCTTGTTCATGCTGCTAACCATGCTAAAACAATATTGCAGTTACTTGAGGAGATCATTAGAGTGGCAGACTCCCAAGGTGGTCGGCTTCGAGCTCTTTTCCTCGCTGATTATGGCGTTCATCAGCTGGCAGCTGTTCTCTGCCTGTCAGAGGCCGATGTAATGAACGGACGAAGAACTGCAGAATTTACCAATTACCAGAGATTTGACGCTCCTGAGAAGCTCCTTTTGTACTTCGGCAAAATTAGGATGATGCTTCGAGCCTTGCATGTCTCAATTGCAGAACAGTTTACTTTATTTGTCGGCTATAGTGCAGAAACATGTGATCTAAGATGCGACTACTGATCGATAGCATTGCATCATGTAGACTGAATACAAGACATTCACCTATGTTGTCAGGTTACGACCGAATACACTGAGTTAGGTCACATTCTTGCATTATGGCTTTATGAATGTAATACCATTAGTGCTGTGAAACAGCTTTTTTCCTCTGGAAGTATATTTCTCCTAAACACCTTATTATACAAGCAGTGCACAATCAAAAGACATGCTTGCAGCATTCTGCATCCAAAATGGCTTGAGAGGAGAAACTGCTAGCCATTCAGCATTTCGAAGCCAGGCTAGAGTACACTAGTGGGTGCAAAACCTTTAAGCCTTATTTGGTACTAGAGTTTTGTGGGGACAGTGGGGATAATCCTCACCAAATTTCAAATCTCCACTTGTATCTAAAAAATTGTTTGGTACTAGAGTATTGAACGAGTTTAATCCTTATCCCCACTTTTCTCCAAATCTTAGTGTATTTTTTCAATCCTCAATACTCTACTCCTGATGTGGATTAGGGATGGGAATTTGCAGGGATTAGGTGACGACAGGGGATCACCCAATACTGTAGAGTATTATCCGCGCTAATTCCCACAAAAACTCTAGTACCAAACAAAGCCTTAGTGTAGGGGAAAAAGATGCATAAAAGTGACAGAGTATTTTATCTTAATATATTTAATGATCCCAAAAAGTCTTTACATGCCAATTTATCCAATATGTCAATATCATCTTGGATGATGAGATTTATTGGTGGGAACCCCTAAGTTATCTCTAGATCCTCGGTCACACATTCAAAAAAAATATAACCGTTTGAAAACAAGAGATCATCAGAAAATTCATTTGCAGGTAATTCATTCAAAGCCAATGTGCTAGGTTACCTGTCAATGTGCTTCCCTACATTGGGCAGACCTAAAACTTTCTGCGCGAAATCTTTGAAATCTATCCTGAAATACCCGGTCTCCTCATTGAAACAAGCTAGCAAACGTTTGACTACCGAAGTACATAAACTAATCACTTATATATACAATCCATCTATGTTTATATGCTACGTAAAATATTGGTAGTTTCTTTTGAAATTTTATGTTTTCGGCACTTCCATGTTATTATATTAAACTTTTATACTTATGTTTAGCACTCCGATGCATCTTAACTAGTACGATTTTATTTCATATTTGGCATAGTTAACATAACATAATAAATCTAAATCCTTGTTGTTTGAACTATTTTTTATGTATTTGTAATGCATGTTATTTGAAATGAATTTGCATCATGCTAGAGTTACACTATATTTTGTACGATAATTTTCCTCATCAATAAATGCATAAACTATGTAGTGTATTTATATTCATGGTAGATATATAAAGTATATGGTCTAAGAAATATTTTAATAGAGGGTTTTAGTGTATGATTGGGTAAGCATATTTATAGCAACTTCCAGAGTATAAATAGCATTACATAATTCTTTAACCTTTTTTCGTGGTTAAATATGTCATGGAAGTTACAGTGGGTTAAGTAATGAGTTGACAATGTGCACATGCTATGTACTTTATATTTCAAACATCATTGCCAAGAGTATTCACTTATGAATAACAAATCAAATAGGTCCTACTACTTTCGTGTAAATACTATTGACTATGATATGCCCGTCTGCAATCTGCACCGTATCATACAAGTACGCATGCCGAATGTTGAAATAAATATTTATGCACAAAGTTAAACATGAAAATGTAGTTGACATATATTTCAATTTCCAGTACAAATTGGTTACGATGACGTCGAGTTGGCGGCGGAGGAAGACTCGACATGAAGGCCAGCCGCCCGGTGGTGTGGTACGTAGTGGTAATAGTTACGTGCCACGCTCCGAAACAAAGAAAAAGGTGCGTGCCGCACTCACGAGGGACTTCCAGTGAGATACCGAGGGAAGGTGGGGATGCCGTCAAGTCCACATTGCCCTTATGGGCTGGGCCACACACATGCTACAATGGCAATGACAATGGGGAAGAAAGGCTGTAAGGTGGAGCGAATCCAGATAGACTGTCTCGGTTTTGATTGTTCTCTGCAACTCGGTGCCGCGGTGAATATGTTTAATGGGCCATTTGGCAGGCCGATGGGCCATGGCCCACTGAACTGTCGCTAGGTCGCATGGGGAGGGGGGAGGGGGGAGGGTGCGTCAACCCATACACACCGACCTGGCTGGCATATATAAGCGCCATCTTTTGTTAGAGGAGTTTCGATCATGTTTCTATTGTATTATCCCGACCCAATCTAAGTACACATGAAAGCATTAGTGGGCCGTTTGGCAGGCCGATTTTGGCCGGCTTCAACCTTGGAAAAAACCCCTATGTGATGGAGCTGGCATTACGAGAGGAAGGGAACATTCTCGGTCAGATCAGCCTACAACATGATGATCAATACACAAGAAAAAAAGAGAAACCTGGTTGGAGGGGAGAGCAACGGGCTCGAATATGAGGGTAACCGAGAAGCAATGGAGCTCCATGTGGAGAACACCGGTGCCTGCGAAGGTGAGGGTTTTTCTTTGGCGATTGGCTAAGCAATCGATTCCGATTAATGAGGTCCGATTTAAGAGAAGGATGACAAAGTCTAGTAGCTGTCAGCTATGTGGATGCCATGACTCATGGCATCACGCGCTTCTGGAGTGCACAATATCCCGATGCGTTTGGGCATTGGCGGATGCAGAGATCACTGAACACGTATCCTGCTCGGGGAGGGGAATGCCCGTGAGTGGCTTGCAGCGATGATCGGGTCACTAAAGCACGAAGATCAGGCAAGAGTTTTGTTACACTATGGGCTATTTGGCATGCACGTCGAAAGGCAATTCACGAACGAATCTTTCAGAGCTCACTTACGGTCCATGGTTTTATGGAGAGTTTTATCGCTAATTTGAATTTCAGCAAGGAGAAGGAGAAGAAGAGACAAACACCTGCCCCGAAACAGCCACCGTAGGGTGGATCCCACCACCGAGAGGCATGGCGAAGATCAACGTCGATGCAGCGGTCGGGAAGAATTCTAAAAGGGGCGTTGCAACCGTTGTAGCCAGGAATGAGCTAGGTGTGTTCCTTGACACATCGGCAACAATTTTCAATGGCCGAACTGATGCGGAGACTCTCGAGGCCCTAGCATGTCGGGAAGCCGTTGAACTAGCGAGGGACCTGAACTTGCGCAAGGTGATGGTTGCGACCGATTGCCAAAATGTGGTGAACAACCAAGAAGAGGGATCATTGGGCAGCTACGCACACGTCATCCAGGAGGTTTTAGGAGCTCGATCAGAGGTCGGCCCCTAAACGAAGAACATCTAATAAGGAGGCGCACAATCTGGCGAGTAGTGCTGTTTTCGAAACTGGTGGCCGTTGAGTTTGGTTTTTTTTTTTTTTTTTTTTGAGAACATAGTACAACGCAGACGCTCACAAACACGCACGTACAAACACACCCCTATGAACGCACGCACGCACACCCTACCCCTATGAGCACCTCCGAGGGACTGAGCCGGCATATCTTGAGGTTGACGAAGTCACCATTGGCGCCTCGCTGTTGACGGGCACGCCACCTATCACTGAAAGCATAGCGCCGGTTAATCCTGGAATAAATCCAGGTAAATGCAACACCCATGCCAAATCTAGGATTTGAACCTGGGTGGGCTGGTTCCACCACAAGGGACCTAACCACCAGAGCCAAGCTCTGTTTGCGTTGAGTTTGGTTTTTAGATCTGCCTGAGGGCCTTTGTATACCATCTATTGTTGAATTTTAATAAAGGCGGAGTTACTCGGAAAAAAACGCAAGGTTGACATGTATTCAAGTGGACAGCATACATCAATCACGTTTATATATCAGGACTTACGCGCCAACATGCCGGCAAGGGAGGCTGGTCACACGGTATCTGCTCAGCTGTTTCAATCCTCCGTCTCCTCGAAGGCTGCCTCCGCCTGGAGCAGCACGAACCCGACGGCGGCGGAGACAATGCAACAATACGATTTTGATTGGGACAGACAACGTTGCAATATGATTTTCTGAATGTTGCATATTGTATTTTTCCAAATCTTTTAAATAGGGAATTTCTCCTAAAGAAGAACTAGAAAACCTGTGAACATGACAAATTTGCAGGACTCAACTCCAAAATGGCCTTTCGAAGGTATTCATAATTATCATCGATACAAACCAAATTAGATAGAATATAGATCACGTTTATATATCACGACTTATGCGCCAAGCAAGACTCATATATTACTTATCAATAGCACCACCGGACCTTTCAGACTGAAGCTAAGAACATCTCTAACAGAGCCCATAAGGACATCTACAATGTAGACGCTAAGAGCGGGCGCTAGGATTAGGTTCTGGCCGTTATGCCTAAATCCCTCCCAATCCTAGGATTATTCTTTGCGTCGACGCAAAAGAAGGAGCCGGGCGCTCCATCTGATTTTTCTCTCCCGACTCACTTTGACTCGAGGCCGTCGCTTATCTTGGGCGCTAAAACAGGAGCCAATACCCATTCGCTCAACTAACACAGCACATATCTCCCACGGGCGCTTTCGTTTTACGCGTTGGAGGGAAAGGGCGCTTGCGTAGCTTGACAAATCGAAAAATAACCACCGGTTTATGGGTTAATGCTGAAAATAGGCACCGTGTAAACGAGGCAAAACTGAAAATATTTTTTCCGGCCCAGACCGAAACCCATACTCGGCCTGTATTTGTAGGGGCCGATGGAGCGAATCGAACGCAGCCCGAACACAATCCCCAGTTTGCGCGTGAGGAAAGTTTCAGCTCCTCCCAACCGCCGCCGCCGATCTGCGCGCCCTAACCTTCCTCTGCGCCGCCATCGTCCGATTTCTCCACGATGAGTCTCGAATCGACCCAGCCGGCCGCCATTGCTACCTCGCATGCGCCGCCACCCTCTCCCGCAGTCGCCAGAGCTTCCGCCGATCCACCAACCACCCCGGCGACCCCTGCGACTCCGCGGAGGTAGCAACCACGGTCTCGTCGACGAGCGTGGTGAAGCGCCGGCGCGCGGGAACGCATGTGGTCCCGCAATCCGGTGCCGCGGCGGCCACCGGTGATGTCCCGGCGGTGGCAACGAAGCCGAAGGCATCCCGTGCCAGACCGAAGAATTCGGCGCCCAAAAGGACGAAAGTGAAGGCGTCGACGAGCCGTGGTGCCCCGCCTCCGTTCCCCCCGCCAACACCGTCGCCGCCACCACCGGAAGCCACCGCGAACGTCGCCTAGGACGTGCCAGACCGAAGAATATTCTGTTTTACAATTTTGGTTTACGGGCTCCGTTCTGCGCCAGCCATTTTACGACCCGAATACACGAGTTCAGTGAAGTGAACTCCACTTTTTTAGTTTGCGTTTTTACGGACTCTGCTAGAGATGCTCTGAGATATTCATAAATCCATTCAGATTATGAGAAAACACACTGCTGATTCATACTTCCAGTTTTCCACCCTGCTACGAAGTATGTGTAATGTATGATTTTGGTCAGGACTCACAAAAGAAGCCTGAAATGCAATGTTGTGATAGGACTTCTGAATGCTGTATAGTCTTCCAAAACCCTCAAAATAGAGACTACCTCCTAACGAAGATTTAGACAACTTGTGAACACCCGAGGGACAAATTTGCAGGTTTCGCCTCCGAAATGGTCTTTCCAGTGTTTTTTTTTCCGTTGATACAAAACCAAAGTAGATGTAATGAATGTAATGAACGGGCAAAAAAAAGCTGCAGAATTTACCAGAGATTTGACGCTTCTGAGAAGCTCTTTTTGTACTTTGGCAAAAAAATTTTTGGAGCAACCGACATGAGCTTTGCCTTTTCATTAAGAGGGAACAACGGTCCAAACTGTACAAGAGAGAGCATATTTGGATTAAGGTGGTAATATTCCCAGAAACCACCATGAGCAAAGAGAACCAAAGAGAAAAGCTAGTCTGGTTCGGCCGGTATGGATGGCCTGAAGCCATTGATTGCATGATCCCGTTGCAGGATATCTTCGTTGGCGATGTTTGCGACCTCCAGGTAGGTAAGACGGCGTCCAGTGAAGATGCGCCGGTTTCGTTCCTTCCACGCGTTCCAATGCACATATAAGAACCAGCCACTGATACCCTTCTTTTCGTTTTGTGGTTTTCCGTCGATCATGTCATTCCACCAGTCGGATATGGATGAGAAGTCGAGGCGGCGATCGGCGCTGATATCATCATCCCAAGATTTCACCAGGTTCCAAATAGCCGCCGTGTAGAGTCAATTTCTGCATAGATGGTCAGCCGTCTCAGGCTCGCTGAGGCACAAGGGGCAGCGGGGATCGTGAGACCAACCCCGGATGGCAAGCATATCCGCAAGGAGGAGCTTTCCATGAAGGGCTAGCCAGCCAAACAGCTTGCATTTGGGCTCTGCGTGTGCCAACCAAATCTTCATGGCATCGAATCTAGCATGGGTGCCGAAAAATTGAGCATCGTAAGCGGAACTGGCGGTGTAGGTTGCATTGGAGTTTAAGGTCCAAACGATGGTGTCCGGCAGCTCGGGGGTAAGGTTAATGGAGTGGACGGCCTCTCAGACCTCAATGCAATGCGTAAGCTGGAAAGGCGAGGTAAGCGTGGTGATGGAGTGGATCCAGTTGTTGTTGTCGCTCAACTCTTTAGCAACCGTACGCTCAATTAGGACGTTGCTTCAAGCCTTGCATGTACGATAACTATTTTGGCGGTTCAATTCTACTTTATTTGTCGGCTGTAGTGCAGAAACATTTTACCTAAGTACTGTAACAAACGCTCTTCCAAGGATCGAGTGAAAACGTAGCACCATTTTGTGTGTTGGCGTCTCATCTATTCTGATCAATAGCATTGCATCATGTAGACTGAATACAAGGCATTCACCTATGTTGTCAGGTTATTACGACTGAATACACTATTGTTGGCGCCCTTATACGAAGTATTTCAGTTAGGTCTGGATGCTGTCAGACAATGTTGCATCATGGCTTCTGAATGTTATATCATCAGGTCTGCAGAAAAAAATCCTTTTGAAGTATATATTTCTCCTAAAACAGAATTATACAAGCAGTGCACAATCAAGAGACATGCTTACAGCACTCAGCCTCCAAAATGGTGTTTCCAAGGTATTCATCAATTTGTCATTGATACAAAACCAAAGTAAGATAGTAGCATACATCAATCACGTTTATATATCACGGCTTACGCGCCAACAGCCCGGCAAGGAGGCTGGGCACAAGGGTATATTCACTCCTCCGCCTCCTCGAAGGCGGCCTCCGCCCGGAGCAGCACGAAGCCGACGGCGACGCCGACGAGCGTGAGCGCGTTCATGACGACGGCGATCTGGAAGATCTCCCCGGCGGCGTTGCACTGCGCGCCGAAGGTGCCCCCGCGCCTCTTCCCGGCGGGGCTGAGCGAGGCGACGATCCTGGCGAACTTGTAGTCGGCGGACTTGCGCACGCCGAGCATGGTCACCTTGTTGAGCCCCTTGAGGCCGCTGTAGGCGTTCATGCCCTCCACGTACCTCACGCCGGAGCTCTTCTTGGCCGCCGCCGGGGCGGACAGCTGCGGGAGCGTGGCGACGGAGAGCGACGCCATTGAGCTAGCTCGGATGAACCTGCGAAGCAAGGATTGGGTAATCTGCAACAATGCTCTGTGAAGTGTGATCAGAATGGGGAATGTGGGTTGGGTTATTACCTCTTGGTTGGTTGGTTCTCGAGTTCTTGGCGCTGGAGGAGGAGTGTGGCCGGGTGTGGTGCAGGTTCGAGGGGGGTGGGTCAGATCAGAGAGAGGGAGGGAGTGGTTTTGTACGGGAGATCAGGGGAGGATAAGGTGCGGGAGGGAACGGGCGGTAGCCGAAGGGGAGTTTATCCTTGCTCCTGGAAAGGAGAAGGCTCAATTGGTGGCTACATGGATCCTCATTGGCCAGGGCTGGTCCACATGTAGAGGCTTCCCCTCTTTGTTGTTCGTGGAGTGCACACGCTCGCCTAGTAGTACAGTTTACCTGTGTACTGCTTTTTGATTCAGAACTTTGTACTTTTACTTTCGGGTAGAATGTAGAAAGAAGTGGTTTCACACCCGGAATGCCATGGGTTTTGACAGTTTCGGTATAAAAAAAAACAGACTATTTGCTCTGAATTCCTACAAAGTACCTATATTATTCATTTGAATTACACTTTTTGATCTTCTAAAGATAGAACCTTAGGAGACAGTAAGTCATGGCCAGACGGATCCTCATTGTGGTACTGTGCAGAAAGAAGTGGTCTGACACCCGAAATGCAGAAAATTAGTCTATTTGCTCTGAAATTCTTATGAAATACAAAATTGTTCTACACATTGTAATCTTCTGAAGACTGGCCAACAACTGAACTTCAGAACTATCTATCCAGTTACACTACACCATGATATTTATTAATCTTGTAGAGGTTGTAAACCATTACATGAAGGAGATATTTAAGGATATTGCAGAGCCAAACACATAAGAACACAATAACTTCATTAAGCGATAGCAAATTATAATGGATTGTGATTTATACAATGTGCATAGGTTCATGGAAAAAGTTAGTGTAAAAATATATTATATTAAGTGTCTCAAACTAAATAAATAAAATTTAAAATGTTTCCAATAAATTTAGTACAACACAACCAAAAATATTTGTTCTGATAAATAGTGGAGCTATATAATGCATAACATGGTCATAGTAAATTATACTAGTTGATATGACATATTGAAATATGTATGGAAAAAAGACATCCATTTAACGATACAATGCGTTATGAAAAAGTAAAAATAAACTTCAAAATAAAATATTGGCTTTCCCTAGTGTTGAGTGAACAATAGTAGGACCAACGCTTAATCCACAATATCTATGTACGAAATGGCTTTTTAGGTACGATATTAGAGCTGGCTGTGAGTTTTAGTGGGAAGCCCGATATCCCGGAATAATTATCCTTTGTGAATCTGGCATAACATTATTGTTAATTATAAATGGTAATCCAACACAACTATTGCTGTATAAGACTTAAAAAAAATAAAAATAGACTATTTGTTATGGAAGTCTTATAAATACCTATAAAATTCATTTGAATTACACATTTTGATCTTCTAAACATAGACCTTAGGATGTTGTAAAAGAATCTCCACTGAGGCCCCAAATAGAAGCTGGTAAGTGCGCTAGCAATGTTCTATTGGACGCGCAGGCACCTGCTCCCTCCATTTAGGAAGGGACTGCTCACACCGGCAACCCCTATAATTGAGGGGTCGAGGTGCGAAAACGCGTAAAATTTAACTAAAACGGCTAAAATTTAGTTATATATTACAAAGTACAACAATAGTGGATAAAATTTAACTAAACCCAGGTTTGATGGCCGTCAAGCGGACGCGCGATAGTCCTGCCTCGCCATCATTTTTTTCCCTTGCTCGGCACCGCCTGCTCCCGCGCTTGCCTCTCCACCCATGCTTCGCGCATCTGGCCTTCAATGTCGCTCGCTACTCGCGGGACTCCTCGTTGTGGGCAAGCCTTTCTTCTTCACAGGTGGCCGCCTCAGTCGGGCGCTGAGCATAGCTTGAGAAGCCTCTACCACTTGGCCACCATGAGGAGGCGACCCGCCTCCTCCGTGGGCGTGCTACTTGCGTGAGATCTCGGTGACACGCTAGAAGATGGCGGTGTTGGTCTCCTCGAGGTCTTTCTCTCGGATCCTCTGGTTCTACGCTGACATGGGTATACCATATCGGGTCCTAAACATTGATATCCCTGGTACAAATCCCACAAAGGACTAGAGGAAAGCCCACAAGGAAACCCTCCGAAGATATCAAGTTAGGAAAGTAAAGCCCATATCAGGTGAACCGACTTACACTGTAACTCGACATCGAGGTGAACCCTGATACTAACCCGCTATATAAGGGCTGGGAGGAGCCACCGTGAGGAGACAGATTCAATCGAGACAGATTCAATCAGAGCAAACACCTTCTAACCCTAGTTCCACATATTGTAATCTCGGCGATTCGCCCTTGATAATAATACTCGTTGGCTGCCTAAGTTTGGCTGACCGGTTTATTGATTCGTCATGTCTTCCTTCCTAAAACCCAAGTCCATCATCATGGGCATTGATGAAGTTAAACTTTGTCAATGGCGCTGTCTTTGCCAATTGGTGGCTACATGGAACTTCATTGGCCTAGGCTGGTCCACATGTAGAGGCTTCCCCTCTTTGTGTTCGTGGAGTGCATACGCTCGCCTAGTAGTACAGTTTACCTGTGTACTGCTTTTCTAATTCAGAAACTTTGTACTTTTACTTTTGGGGTAGTATGCAAAAACAAGTGGTTTCACACTCAGAATGCCATGAATTTCAACGGTTTCAGTTAAAAAACAACAGACTATTTGCTCTGAATTCCTACAAAATACCTATATTATTTATTTGAATTACACATTTTGATCTTCTAAAGATAGACTCTTAGGAGACAGTAAGTCATGGCCAGATGGATCCTCATTGTGGTACTGTGCAGAAAGAAGTGGTCTGACAGCCGAAATGCAGAAAATTAGTCTATTTGCTCTGAAATTCTTATGAAATACAAAATTGTTCTACACATTGTAATCTTCCGAAGATTTTCCAACAACTGAACTTCAGAACTATCTATCCAATTACACTACACCCATTATATTTTTGTAGCCTTGTAGAGGCTGTAAACCATTATATGAGGGAGATATCTATAATATCTATAAAGTTGATCCCCACTATCTTCATTTAATATTTGCAAGCTCTTTCCACAATAAGCCACATCATCTCTATTATCTCTAGCCATCAGATTATCATCTAACCGTAGTGTGGTCCTACGAGCTCCTTCCTTGCTTTTCCCAACCCTCTTGGCTGCATGTTAGACGCACCAACACAGTAGTAGTCTCATTGGTTCCTCATCGCTTCATGTTCACGTCATTAAGGGATCAATTTTCCTTCCACTACGGGTCTTCCATTATTCGAAAATTAATCCCTTCATTATTTCCACTAAAAATCACAGCTTCATTGCTTGCATGTAGTCTAACGAATCAATCCTCCCTTTTATAGGTAAAAACTTCTTCCATCACCATCCCAGTTCGGTTTCTTCTTATCCTAGCCCTAATGATCATCAGGCACGAGCCATGTGAAGGAATCCACTATCCCAGTGCTAACGGAAGGAAAAAAAAAAGTTTTGCTCTCACATGCACCCAAAAAGGCCAGGTGCCCGGCCTCTCTGATCTCCCATATTGCTAGCATGTGCTTTCATTTTACGTCCAATCGGAACAGTAACCGCCTGCTTGTGCACCATCTCCCGTGCTGCAATTTGAAGACGCGTTGTAAAGATTTTAATGGCTTCCCGGCTACCTGTTGCGGTACTCTCCCTATTTGAACCCCTTCGATGGTTTCTTCTCATCAAACAACCTGCTCAGAATTATGATATTGCTTGCACCTCCTGGTGTTGCCGGATGTGAAGAAAATTCCCACATCCGTCGGACCTCTGGATGGGTCTGATCTCTTGCTTAGTCCTCCTCCTTTTGATTTCATCTTCTGTTCTTATTTAACAAGATTTTAGCTGTGGGATATCCATCAATTGAATTGCATTTTGTTTCTAGAGCTCTACAGGTTACAAGTACTTCTTTACTGAAATTTAACGCTCATCTTCGGGTACGGTGAAGGCCTTCATCTCTTTCAGTTTATCATCTACTCCGTGTTTCTGTAGCTCTGTTTGTATCGTTTGAGTTTCAAGTTGAAGTCCAGATTCTTCTCCACGTATTTCAGATTGTTTTTTTTTTTCAAAAGAAATGTGTGTCATTAGTTCATTACTTATTTTCCCGTAGCAGTACAATCTAACTCTCATGCTATATAACAGTTGGATTTCCGATGCTATATAACAGTTGGATTTCTTAAGGTGTAAACCGGACCCGGAGACGTGTTGGGCTACATGATCATGACGAAAAGGTTGCATGAGAGCTGCAGGTGCAGAAAGACTGAACTAAATAGCTGGAGCGCTTAAAGCTGAAACCCCCATTCTTCTCAACATATTTGACTGGGCGATTGGATGCTAAAAGTTCATATTGGGATTGAAGCAAGCTATCACATGCTTCTTTTTTGTTCCTTTTCTGTAATTGTTGCCCACGGGCATGCAATGCCGTGTTGATCTTTTAGCAGCTTACGGTGAACCGTACATGCATGGACAAAGGTAGCCCTGAATATTGGCTAACCTAGGTCCCATAATTTTTGTATATGTTATTGTTGACGTGGATTATGCAGGGAAATCAGTGGTAGTGGAATGAAGATAGGGCCATTCCATCTAAAAAGGAAAACAACAATATGCATGGTATACTTGATACTACATAACATAATCGTCATTTTCATTACATGTTCTTATATTCTTATATTGTTCATTCATTATTTTTGAAGTACATGATAATCATCTGATATGACCGCTGCAATGCGCGGGGTATCCACTAGTTTAAGGATATTGCAGAGCCAAACACATAAGCACACTATAACTTCATTAAGCGGTATCGAATTATAGTGGATTGTGATTTATGTACAATCTTCTTAATTAAATGTCTCAAACTAAATAAATAAATTTAAAATGTTTCAAATAAATTTAGTAGAACACAACCAAAAATATTTGTTCTGATAAATAGTGGAGATATATAATGCATAACATGGTGATAATGAAATATATTAGTTGATAAGACATATTGAAATATTTATGGAAAAAAGACATCCATTTAACGAGACAATGAGGTATGAAAAAGTAAAAATAAACTTTAAAATAAAAATTGTCTTTCACTCGTGTTGAGTGCATAATAGTAGAACCAACGCTTAATCCACAATATCCATGTACGAAATGAATATTTAGATATGATATTAGAGTTGATTCTGAGTTTTAATGGGAAGTCCCTTTTACGATACCCCTGAATAATCATTCTTTGTCAATCTAGCGTAACATTATTGTTAATTTTACATGGTAATCCAACACAACTATTAATGAGTAAGGCTTCAAAACAATTGAAGAGTAAGCCTAAGACAGTAAACAATCTAGATTCTTATGTTTTTTTAGTAATATATGAAATGTCTTGAAAAATTAGACAAACATGAACTAACTTAGTATTATGTTTAGAAAAGTAAAAAATGTGTTTCATAATTTTATAAAACATATTGAACTGAAATATTGTGATGAACTGTAAGCCACCATGCTTGCGTTGAGTCGCAGAGACCATGGTGGTTAGGCTTCTATATACACCTTTTTTCTTGCATTTGATGTGAAACTGATGCCATCTCGCGATCGTCTATATATCCTAATTTTCATTCCGTTCTTTTGTCTCAATGTCGTGTCATTTAACTTGGATGGGAGAGGTAACATGGTGGTAGGTAAGAGCGCATGAATGAGCAACTTGTTAAAGTCAAATTAGCATAACCGAATAGTCTATAGATTTCTATTTCCGTTCCCTTGGTTCGTTAATTCTAATCAGTTTTACCCATCCTCTAAACTTTTCCTCACTTTTCCCATCTCTTTTGTCTCAAACCATCATAAACGACCTGATGGAGGGTTGCCGTTGACTGTTACATGCTTCCCTTCTGATGAGTGACACGTCGGAGGACCAGCTTCTCTATCTTCATGTGAAAAGGGGGAAAGGGCTTCTCTCTCGATCAGCTCCCGCACCGCCCCTCCACCGCTCCACTCACCGTCGTTCCCTCCTACCATATGTCGTTCCCCACCACCGCCGCGGGACATGAAGGAATGGCGACTGTCGAGCCTAGTAAGGCCATCGATTGCGGAGAAGATTGGCTGGAATCGGAGGGATCGAACTCATGGATTCCATCTCGGTAATCATCTTTTCCCTTCGAATTTGTGATGTAACTCGAAAATAGGTGGTATTTGAACATTGGGCGCGTGAATTGCTACTTCCATCTAACTGAATTTTCGCGGCGTTGCTTTTCAAATAGGATTGATCCAGTGCTTGCATTCTGACTGGCGGTTAGACTGGATACTAGACTATTGCATGGATGTAAATCCCAACATTAGAATGGATTTTCGTACCAAATGGTGGTTGAAACATCCATTTCGTTCAGAGAATTGCAAGAATGTGCTCAGTACCCTTGGAGCCCGGACGATTGATATGCAATATTTCAAAATTAGCGAGCAAAGATTGCTCCCACTACGTTGCGACGAGCATTTGGGAACATTTTTTTTTGAAAGGATTTGGGAACATTTTTTATTTGAATGTTGGTAGCCGTTTTGGTAAAATTCATATCGATGTGCTCCAGCCAAGTAAAGCAGGGGATAAGGGAAAGATTGTTAAGGCATCATCTAGTGGTCGAGCATCATCAGGTTTTCAGAGATCATTTGTCTCTAATGTCTCGGCTAATATTGTGTGGCCCTGCCCTCCTTGTTAGTCCATAGCGTTACCATCTATATCAACTGCCAAGACCGTTCATAACACTGATGTAAAGGAAGATGCAGAGCATGATGAGGCAGTGGCTTGTCTAGATGATGAGGATGAGTTGATGTTTTCTGAATTGGTAGATAGATTCACTCAACACGCAATGGAGGATGTATACATGAAGGAACTGAGCCGCCCTACTAGATTTGATGACACCGAAGATGAAGAAAAGGGGGAGAACAATGACAGTCTAATTGCAGCCGACTACAATGGTGATGACATATGCCAATCTTCTCAACAGTCGATGGCCTTACTGGCTCGCCATTTTCCATTGCTTCGTGTCCCTCGACGGGGGCAGTGAACGACATAAGGTAGGAGGTAATGAGAGCTGATCGAGAGAGAACCTTTTTTTTCCTTTTTCAGATGGAGAGGGCGGTGCGAGAGCTGATCGAGAGAGAAGATTTTTTTCCTTTTTTCAGATGGAGAGAGAGAAGCTAGTCCTTCAACGTGTCACTCATCAGATCGGAAGCATGTAATAGTCAAGGCCTTTGAACCAACGGCAACCATCTGTCCGAGTGCTTGTGAGGGTCTGAGACAAAAGAGAGCGGAAAAAGTGAAGAAAAATTTAGTGGCTGGAAAAAACTGAGTAAAAAATAAACGAAGAGCACGAAAATAGAACTCCCTACAAAATACTTGTCTATTCCTCTTTTGATTCAGGAATTTGGTACTTTTCTCGTGTGGTACAATGCAGACAGAGGCAGTTTTACGCCCGAAATGCAGAAGGATAGTCTATTTGCTCCAAAATCCTTACAAAATACAGAATTTTCTTACATATTTTAATCTTCTAAAGACTGGCCGATACCTAAACTTTAGAACTATCTAGTAATAGGATAGTGCAGAGCCAAACACATAACATAAGACTACTTACAATGGCACTATCATAAGTAGTATCATACACTACATGCATGCAAAATGATGATGTGTCATATCAATTAATGATGAAAGAGATGATAGTGGTATCATATGTAGATACCGTATCATAGTACGTAGAACTAGAAAAATTAATTCCAAACAAATATTGTACACACTTTTATATTGACATTCTAGAAATCATTAAATACATGTAACATATGATACTACTACATGATACTATGCATTGTGAAAATAATATCGTACACTAGTATCATGTGCATGATACTACTATATGATACTTCCCATTGTGACTAGTCTAAACACACTAACTTAATTAAATGATAGCAAATTATAGTAGATTGTGATTTTTTGCTCTTTGTTTAGCGGAAAGTCTGTGTAACAAAAATATTCTATTGAATGTTTCAAACTAAATAAATAAATTTAAATATGTTTCAGATAAATTTAGCTTACCACAACCAAAATTTATAATTATAATTAGTGGAGCTATATATAATGCACAATGTGGTTATGATAAAATGTACTAGTGATAAAACATGTTGAAATATGTATGAAAAAACACACCCTTTTAGCGACACAATGAGTTATGAAAAAGTAAAAATATAGTTTAAAATAACAATTATGGTTTAACTCATGCTAGGTACAAAAAGGTCAGACCAACGCTTGATCTAGAATATCTTTGTACGAAATGGATGTATAGTTATGGCATGCAGCATGATTCTGAGTTCCACTGGGAAGCCTTTGTACAATAGCCCAGAATAGTCGAATAGTCACCTTTTATCTTTATCACATAACATTGTGGTTAATTCTACCAAAAACTGTAACACAATTACTATAGACTTCAAAAAATTTAAGAGTAAACCTGGAAGCAGTACTCAAGAAGGATTCTCATGTGGTTTTTAGTAGTATATTAAATATGCTAAAAAATAAACTGACAAGAAAATTATGCCATTATTATGTTTAGAAAAAGCAAGAAATGTTAATATGATCAAATCTTTAAAACAATTTCATACATGGATTCAATGCATACATGAATGTATAATCCGTAGCAGAGATGCAACTTCTTTTCTATCGAACGCTCTATAGTGAAGTTGAGAGAAACTAAACTCCATCAAACTCATTGCTTGATAAAGTGTGTGTGGGTGTGAAACTGAGCAAACAATGGACAATATACTAAAACTTTAACCAGACCCACCAGATTCATTCGATGAGATATGATTTTGATGCCGATGGCATATATCTAACCGAAAGGGAGGGAAAAAACAGAGAAATATTTCTCTATTTTGTCTAGCCTCATGATTAACTGAGCGAGCAAAAAAGAAAAAAACACCAAACCACACATATAAACAAGTTGAGTATCTCCCCACGTGGTTACAGGCCATCTTCGTCTTAGACCGGAGCTGCTTAATCCGACGTGTTGACTAGAAAAGCAAGTAATCTACACTAGTTAAATGCCCATGTGATGCCACGATTATTGAAACTTTCTTTTCTCTCACCGCACATGTAAAATTGTCAGTAGTGTGAAAGATATGCAAACAAAAATATCTTTTTAATCAACATTTTAACGACTATGTAGAAAACGCGGCATGACTCCATTCATTTTCTATATTACCTAATGGATCCATGGAATGTGTGCCTCAGATATCACTTTGGCAATTTAATTATGTTATTCACCAATCACTGAAGTGTTCATCCATTCCACAATGGTACAAGTTATGTCAACCTAGCAGAAAAATTTAGGCATATCCTTTCAAATCAATTCAACCAATCTACCACACAGAATACATTTCGTCCTTTGTGGTAAGAGCACCTCTTAGGATAGCTGTCAGTTGACAGATGAAAACAAAAGCATGTAGATAAGCATTTGGAGGACCCACAATGAATGCGGTGAACAATTGACCGGATTGAATATATCTTCCATCTTCTCCATCGTTGCAGAATCAGCCATCTCCATCATAATAGGTTTACCGGTTCCTTTACATATATAGGTTCCTCGCCACTCTCTTGATCGTCCTAAATACAAAGCAACTCAGCTAGGATAATCCTTCAGAGAGAAAAAAGAAGTACATGAATGTATAATCTGTAGCAGAGATGAAACTTCTTTTCTATCGAACACTCTATAGTGAAGTTGGGAGAAACTAAACTCCATCAAACTCATTGTGTGATAAAGTGTGTGCGCGTGTGAAACTGAGCAAACAATGGACAATTTACTAAAACTTTAACCGGACCCACCAGATTCATTCGATGGGATATGATGTCGACTCCGAGGGCATATATCTAACCGAAAGTGAGGGCAAAAAACAGAGAAATATTTCTCTATTTTGTCTGGCCGCGTAATTAACTGAGCCAGCAAAAAAGAAAAAAACATCAAACCACACATATAAACCAAGTTGAATATCTCTCCACGTGGTTATATTGGCCATCTTCGTCTTAGACTGGAGCTGCACAATCCGACAGTGTTGACTAGAAAAGCAAGTAATCTGCATTGGCTTGGTACGTCGTCTTCTTTTTGTACTAGTGCGGTGCCGCAGTGCGTACGTACTGTATGATGCAGGCTCCTCCTAGCTGGCTGCCTTTGATGGTCATAGTGAGCTGCTGAGCAGCAGTCATCAGATTTCCCGAGCGTGCGCGGGTACAGCTACAGCCTACAGGGCCTGGATCAGTGGATCTGGCACTAACTCCGGCGAGCACGGTGTCAGGCTGCCGCTGAAGCTATCCCTTTTGACCCCTGGCCGCCAGTCTCCGATTGATCCAAGTCAGTAAATCACCCGCGCTGGATTTCCACTCGGCCCAGCGCCGGCGCGCACCAACCAGCACGGTCGGTGGTAATTGACACCAACGGCAGACGGGAGGTGAAAGAGTCGTGGAGTAGAACAAGTGTGCAAGTGTGAAAGGGCGTGTAAGTACTGTATTTGATTCTGGATGGAAGTTAGGCAAAAAGATGTGCTAGTTTAGTTTATAAACCCAACTGGTTTGATTTGATTTAAGCAGAATTGCAGAGTTTAACCCTTGTTTTTATGGGCCACATGACTGATACCCATTCGGATGCAGCAAAAGTGCAAAACCAAACTGTACTAGAACCTACCAGCTCAACAACAATCAACCCCGCTGATAAGCTTTACAAGTGATCAACACAGAATGGAAACATTGTAACTCACACGCATCAACCAGAAAGCAACACAACATCACGAAGCAATGCCGTCCTCGTTAGCAAAAGCCAGCTTATCGTGGGACTACTGTAACACAACATGACTACTCGGTAGTGCCAATAGGCAACAGCAAGGGCATCTCCAGCGGCGCGACGCATTTCGGTGTCCGCTAGCGTCCGTTGCGTCGTGCGGCGGACGCAAGACAGACCGTTTTTGTCCGCGCGTCCGTTTGCGTCTGGAGGTGGCTCCAGCGGCCCGACGCATTTTCGCGTTTGCATCAATTATGAAGTTTTCAAACAATAAAATAAAGAATTCAACGAAGTCATAGTTATTACATTCAAATTTTGAAAAGTCTACATGAAAGTAAGATAGTATTTCTCTAGGCATGATCTTCATGGCCTGCCAATGTCCACTGATGCTCAATCAGATCCGTCTGCAGCTGTTTGCAGACGTTCTCGTTAGTGACTTCTACATTCATATGTAGCTAGTCCTCCCAAGATGAAGCTTCAGGAAGTGGCGCAACCAGCTCACCTTGGAATTCCCAGTGGTTCTCATTGCGGCCATCAGGACGCTCGTTCTCAACGATCATGTTGTGCATGATCATGCAACATGTCATCACTTCATGCATGGTCTTGAGCGATCATGTTCTTGCCGGGTGACGGACAATTGCCCACCGAGCTTGGAGCACACCAAATCCACGCTCCACATCTTTCCTGCAAGCCTCTTGCATCTTGGCAAACCTCCTCGTCTTCTCGGAGTTTGGATTACGGACAGTCTTCACCAGTGTGTCCCAGCCAGGGTAAATGCCATCAGCAAGATAATATGGCTTGTCGTATTCATTTCCATTGATCTCGTAGCTCACCCGGGGAGCTTTGCCTTGCATGAACCTGTTGAAAACTGGTGATCGGTGCAACGCATTGATGTCATTGTTGGAACCGGCCATACCAAAGAATGAATGCCAAATCCATAAATCTTGAGATATGACAGCTTCAAGAATGACAGTCCGTCCCTCCTCATGCCCGTCGTACCGACCCTTGCCATCCAAATGGACAGTTTTTCCACTCCCAGTGCATGCAATCTATGCGGCCAATCATTCCTGGGAACCCTCTAGACTCGTTGATAGACAGGAGCCGCCTTGTATCCTCAACAGTTGGCTCCCTACAGTAATACTCTCCGAAGACGGCAATCACGGCTCGGCAAAACCTGTACATTGCCTCAAGGCAGGTGCTCTCACCCATTCGAAGATACTCATCGAATATAACCGCAGCCATTCCATAAGAGAGCATGTGAATAGCCGCGGAGCATTTTTGGTAGGAGGTGAAGCCTAGCGCACCTGTTGCATCGGGCCTGCATTGGAAGTAGGGGTCGTAGTTTCTGACGCCGCGTAGAATGACCAAGAACAGGTCCCTTGACATCCTGTACCAGCGCTAGAACACTTTTTCCGGGAACACCGGATTGGTGAGGTGGAAGTAGTCCTTGTGGAGCCGGGCCTGCCCTGCCACTCTGTTGCGCGGCAGGTTTTTGGAGCGCCCCTTCACAGAGCCCCGGTGCACCGGCCCCGGGTTTGAGGTGAACTCGTGGATCATGGAGGCCGCAGTAGTTTCCAATATCTGCGTCGACTGGTCGGACTACTCGTCGGAAGAGGAGTCAACGACCTCCGCGCGGAACTTCTCCAGCATATGCCACATGTCCATCTGCGTGGGTACGAACTGTTGATCAATGGCCGCGCACAAATAGCGCCGAAAACAGGAGAAGAAACCTACCGGCGCAATTGACCGAACAGGTCGTGGGCCGCGCGAAGGGCGGCGCAACCGGCAACGTTTGGCCCCAAAACAGCCGGCAGGTACGCGTCGGAGCCAACCCCGAGTACGATCCTGCTCTCCCGCGCGGCGACAACGGAGCCGACGGCGAGTACTGTGGCGCTGCGGCGGGACGGCGGCGCGTGGGGTTGGGGTGATGGCATCGCACTAGGGCAGCAAAGAAGGGGAAAAAGAAGCAAATCCAAGCGGTCGATTTCGTTGTCCCTGACTTTTGGGACCGGGTAAGAAATGGAGGACGCTCGGCGCGTCCGCCGAGCGTCCGCGGAGACGCAAACCTGGCGCATATTTAGGCCAGGTTTGCGTCTCCGCGGACGGCCCGGTCACTTTGCGTCGCCCCGCTGGAGCAGGGTCCAGACGCATTTCCGGTCACGGCGAACGAAAACGATCGCTCAACGTCTGTTTGCGTCGCGCCGCTGGAGATGCCCTAAAGCCAAAGGGAGGAACACAGAAATGGGAAATAGATAGAGAAAAGCAAACACAGGAAATGCAAGTGCAAAACAGAGGATTCACATAGCTCGCAAAAAACTACATGGACAATAGTTTACACAGGGTAGTTACTTGTATTCTCTACGGAAAAATCAGAAGGGCAGTACAAACGTTCTACTACAATTTTGTTACAACCCAAAGCTCTTATACATAGTTTGAAGAAATGTTTCCGAAGTGAATATGGGAGTGTACCTTTCTCTGATGCTGCCGAAGTGCAAAAGAAAGTGTACCAGAACCTATCATGTGCTAGCGGCAGAAATGTCTTTCTCCCGTGCACGTGGTTGCCCTTCGATTCACTTTGTTTTCTGCTTTTAGATCTATGCCGCAAGTAACATTAAGTTTCGTTATGTTTCGAAAATCTAAAATGTAATGATTCACGACGAAATCTAATGTTTTCATGCATGGGATGTCCCGTGCACGGGAGAATCGCCGCTCTCGGTGCTGGCGGATTTGCCACCGCAGTATACATCAGACACAACATGAAGGGCTCATTGACCAACATGTTTCATCCATAAGAACATACCAGGACTGCGGATGGTTCTGAGTTTGACAAGAGAACTGAAAAAAGGGTGAATCACCTATCATCATGATATTCATGTTGAAAGAATCATGCAAGCAAGCGTATTTCATGGCCAATGGAGCCACCACCTTACAAACAAGTACATGGAAAGGATGCCTCGTCAAATTATTAGGTGGTACATATGAATATCCAGCAGAATCTACATGCAAAAAAATTGCAAATCTAGAAAGTAAAGAAGAATGAAGAAATATACCAGCCGCACCACCATGTATTAACCATTCATGCCAAGTGGAGACATTTTTAGGGATACAAAAGCTATAGGCAAAAGCGCCTTGACATCTCATCTTCCACCATCTTCACAATTACACAGTCGCCACCACCTTCCTTCTGTACTTATGAAGTAGCTGCAATAGCCACAGCCGAAATGCAAACAAATTAATCTGTTTCCTCTAAAATTCTTATGAAATACAAAATTGGTTTACATATTCTAATCTTCTAATGACTGGCCAACAACTGAACTTAAGAACTATCTATCAGTTACACCCATGATATTTATTAGCCATGTAGTGGCTGTAAACCATTATATAAAACCTAAATAAATGTCTCAAAGCCAAACAAATAAGCACACTATAACTTCATTAAGCAATAGAATCTGCTTAGGTTCAAGGAAAAGTTGGCGTAATAAAAATATTATATTAAATGTCTCAAAGTAACTAAATAAAATTTATAAGTTTAGCAGCCCTCAACCAGAAATATTTATAGTGATAAATAGTGGAGCTATATAATGCATAACATGGTTATAATAAAATATACTAGTTGATAAGACATATTGAAATATGCAAGAAATACTATATCCATTTAAAGACACAATGAGTTATGAAAAAGTAAAAAAAAACTTCAAAATAAAAAAATTAGTAAGATTTCAAAAAAAAATAAGAGTAAGCCTAAGACAACAAACAATCAAGACTTTATGTTTAATATATGAAATGTATTGAAGAATTAAACAAATGAATAAAGTTAGTATTATGTTTAGAAAAGCAATAAGTCTTTGTGCTAAATTCATTCTTGAACTCCATCAGCTATGCTGTGCTTTGGGCTATCTGGTTCCTACGAAATGATTTGTGTTTTCAGGAAAGAAGCCAGCTAGGAATGGACATGGCCTGGAGCAAGGTGATCATCTATCTTGGAAGATGGAGAGTGCTCTACACATATGTGTAGTCCTGTCGTTCAGTAGCTATAGTTTCTCCGTTTAATCTTGGCTTAGTCCGGTAGGTAGCCTATGCTTTCTAAAAAAACATGTACGAGAATGTAGTTGTGAAATTTGTGGTTGCATGATAATGGAACCAGGGGGTGTGCCCTTTTCTCTACAAAAACATTCCAGAAGGTTTGAACGGACCTGCAGGGAAGGAACAGGTGCTCCGAATATTCGAACAAGGCACACAATGGGCATGCATCCGAGCTTGCTATAAATCCATCATCCATGTCAACGAACCGTCAATGGTTGTTATAATGTTACTCAAATATCAAGTAGATAGTGTAGGATGGCAATGTGGCCTTAACCAGACCCACCAGATTAATTTTTAAGAGGCATGGTTTGGCGCCCCGGGTCTGTATCTGACTGACAAAGGAAAAAATGGAGACAGATTTCTTTCTAATTTGTGTGGCCCATGATTAAATGAAGGACAAAGAAAGGAAAAAAAAACTCCAATCTATAGGCCATCTTCGTCTTAGACCGGAGATGCACAACCCGATAATGTTGACTAGAAACGCAAGCAAGTTCGACCGTTTGTGTCCGCCGGGCCAAAAAATGCGTCTGGTACCACCTTCAGCAGCGACGCAAAATGATCGGGCCGCCCGCAGAGACGCAAACCCGGAGCATATTTGCGGCAGGTTTGCGTCTCCGCGGACGCGCAAAGTATCCGCTCGCGTATGTACCGGGCCCGCCTGGCAGCGAGCCTGTATCGAGGGCATCGCTTCCGCGTCTGCGCCGCAGTCTTCGATTCCGATAGCTGGCGTATGTATCTCTCGACCGAGAGGGATCGGAGGAGGAGGGCGGGCTTCATGGGCGACATGGATTTTCCCTTCGACCGTCCACCGTCGCCTCGTCCTCGAAGACAGCAGGCGCCGACGCGTGCGCACCAGGCGTCGACGCGTGCGCAGTACAACGATGACCACGACGATGATGAGTACGACGACGACGACTACATCGAGGCGCTAGCGTACCACAACGAGGAGGTCAAGGACGACAGTGACGACTACGTCGCGGTCGTCTTCCAGAAATGGCAGCTGGCCATGGCGGAGGGCCGCAACTTCGAGTTCCCGGACAACATGACGGACGACGAGATGGCGAAGCTCGGCGTCCTCGTCTCCGAGAATGACCCACCTGTGCAGCCGCCGCTGCCCCGCGATGCCACCAGCTTCATGTCGCCGGACCTGTTGGAGGATGAAGCCCTTCGACTGACGCTACAGGACTCGGCCGCGCCACAACCGCCGCCGTACAACCCCTGGGCGCCTCCACCGTCGCCACAGCCACAACCCTAGGCGCCTCCACCGCCGCCATAGCCACAGCCCTGGGCGCCTCCACCGCCTCCACAGCCATGGGCGCATCCACCGCCGCAACAGCCCTCCTCCACCGCAGCCAGAGCCCTGGGCGTCCACCTCAAGCACCGCCGGCGCTCCCGGCGTACGTTCCGCCGGTATCCAACTGGCTCTGGACGGTACCGGAGCTCATCGTGCTCGACAGCGACGAGGAGCAGCAGTAGGCGCAGCCGTTTAGGTTTTATTTTCATGTGTTAAACTATGTAAATTATGTTTTCACATTATAAAAAAATGATTCGACCGAAAAAATGTGTCGAGCCGCTGGAGCCACCCCGACGCAAATGGACGTGCGGTCGATTTCGACCATTTCGGCCGACGCAACGAACGCGCGCGGACATTTCTGGACGCTAAAATGCGTCGCCGCTGGAGATGCCCTTACGTTCGCTTGGTACGCGGTTTTCTTTTTGTGCTAGTGCGGTGCCTATGATCATCTGGTTATTGACTACAGTGAGAGCATCTCCAGCCGCGTCCCCCAAAGCGTCCCCCAAAGGGATTTGGGGGCGCGCCGGACAAAAAAACCGTTCCAGTCGCGTCCCCCAAAGCCCATTTTTGTCCGGCGCGCCCTCATACGGTGTCCGGCGCCCCGAGCCCGTCCCCGTCCCACAGGGGACGCACCGGGCACGCCGGACACAACGAAAAGCGAGGCGGGGAGTGGCGGGGCCGACCCATCAGCGGCACGGAAGGCTAAAACCCCGTCGCCTACCTTTGGTCAAGCGACGTTAATGGCGTCCCTGTTTTCCCGGGCGACGCGAGGGACGCGTCTCGTCGTGCATGGCCGCGTGGCCGTCCGCGCCGAGTTATTGCGTGCAACCACCCGCTGCCGCCGCTGTTTTAAGACGCCCGCAGTTCTCGCCGCTCATCACAATCCTTATCGTCGCCGCCGCCTCCCCTCCCGGATCTTCTCCTCGCCGCTCCAAAAATGTCGAGCTCGTCCTCCCGCAAGATCGCCGCGGCGAACGGCTCGGCCGCGGCAGCCTCACCGTGGCGGAGGCGTGGGCGCTGTACCACGCCCGGTATCCAGTCCCGCCGGACATGCGGCTGCCAAGCAGCGGCGGCTGGAAGATGGCCGTGAACGGCATTGGCGTCCCGCCGCCGCCGAAGCCGGACACGGATCAATGGAGGGACGCCATCAAGGCCCGGCGGGCTCAACTCACCCCCGCAGAGCGGTTGGATCCAACGTGGGCGGTCACCAACAACGACGCCTGGTGGACGACGTACTTCAAGGCGAAGTACGATGTCGAGATGCACAACACCGAGAACCTCGTCGGCGGCCCCAACAGCTGGAACAAGGACGGCCGCGCCCTGTTGCAGGGCGTTCCGGGCGCACCCTCGACAACGTCATCCGCGGCATCCGCAACGGCGCTCCAAGGCTGGAGATGCCGTCGTCGCCGCCGCCGTCTCCTCAATGGCAGCCGAGGAGGACGACGTACTCCTCCTCCTCGCACTCTTCTTCCTCGGGACCGGCGGGATCGACGCCGTCCTCGTCGTACCGGTCGACGCCCTACACCGTCCCCAAACGGGAGGTCAAGGAGGAGCCGGTGACGCCCGTCAGCACGAGGTGTGGCGGCAGCGGCAGCGGCAGCCGACGGCAGCAAGGGAGGCGCGGCGGCGCCCTCCTCATCCCGAAGCCGGAGGTGAAGGAGGAGCCGGAGGAAGCATCGCAGGCGGCGCTGATGGCGGAGTACGAGCGGCAGCAACGGCTCATCGCCGGCAGCCGACGACCCCGAGGACCGCCCGGGGATGCGGGCGGCGTTCTTGGCGTCCATGAACGACAAGGACGCCCGGAGGGGCGACATGGACGCGGCGATCGCCATGTCCATCCGCGACTCCGGCAAGCCGGCCGGTGGACCTCACCGACGACGGCGAGGCAGACCAAGCGGCTTGGTGAAGGACGAGCCCGTCGAGGAGCGCGTCAAGCAGGAGGTCGTCACCGAGGAGATGTACAACTTCCAAGCGAGTACTACGACGCCTCCGGCCGCCGCAAGTGGTTCTAGATTAGGTTTAGTTTAAATTTAGTCAAATTTCGTTCGAATCTATGTAAGTTTGGACGAATCTTAGTCGAATCTCGTTAAGTTTAAAATTTCCGAATTTTTGTTTGGGGGACGCGACTGGGGAGCGACGTCCCCCAAAGGCGGCACGAACGAAACACATCCCCCAAACGCTCAATCCGGCGCGGTTTGGGGGACGCGGCTGCTCAGTCATCAGAACTCCAGAGTGTGCGCGGGTACAGCTACAGCGCCTGGATCAGTGGTTCTGGCACTAACTCCGAGCAGCACGGTGTCATGCTATCGCTGTTGACCCCTGGCCGCCAGTGTCACCCCCGCGAGGTGCAACGACGACCTGCAGCTCGGAGTCCAGCGGGTCGCGTCCGCTGTCAACCGCGCTGGACTTCCACTCGGGCCAGCACCGGCGCACACCAACCAGCACGGCCGGTGGTGGTTGACACCAGCGGCAGGCAAGCGGTGAAAGAGTCGTGGAGTGGAACAAGTGCAAGTGTGAAATGGCGCGTAAGTATTTGATTCGTGACCCGTGTGGCATTGACCGGAATACCGGATGGAAGTTAGGCAAAAAAGATGTGCTAGAGTAGTTTAGTTTATAACCCCAACTGGTTTGATTTCATTTAAGCAGAGTTGCCCAGAGTTTAACCCTTTTCTATGGGCCATCGCTGATACAGCTTCGGACGTTTGCCTAGGTCTCCAGAACAGTCTTCAGAAGTGCTAAATACATTTACCATGCAGGAAAACAAGAGGCATTGCCCCGATCAGCTTGATGACTGAAACCTAGTAGCTTCTTCAAGCCAGCAACAGTACCAGTACCCCATTTAGATGCAGCAAAAAGTGCAGCACGACGTGTATACTAGGTCAACAACAACCAACCCCGTCGATAAGCTTTACAAGAGATCAACAACACAGAAGAAAACATTGTAACTCACACGCATCAACCAGAAAGCAACAGAACATCACGAAGCAATGCCGTTCTCGTCAGCAGAATACAGCTTATCGTGGTACTACTATGACAGAACATGACTGCTCGGTAGTCCAGTGCCAATAGGCAATAGTAAAGCTAAAAGGAAGAACACAGAAAGACGTTTCAAAAAAAAAGAACACAGAAAGGGAAAATAGATGAATAGAGCGGACACAGGAAATGCAAGTGCAAAACAGAGGATGGACTTGCATAACTCGCAAAAACTACATTGACAATAGTTTAGATAGAATAGGTACTTCTATACAAACAAAACAAAATCAGAAGGATCGTAGTACAAAAATTCTACAAGTAGTTTGGGTCGGAGGGAGTAGAATTTTTTTGCAATTCAAAACTCTAATACATACTTAAAATAAATTATTGTTTCTGAAGTGTAAATGGGAGTGTACCTTACTACACTGCCGAACTGCAAAAGAAAGTATACCAGAACCTACCAGCTCAACAACAAACCAACCCTTGTCGATAAGCTTTACAAGCTATCACCACAACAGAAAACATGCAGCATCGAACAGCAACCAGAAAGCAACAGCACATTAGGAAGCCGGCCGTTCAGGTCAGCAAAATCCAGCTTAACGTGCTACTATAAGTTTCTAACAGAACAGGACTGACTACCTGCTAGTTTAGTGTCAGTAGCTAAATAGTAAAGCTAAAAGGAGAAACACAAGAACAGTCAGAATGAAAGCAAAATGAAATACTGTGGCTAGTGGTCTGACTACCACACCACTTGCAAGCTAAGATTATCATCTGCTGGCGGATTCAACACCGCAATATATATCACACACAACATGAAGAGCTCATTGACCAACAGGCCACATCCATAAGAACATACCAGGAGAGTGGATGATTCCGAGTTTGACAAGAGAACTGAAAAAAAAGGCTGAATCACCTATCATCATGCTATTCATGTTGCAAGAATCATACAAGCAAGCGTACTTCATGGCCAATGGAGCCACCACTTTACAAACAAGTACATGGAAATGATGCCTCATCAAATAATTAGGTGGTACATATGAATCTCCAGCAGAATCTACAGGCAAAAAAGTTGCAAATCTAGAAAGGGGAGAAAAAGAAGAATGAAGAAATATACCAGCCACGCCACCATGTATTAACCATTCATGCCAAGTGGAGACATTTTTGGGGATACAAAAGCTATAGGCAAAAAGCGCCTTGACATCTCATCTTCCACCCTCTTCACAATTACACAGTCGCCACCACCTTCCTTCTGTATTTATAAAGTAGCTGCAATAGCCACAACTGAATTCTCTAAATGCTGCAAAAGCCACAACTGAAATAACTCTAAACACTATCTTTCCGCATCCTCTGGAATCGACGATAGCCTCTCCTGCTCAAGAAATGATGAGTCCAGAAATTTCGCAACAAATGCCCACAACCTGTAGACATCATCGAAGTTTGTAAGGAACCCAAGAGAAGCAGTAACAACTTCAATCCCCACTATAGCATTCTTGCTATTTTTCTTCTCCTGCCGGCTATTTGACGTAGGCCGACAAAGGGAAGAGCTGAGACCTACATCGACCACCCCATGTTTCTGGTTATCCATGAGGCGTATATGACTGAGAAAACCGACACCCAGAGATATGCCTTCTTTCTCTGCCATTTTCTGTACAGTTTCAGGATTGATCAGTGAAGTCCCAGTGTTGCAGTCCTTTATATTGAATGCAACTGCTGCTCCTCGTTCATATTTGATTTTTGGGCCATAGATATAAACAAGGGATACCCCATCGCCATCTCCTGAATCAGGCAACCGAAGCTGCAGCAGTGAGGTCACCAACCAATTGATCAGGTAACGCAACCTTAGTGTTGTTTTACTAAGACCTAGCATGTTCACATGATCAAGATGCCTACAGATAATTTCAGGTTCTCGCCTACCGTCCTGAATCTCATCATAGTCGCTGTATGCATCATCATCTTCTTCTTCTTCTGCCACTGCATATCCAGATGTCTCCCCAGCATCCGCATTACGGGAGAGCCTGCTATCCTCCATGGTGAATGATACCTTGCGCCCCATACTTGATACTCGTTCTGCTTCTTCCGCTCCAAAGAGCCTACCACCATTGAATCTGCTATTGGGTACCTCCCTCCTTCCCAGTAAACGGAAGTCTCCCTCTGTTTCCCTTCTGATGGCACTGTCTTTAGCTTCAACCTGGTTTTCCGAGCAAATCTCTGAAGTGGAGCCATTCCCATTTGCAGCATAACCCCCGAAAACAGACGCCGAACTGCCTTCTGTGGCGCCATTGGCGCAGGAGAACTTTACGTACCTCTTGTTTTCATGACCATCTTGATATTCTTCAATCTCACTGACCTTGCCATTATATGAGCAATCTTCCTCTGGAATTTCCTTCACATGATCTTGCTCTTGTGATACTGACCTCACAGCTGCATCGAAGGACACATGGTTATCATGAATAGGGCTCCTTGCCAGTTTTGATGATACCTTTGGCGATGTCTTGCGTGCATTTTTGGTACCAGAAAACCAGGAAGCTGGCAATGGAGATCCCAACTTCCCCTTGCCCGACTGTTCTGAATGGTCTGAGCCGAGTGGGCTATGGCCTAAATCAACCCAGAAAGAGCTCTCTGACAACTCATCCTCGCTGAATACTGGGCTCTTCATCACCTCGCCAACAGAGACGCTCTCATTCTCCTCATAAATCGTGCTAGCGCCATCCTTATCAGAGCTATCCTGGTCCATTTCGCTCTCAATCACCTCCCTCACCTGTGCTGAGGAATATGCTCCTGAAAACGCCGGTAATTGAGATGCATGGTGACTATTGCTCGTCGCTGACTCCTCCTCGACTGGAATGATGGTATCATCCTCAAGTCCATCCAGGACACCATCAAACCCATCGACGGAATCGCTCAGATACTGCGGGAAAACCGGCAGAATCCGCACCATCCCCGCCCCCGTCCCGCCATTGGGGCTCTGCAAGCAGGACATGACCGACTTCTTGATCAGCAAGCAGCCGAAGCCTGTCGGATCAGCTCCGAACACCCTGTAGAACGACGTGATGATGAAGTCCGGCCGGAACAGCGACAGCCCCAGCGAGTCCATGTCCTTGGGCCCCAATGCGCCGGCATCCAGCAGAACATGCCAGTTATTCTGCTGCGCCAATGCCATCCACTGGTACGAGTACTTTGCTCCGGTGACCCTGGACTGCACCGGGAACACGAAGAGCCCAGTTGCAGAGTCCTTCTTCCGTCGCCGCTTCTTGGTGGCAATCTGCTTCCGGAGCTCGGTGGAGCAGATCTTGAGGGTGGGCCACTTGAACCAGGCAGAGTAGGCCTTGGCGCCCTTGTCCCGGGCGGACTGAGCCATCCAATTCACGGACTGGGACTCGTGGTCGAACATGGTGAGCAGGCGCTTGTTGGTGGCGAAGGGGTAGCACTCGGCGAGCAGGCGGAAGGCGGAGCCGCGGCTGACGGTGAAGACGAGGCAGTACTCGGACTCGGGGATGTTGAGGTAGTCCATGATGCGGTTCTTGATGTCGTGCTCGGCGGTGCCCTTCTCGGCGCCGCCGTAGAGCGCGTGGTTGCTGAGGTTGGCGGTGATCTCGGAGAGCGTGAAGGAGACGGAGGAGTCGGCGGCGTTGCAGCTCTGGAGGTAGGAGAAGAGCCCGAAGCCGCAGTAGTCGAGGCACGCCTTGTCGAGGTGCGGGTACTCGCCGGCGCGGAGGCGGTCCACGTCCTCCGAGGAGGCGTACTTGGGGTACATGGAGAGGAACGTGGCGAGCGCGTCGGCGAGCGCCGGGAGCGCGTCGGGCGACAGGAAGGCGCGCTCGGCGGCCACCGCCGTGGCGCGCAGGAACTCCCGCTGCGCGTTGAGGCGCGCCAGGGAGCGGGACCGGCCCACGGCGCCCTCGTCCTCCCCGGCGGCGTCGAGGAGCGCCGCGTCGCGGGACTTGGTGAGGCACCCGTCCTCGGACGCCTCCTCCAGCGCCTCCCGCAGCTTGCTCTCCTGCAGGCGCCGCCCGCCGCCCGACCCCGCCCCCGCCCCCGACGCCGGCGACCGCGGCGGGCGGTGCTTCTTGTCCATGAGCAGCGACGCGCAGTGGGAGAGCGGCTTCCATATCGACAGATGCATGGCTGGCCGCGAGGAAGATGACGCTTTTTCTCCTCCTCCGCCCCTACGCCATCCGATTCGCCGCCGCCGCCCAGCCTGCCGCGCGAATTCTTGGGATCAAAGTAACCGACCTCGCGATCGAATTGGCCGCGGCGGGGCGGGACTCCTCCTAGGGTTCCGGCGGATCGAGCGACCGGGCTGGGGGCGCGCGCCGGAGCGGAATCTGGATCAAGGAATGGTTTTTGTTCCAGCGGAGCAGGGGGGAGAGGAGGAGTGGAAGAGGAGGAGGAGGGGAGTAAATTGGAAGACACCAACTCGGCTGCACAGAATTAAAAGCACAGGTCCATCCATCCAAAGCATTCAATGGCGATCCCAGCCAGCCACTATTTTCCTGCTGTATTTTTTGTCCATCTCCCTAATTTTTATTTTTTACTTTCATTCTTTAACTAAGTCAAAGTTCATGATGGACACCTCATTTTTAGAAATAAAAACTTTACTAGATCCATGCAATATTTTTGTACACTACTTAGGAGTACGATTGCATTCTAGCTCCTTTTTACTACATGATTTTCTTCACCTTTTCAAAAAATTAAAGGAGTTCCACTGCATCTGATCTCCATCTCCAAATTAGGTGTCCACTAATCTTGAGGGTTGTTGAACAGAATACTAGTATCCTGTTGTAATGGTTTGAATAATGGAAGGTTTGATCTACAAAAAAAAATGTGGAAATACGAAGGCTCGTGGTCATTGACTTCTTGCTTCAGATATTCTTTCTTGAAGGGAGATCTTCCATTCCAGTCCTCTGTGTTTGCTCGTTTTTCAGCATCATGTGGCCTTGGGTCAGATTAGTCCACTTCAGCAACCCCGGTGCATCTTCTAATGGGACCCGATCTAATTCTGATGGTAATGGAAACTCCTACCTCTAACCCCACATGCTTATTTTTCTGACAAAACGATTAATTGTTGCCGCAATTTTTCCTTCCACGAGCCGTACACATTAGAAAAGTAGGGTCTCCGAGTCTAAAATGTATGGTGGTTTTTGTTTGGCGTATAGGCCAATGATGCATTGAGATTTGAGAGTGACAAATTTACTCCTAATTATTGTTTCTGAAGTAGTACTCCCTTCACACAAGATCCCTTAATCTTTTCTTAATTCACATTGCCATGAGTTTGACTAAGTTTATTAAATAGAATGCCGCTAGATTTAGCATGAAATGTATTTGTATAATGCATTTATTTGGGGGAGTGATGTTTTGGCACATAGGAGCGTATGCTCCCTTTATCTTGAAATACATGTTAGACACATTTTAAAATGTCAAAAAAATTGAAACAAAAATTTCGCACGTACATCTTCATGTGCTACGCGCTCACAAAGTCGTCTCATGAAAAATCGACATGTCATATGGCGTGTGTAAAAAAGACAAAATTCGGTGCTGAAACAAAGACTTGTCACAAGATAAATTTTCTCTTTTTCGCTTAGACTACAAAAAATATCATTTTTTCGTGAAACTTGACGAATACACACATGTTATGGAGATGTACATGTAAATTATTTTGTTAAAATTTTTTAACACTTCGAAAATATGTTTTTATGGTAGAGGGATCATACGCACCCGGGAGCCGAATTGAGTTTCTGATTTATTTGGTATATTGTATAGGTTGGCATTTTTTAGATTTAGGCAAACTTAAACTTTTCTGACTAAAAATAAGATTCAGTGGTCTTGTACAGAGAAATGAAGGGAGCACTAATATATAAAAAGTCCATTTCGAAAAAAAACTAATATATGTAAAGTAATACACACATACAGAAAATACATCCATTTATCCAAAAATATGCTCTATACATTAAAGATAGAAAACTGGATTGGGTTGAAGACTCTATCTCTGCTCATACTAAGAGTCTTGATAATAGATTGTTGGATATATATTCGCTGGGCATTTCTTTTTGACTTATAATTAAAGATTTAATTTAATGGTCTTCTTGTTCATATTTGGCGAATAGGAGGAACATTTGCAACATATTTACATGAGGACTAAAAGAGCTGCAATTATATAGCACAACATCTAACAAAACACACCATTATTGCAAGATGCTATAATGACCCTAGGTACAATGGAACTTACTTTTCAGTATACCAAAAAACATAAATTTAGGTTTACAAAATCTGAAATAGACCACGAACATACGTATTTAGTTAAAACATTCCGAAAGGTGAATGGATGTATAATCCCATTAGACCGACCCATAAATGTGAGTCACCAGGTTTCCATAGGATTTGGGACAACGCTTCTTCTCCAATATACTTTCTCTTAAGGAGTGTCTGACATACCTCATCTTTGGTAAGAAGCTTAAACAGTTATTTATCTAGTAAGGCTGAGTTTTTGACCTCAAGGTCATGGACACCCAACCCCCCATGATCTTTGGGGCAGCAAACAAGACTCCATTTAACCAGACGATATTTCTTCTTTTCGCTATCCCCTTGCCAAAAGAATATCAATCGATAATAATCGAGTTTATATAAGACACCTTTCGGCAATAGGAAGAAAGATATCATATACAATACCACATTAGTAAGTACCGAGTTAATGAGTACGTACCAATCTTCCTCCAAGGGACAACAATTTACCTTTCCAACTACTAAGTCTCTTCTGAAATCTTTCCTCGACAAGTTTCCATTTAGTCATTGTTAATCGTCGATAATGTATCGGGATTCCCAAATAACTAATAGGAAACTGGCATTGCCCACATCCAAACAATTTCGCATATGCAGTTGATGATTCTTGGGCTTCACCGAAACAAAATAATTCACTTTATGAAAATTTATCTTAAGACTTGACAATTTCTCGAAAGCCGTCAAGATTAGCTTGAGACTTCGTGCTTTTTCAAGGTCGTGTTCCATAAAAAGAATTGTATCATCGGCGTATTGAATTATTGATAGTCCATCATCAACAAGATGTGTAATAACCCCTTCAATCTGGCCATCAGCCTTGGCACATTCAATCAAAATAGCGAGCATATCGGCCACAATGTTAAATAACAATGGTGATAGAGGATCGCCTTGGCGCAAACCTTTTCGTGTTTGGAAATATCTGCTTGTGTCATCATTGACACGAATGGCAACACTACCTCCAGACACAAAAATCACTGATCAATGCACACCACTCTGATGAAAAATCTTTCATCCTGAGTGTTTGCTGAAAAAAAGACCACTTGACTTATCATAAGCTTTTTTGAAATCAAGTTTTAAAATAACTCCCATTCATCCTTTTAGGTATGCAACTCATGGATCGCCTCATGTAGAACGACTACCCCATCAAGGATAGTTCGACCTTGCATAAATGCGGACTGTAAAGGCAATACCACATGGTCAACCACCGTATTTAGTCTAATGGTGGCTGATACGTCTCCGACGTATCGATAATTTCTTGTGTTCCATGCTACATTATTGATGATACCTACATGTTTTATGCACAATTTATGTCATATTCGTGCATTTTCTGGAACTAACCTATTAACAAGATGCCGAAGTGCCGGTTCTCGTTTTCTGCTGTTTTTGGTTTCAGAAATCCTAGTAACGAAATATTCTCGGAATCGGACGAAATCAAGACCTAGGTTCCTATTTTCACCGGAAGCATCCAGAACACCCGAGAAGGACCGGAGGGGGCCACGGGCCACCCGGACCATAGGCCGGCGCGGCCCAGGCCCCGGCCGCGCCGCCCTATGGTGTGGCCACCCCTTCGACCCTCCTGCGCCGCCTCTTCGCCTATATAAAGCCCCCGGATCGAAAACCCCGAGGCGAAAAACCACGATACGGAAAACCTTCCGGAGCCGCCGCCATCGCGAAGCCAAGATCCGGGGGACAGGAGTCTCTGTTCCGGCACCCTGCCGGAGCGGGGAAGTGCCCCCGAAGGCTTCTCCATCGACACCGCTGCCATCTCCACCGCCATCTTCATCACCGCTCGTTGCTCCCATGAGGAGGGAGTAGTTCTCCATCGAGGCTCGGGGCTGTACCGGTAGCTATGTGGTTCATCTCTCTCCTATGTGCTTCAATACAATAATCTCATGAGCTGCCTTATCGTTATCACCGGAATTTGACCAAGTCGAGGTGGGCCGCGATCGAAGATGGGTGTGAAGAAATATATAGAAGAAGTATGTGGATCGGCCTTTTATACCAAGTTGGGCTTAATTGCCCGTGTATCTGTAACATATTAAATCTATTTTAGTTTAGAGATAGAATCTTAGTCGTGCACGGTTTAGTGCACGCCCACATTAGAAAGTCCCCTGGACTATAAATATGTACCTAGGGTTTATGGAAAAAACAACAACTCACGTTCAACCCCAAAAACAAACCAATCTCGGCGCATCGCCAACTCCTTCGTCTCGAGGGTTTCTATCAGGTAAGCGACATGCTGCCTAGATCGCATCTTGCGATCTAGGCAGCACAAGCCCCACGTTGTTCATGCGTTGCTCGTATCGAAGCGTTTTTGATGGCGAGCAACGTAGTTATCATTAGATGTGTTAGGGTTAGCATTGTTCTTCGTTTAAGCATGCTTACGTAGTGCAACCCTTGCATATCTAGCCGTCCTCACGCCTATCTCAGGTGTGGGGGCGGCACCCCGCTTGATCATTATTTAGTAGATCCGATCCGTTACGATTGCTCCTTGTTCTACAAGGATTAGTTTAATATCCGCAATAGTTTGGCCTTACAATGGGGGGGAGGATCCAGTGGCACGTAGGGTGGCGTACGCAAGTCCTAAACGGGATGTTCCTAGGATCAACTTCATGTTGGTTTTTTGGCCTCGTTTAGGATCGGCTTACGAGCACCGTGCGTGGCCGCAAGGCCCAACCTGGAGTAGGATGATCCGGTTATGCGGTGAAAACCCTAAATCGTCGTAGATCTCATTAGCTTCATCTTGATCAAGCAGGACCACCAAGTATCCGTGCACCCCGTACGGATCATGGGTGGATCGGCTCTTTGAGCCGATTCACAGGATAACCTGAGAGCCGATCGAGGCTCGGATTTAACGTTCACATGTATGCCCTGCAGGAAACTAAGCGAGGCAACTCTCATCACCTTCCTGACCAGGTATAGGTCAGGTGGCACGCCCTTGCACTTCGCAACGCCGCGTGTGACCAGAAGAGCATTGCGGGCCGTCGCTCGGAGGGGTCTCAGCCAGCCGCAGCTCTAGGCTCCCCCGGCTCTACAGCTGTTGGCAAGGCCGCTGCCCGCCGGTGGGTTTTGGCAATCAACACATTCTCGGCACGCCCGGTGGGACGATCATCTACATCAACCACATCGCCATCTACATCCGAGATGGCGGACGGCACGCCGAGTCACCTACGAGGATCCGCCTGACGACCTCAAGAGGCGGTACAACGAGATCAAGGCTACCCTCGAAGCCGACCTCATCGGCTCGTATCACAGGACCCGTCCGCATGGCGTCACGCGGAAAGATTTCTCACCGGAAGGCGCACTCGACGAAGTGGACCTATCTGTCCCGTCAGAAGAACGTACCAGGGCCGTACGCCACGAGATTGGTGGCGTGGTGGCTCACTCGTTGCGCCTCCATTCCGAGAGCCTGGTGAATACTTTGGAGCATGTCGCCGTTCGGATGATCAGGGAGGTCATGAAGAATCCGCACTCTTTGTTGGAGTCAGCTCTCAGGACCTACCAAGGGAAAGTGCTACTCCAGCCCCGCTTGCCGTTGTCGCGCACATCGGCGACACCAGGAACGCATAATTCACCTGCACGTGCCGTTGACAGGATTAACGGTACTCACCCCTGGAGGTGCCAACCAGGACATCCATTCAACATCAACATGATAGAACTGGGGCACCCCCTTGATGAAGATAAAGGCGAGGGCAACTGCTCTTATGGCAAAGACAAGGAAGAGGTTGTTCCATGTGATCGGCCCCGACACCGCCAAAACATCCTGGTGATGATCAAGGTAGAAGCCGATGCTAGTAATCGGCCCGCTATATCCGTATCGCCCGCTCTCCCAGTATGCGGAGTCGACCTTACGGGTGACGGGAAGCTGGGGTACGGGTTCACATCAGCTGATGAGCTAGAGGAAGTTGACATCGGTCCTGGGGATAAGCCTCGACCTACTTTTATCAGCAAGAAGTTAGGTCCGCAGCTCAGAGGACAGATGATAGCCCTGTTGAAGGAATACCCGGATTGCTTTGCATGGGATTACACAGAGATGCCTGGTTTGGACAGGAGCATCATTGAGCATCGCCTCCCCCTGAAGAAAGGATTTCGGCCGTTCCAACAACGAGCACGTCGGATGAGGGCCGAGATTCTGGAAGAAGTCAAGAAGGAGATTGAGAAAATGTTGGCCGCCGGATTCATCGAGCCATGCAGGTATGCTGAGTGGATCTCCAGTATAGTTCCTGTGGAGAAGAAAGACGGCCGATGGCGCGTGGCCATCGATTTCCGAGATCTTAACAGAGCTACCCCAAAGGACGAATATCCGATGCCCGTGGCGGAAACATTGATAAATGCCGCTGCTGGCCACAAGGTGTTGAGCTTCATGGATGGCAACGCCGGTTATAATCAGATTTTCATGGCTCCGGAAGACATACACAAGACTGCATTCAGAGTACCAGGGGCAGTAGGCTTGTTCGAATACGTGGTCATGACCTTCGGGCTGAAGAATGCCGGGGCAACGTACCAGCGAGCCATGAATTATATATTTCATGATCTGATCGGCAAGTTGGTGGAGATCTATATCGACGACGTAGTGGTCAAATCGGTATCCATGGAGGGGCACTTGGACGATCTACGGCGCGTCCTAGAACGGACTCGGAAATTCGGGCTGAGGATGAATCCGAAGAAGTGTGCTTTTGGCGTGACGGCTGGTCAATTCCTAGGTTTTCCGGTTCATGAACGGGGAATTGAGATCGGCCTCGAAAAGTCGGGAGGCGGTGCGTACCATGCAGCCGCCGACCACGAAAAAGGAGCTTCAACGCCTCATCGGCAAGATCAATTTCGTCCGGCGGTTCATCTCTAATCTGTCGGGACGAATCGAGCCGTTTATGGCGCCGGTGAAGACCAAGTCCGACGACGAGTTTCACTCGGGGGCAGAACAGCAACGAGCGTTTGATGAAATTAAGCGATATCCGACAACGCCGCTCGTGCTAGTTCCGCCCCGGCAAGACAGGCCATTCTACATCTACCCGTCGCGAGGCCGATACGTCCATCGCTTCAGTAGTGGTGCAACTCTACGACGGCGTTGAGAGAGTCGTTTTCTACCTCAGCAGGAGGATGCTGGACGCGGAGACAAGATACCCTGAGGTCGAGAAACTTTGCCTCTGTTTATTCTTCACCTGCACCAAGCTCCATCACATCCTTCTGACGGCGGAGATCATCGTCATCTGTAAATCAGACGTCGTCAAACACATGTTGTCGGCCCCTGTTTTGAAAGGCCGACTCGGTAAATGGATGCTTGCGCTGTCAGAGTTTGACCTCCGGTACCAGCCTGCGAAAGCAGTTAAGGGCCAAGCGTTAGCCGATCTCATCGCTGAACGGATCAGCACCAATATAGCCGCGCTATCCATTCGTGCATGGGCTATGTTCTTCGATGGATCGGTTTGTGACGGTGGTTGCGGCATCGGCATCTTACTCGTATCACCTCGGGGGGCAGAGTACTCCTTCTCCATCAGATTATCTACCCCTTGCACCAATAACGTGGCAGAATATGAGGCAATACGTAAAGGAATGGAATTGTTATTGGAAGCCGGAGCTGAAGCTGTAGAGCTCTTCGGGGACTCAAAGTTGGTGATTAACCAGCTCACGGAGGAATATAGTTGCGAAAGTGAATCGCTGTTCCCATATTGGGTGGAATGCCGTGAGTTGATGACACAGTTCCGGTACATTAACTTCAATTGGATCCCAAGGTCCCGGAATACCGATGCCAACAACCTCGCACAAATGGCGTCAGGCTACATAGACATAGCCGACGGAGCAGAAGTTCAGATACAATTCCTGGAGCAGAATGATTGGAGAGCCGAGATCTTCGATTATTTGAAAGATTCGGCTCGGGGGCACCTAAACGGGTGAGATACAGAGCCATGAAGTATGTCCTTATAGGAGACGATATGTTCTACAGGACATTAGAAGGGTTGTTACTCAAGTGCCTAGGACCGACTGAGTCAAATCGGCTCTTACATGAGGTGCATGAAGGCGCTCGTGGAACACATCAATCGGCTCATAAGATGAAGTGGTTGATCAGGCGATCAGGGTTTTATTGGCCCACTATGCTTGAAGATTGCTTCAGTTATTACAGGGGGTGCCAAGCATGTCAGATGTTCGGAAAAATTCAGATGGTGCCAGCATCGGCGATGAACCCCATCATCAAACCTTGGCCGTTTCGGGGTGGGGTATGGATATGATCGGCAAAATCCATCCGGCATCGTGTAAAAAACATGAATGGATTTTGGTTATCACAGATTACTTCACCAAGTGGGTGGAGGCCGTCCCTATGAAAAAAGTAACATCGGAGGACGTGATCAAGTTTGTGAAAGAACACGTCATTCATAGGTTTGGAATCCCCGGACTATCACGACCGATGGAGGTTCGGTCTTCACTTCTAAGGAATTCGGGAAGTTCCGTGATGATGTCGGGATTAAACCGATCCGATCATCCCCCTACTATGCTCAAGCTAACGGACAGGCCGAGGCGTCCAATCAAAGCCTGATCAAGCTGATCAAGAGAAAAATTGACGAGAACCCTCGGGATTGGCACGAGAAGCTATCAGAAGCGTTATGGGCCTACCGCATGTCGTGTCATGGAGCTATAAAGACCTCGCCGTACCAGCTTGTATATGGACAGGAGGCCGTATTGCCCTGGGAAATTACGGCTGGATCAAGACGCGTCACGTTTCAGAATGATCTGACAGCTGAAGAATATGCAGCTTTGATGAGCGACACTATTGAGGACGCAACAGAACTCAGGCTTTGGTCGTTGGAGAAGATTAAGGAAAACAAAGCCAGGGTGGCTCGTGCTTACAACAAAAAGGTTAGACCAAAGGAGTTCCAAGTTGGTGATCTTGTGTGGGAAGTCGTGTTGCCATTGGGAACCAGGGATAAGGCATATGGCAAATGGTCTCCTAATTGGCACGGCCCGTACAAAGTGGTCCAGGCCTTGAAGGGTAATGCGTACATGCTCGGAGGAATTGAGCGGCGAAAAGTTCCCCGTGGCCGTTAATGGTCAACACCTCAAGAAATATTTCCCAAGCATGTGGGATGATGGACGAGTAAGATGTGGGGGCCGATTTCGGAATCGGCCGATAAAAAAAATATATACATTAGAGCCGATGCACAGGCAATCGACTTGAGAACACATATGGAGATTAACAGCTTGCAAGTACAGCCGATGCACGGGCATCGACTTCAGAAAACAGAGCCGGTACGCTGATATCGACTTTAGCAAAATAAATTTATACGCAGCTTGGCCTCAGACAGCAAGATGAGCCGATATTTTGCCATCGGCTCCCTGTACGACAACTCCGTTCGGCAGTCGACAAGGGGGAAATTAGTTGAGGGGATTCCTTACAAAGAAAGAGCCGATTGCTTGGGAAGGGAGAACAAAAGAAGGGTCTATTGACCAACCTACTATCGCTAGGCCTATATTAGTAGATCTTAATCTATGGGCCGTTGCTTCCTTCGTCGTCGTCCTCGGAACTCTCATCGGCACTACTGCCGATGGGTTCCTCGTCGCTGCTTCCGTAACCCCCTACGGGAGCTTCGTCTTCGTCTTCATCGTCGCTGCTGTCGTCGTCCCACCACATACGGAGACGCTTCGCTGGCGGATAACCCTCGAGTGAGTCATCGTCATCGTCGTCTTCTTCTTCCTCTTCTTCAGAGGTGGGGCAGCCGTCCCAGGGGAACCGGTCGTCCTCGCTCTCCGACTCCAGTTCCCCGACGGCGAGGAACCGAAGATCTCCGTCCCCGCTGGGTCGTGGACCGGTCGTCTTCGGACCGGACGAGAGGAGGCATGGTCTTCCGGGTCCCATGCTTCTGGGGCGCGGATGTCCGGTGGCGTCTCGCGGGAGGAGGAAGACCCGTAGGAAAGCTCGGAGGAAGAGTCGTGGAAGACCGACGAGGAGGAAGAAGAAGAGGAAGACATGGCTGTGGGAGTTTGGGGGTTTTTGGATGCCGATGGCCAGAACAGGGCAGGATGGTGACATGGCGAATTGCTCAGAGCGGTTAAATAAAGAGGGCCACGGTGAGCAAGTTCAATGCCACAGCAGTTTTCGAGGAGGCAGTACTCAAAGACAACGGTCAAATTGTGCGGAGCAATGGTTCTGCTCTGCCATGACATGACCCGACGAAAAATGCTGCAATGGTTCTCGCTCCGCCATGACATGACCCGACGAAAGAAAAACGTAATGATTTTGGAAACATCATTTCCAAAACCAGGGGGGCATGTGTTATCACCAGAATTTGACCAAGTCAGAGGTGGGCCGCGATCGAAGATGGGTGTGAAGAAATATATAGAAGAAGTATGTGGATCGGCCTTTTATACCAAGTTGGGCTTAATTGCCCGTGTATCTGTAACATATTAAATCTATTTTAGTTTAGAGATAGAATCTTAGTCGTGCACGGTTTAGTGCACGCCCACATTAGAAAGTCCCCTGGACTATAAATATGTACCTAGGGTTTATGGAAAAAACAACAACTCACGTTCAACCCCAAAAACAAACCAATCTCGGCGCATCGCCAACTCCTTCGTCTCGAGGGTTTCTATCAGGTAAGCGACATGCTGCCTAGATCGCATCTTGCGATCTAGGCAGCACAAGCCCCACGTTGTTCATGCGTTGCTCGTACTCGAAGCGTTTTTGATGGCGAGCAACGTAGTTATCATTAGATGTGTTAGGGTTAGCATTGTTCTTCGTTTAAGCATGCTTACGTAGTGCAACCCTTGCATATCTAGCCGTCCTCACGCCTATCTCAGGTGTGGGGGCGGCACCCCGCTTGATCATTATTTAGTAGATCCGATCCGTTACGATTGCTCCTTGTTCTACAAGGATTAGTTTAATATCCGCAATAGTTTGGCCTTACAATGGGGGGGAGGATCCAGTGGCACGTAGGGTGGCGTACGCAAGTCCTAAACGGGATGTTCCTAGGATCAACTTCATGTTGGTTTTTTGGCCTCGTTTAGGATCGGCTTACGAGCACCGTGCGTGGCCGCAAGGCCCAACTCTGGAGTAGGATGATCCGGTTATGCGGTGAAAACCCTAAATCGTCGTAGATCTCATTAGCTTCATCTTGATCAAGCAGGACCACCAAGTATCCGTGCACCCCGTACGGATCATGGGTGGATCGGCTCTTTGAGCCGATTCACGGGATAACCCGAGAGCCGATCGAGGCTCGGATTTAACGTTCACATGTATGCCCCGCAGAAACTAAGCGAGGCAACTCTCATCACCTTCCTGACCAGGTATAGGTCAGGTGGCACGCCCTTGCACTTCGCAACGCCGCGTGTGACCAGAAGAGCATTGCGGGCCGTCGCTCGGAGGGGTCTCAGCCAGCCGCAGCTCTAGGCTCCCCCCGGCTCTACAGTGTTGGCAAGGCCGCTGCCCGCCGGTGGGTTTTGGCAGTCAACACTTACATGATTGATATTCATATGATGATGCTTGTAATCTAGATGTCATTATGCTAGTCAAGTGAGTTTTACTTATGTGATCTCCGGAGACTCCTTGTCCCACGTGTGTAAAGGTGACAGTGTGTGCACCGTGTGGGTCTCTTAGGCTATATTTCACGGAATACTTATTCACTCGTTGAAGAGCATGGTGAAGTGCTTATTTATATCTCTTTATGATTGCAATATGTTTTGTATCACAATTTATCTATGTGCTACTCTAGTGATGTGTTATTAAAGTAGTTTTATTCCTCCTGCACGTGTGTAAAGGTGACAGTGTGTGCACCGTGTTAGTACTTGGTTTATGCTATGATCATGATCTCTTGTAGATTACGAAGTTAACTATTGCTATGATAATATTGATGTGATCTATTCCTCCTACATATGCATGAAGGTGACAGTGTGCATGCTATGCTAGTACTTGGTTTAGTCTTTTGATCTATCTTACACTAAAGGTTACTAAAATATGAGCATTATTGTGGAGCTTGTTAACTCCGGCATTGAGGGTTCGTGTAATCCTACGCAATGTGTTCATCATCCAACAAAAGTGTAGAGTATGCATTTATCTATTCTCGTTATGTGATCAATGTTGAGAGTGTCCACTAGTGAAAGTCTAATCCCTAGGCCTTGTTCCTAAATATCGCTATCGCTGCTTGTTTACTTGTTTTATCTGCGTTACTACTGCTGCATTACTACTCGCTTGTTTATCGTCCCGGGCAAAGCACTTTTCCGGTGCCGTTGCTACTACTTATTCATACCACCTGTATTTCACTATCTCTTCGCCGAACTAGTGCACCTATTAGGTGTGTTGGGGACACAAGAGACTTCTTGCTTTGTGGTTGCGGGGTTGCATGAGAGGGATATCTTTGACCTCTTCCTCCCTGAGTTCGATAAACCTTGGGTATCCACTTAAGGGAAACTTGCTGCTGTTCTACAAACCTCTGCTCTTGGAGGCCCAACACTGTCTACAAGAATAGAAGCTCCCGTTGACATAGGCATCCCAAATGGGCCTGCCAAAGATAGTACCCGGGGTTTAATGAAGGCCCACTACCCGAAGAATAAGAAGGTTCGAGAACCCAAGATATATTGGGGAAAGTAGAATTGTAATAGGAAGTGTTGTTTGTAATCTGGCGGGATGAGTTAGAAACCGTCCCGGACTCTGTAACTTGTACAAAACGAAACCCTCGGCTCCACCTCTTATAATAAGGGGGAGTCGAGGGACGAGGGGATCATCGAATCATTGTTCACAAACCCTAGTTTTCATAATCGTCGAGTACTTTTCGGCTGAAACCCTCGAGATCTACTTGCCCTCTACTTCTAACTAAACCCTAGCCTATAACCCGTAGGCAATTGACAAGTTAATCCCTTGTCAATTGGCGCCGTCTGTGGGAATTAGAGGCGTAAGGATCTGATCTCGATGGCACGTTCAAGATCTTCGACATCGTCAACCGGAAGCAACACTATGGATCGAGGTAAACAGATCGCTGCTGGTCTTGTTGATTTTGTTCCTCACCCACCCTCCCGTTTGGATGCATATGCGTATCTGGCGGAGCCCATGGAGATGACGTTTGGAAGGTTTCACTTTCGCGTCGAGAAGGAAGGATCGTATCGTGTCGAAATTCCGATTTCGTCGGGATTGTCGGCGGTCGATTCCGATTTTTCAAGCTATGCACCGTCAACCGAGTCAGAAGAAGAAACTTCGACAACACGCTACGTCAGCATCAGAGCAAGAGAGAAACTCGCCAAGATCTTCAGCGACACATCGTTTGAGTCATCTGCGGACTCATATATAAGCGATGGCTCAAGCGATGTCGACGAGCTACGACTTCATCGACAAATCTATCACAATGGCGAGGTCTTCATCAATCTCAACAATGATGTCACCAAACCCAACATAGATCCGAGTACAAAATATCATCGGATTTATGCTATCGAAAACCAAGAGGAAACATCAGAGGCTTTCGACGATTTGGGTAATCCCTATGTCGATCCCTCAGATCTAAGGAGAGGTATGGGCACTAAATATGTCGGGCCCACACCACGTGTCAGAGTTCAACTTCCACAAGCAGCTTGGGATAGAGCCGCAAAAGCTTTAGATGGTTCGGAGCCAATGACGACAACGGCTACGGCTCAAGAATTGCAAGCTTATCAATATAGACTCGCACGAGCCGCCGGAGAAATAGAAAAACAGACGACTGAGTTGAACAGGAGAAAAGAGGCGCCTTACGCATCCAGCAGGAGAAGAGCAGATCTAAGTCGACAATCTAGAGTTTCGGGTGATAGTCACAGGGAGGCTCGGAACAGAGGAAGATCAAGGTTACAACACATACCCGAAGCAGAAAGAGAGCACTTAGTTCAAAACCTCGACATGTCCTTTATGTCGATAGATACAAGAGGAAACATTATCCCTAAGACACCGTAAGCCGGGTATATGGCGACACAAGCTTACATCCTCGCATCTAGGCCACCCCCGGTGATCCAAGGGAGACATTATACAACATGGCGTTAGCGAGGGTTGGAGCTATGGGGACAGCGTTTGTATCAACGCCTCCCGAAGGAGCGGCAAGACAAAATAGTCCACGACATGCAGCGGCAACGGCGGCAGTTCCTGAAGGTCCAAGCGGAGCAAGAGACACAGGAGCACAAGCAAGGGTTGATAGAGCGAGGCAAAGCAGAAGGGATCATCGGCAATCACCGGAACTTGACGACGAGGATATGTGCGGCTTACCATGCTTCACGAGGAGAGTCCGAAAAACTCGAGTCCCCTCAAGATTTAAGTTGCCTGATCACTTCAAAAAATTCGACGGCTTGCAAGATCCAGAGGATTGGCTAATTGATTACCTCGAGACGGTGAAGTTAACTGGAGGAACTAGAGCAACAGCCATGCAAAGTATTCAGGTGCACTTAAGTGGAGCCGCACGATCTTGGATCAAAAAACTTCCGCCAGGATCTATCGACAGCTGGGAAAGTTTCGAGGACGTATTCGTCAAAAACTTCAGGTCCACGTGCAAAAAAACCTGCGTCGTTAGAAGAGTTGAGAGCGTGTCGACAAAAGCCAGATGAGTCAATGAGAAAATATATCCAAAGGTGGAACATCATAAAAAACTCGGCAGAAAATATATCTGACGAGAGAGCAATAGATGCGTTCGTCGCAGGAATCAGGCGTGGAGATTTTGTCGAGGACTTGGGAAGGACCAATCCAAAGACAGTATCTGCGTTGATGGAGATAGCAAATAGATGGGCAGATGGAGAAGACGCTGTCCACAATACACGACACGAGTCGCCGGAGGAGGACCGTGGTCGAAATTATCAATCGAGGCGACGATTTCCTCGGCGGATCCGAACTATGACGCCCCGGGGAAAATTTCGGCAGGATTTCGGGCAAACACAGGAGGAAACAACAGACATGATTATCAGAGAAGCAATGAGCAGCGAAGCGATAATAGGGACGACTCCCGCAACAGACAAAATAGTGGGCCAAGGTTTCCAAGACCTTTTGTGTCCCCCGAAGAAATGCTGAACGGACCGTGCCGTATGCATTTTTTCCTCGACAAGAACGGGAAAAGACAGTCAGTGGCACCCGCGGAAAGACCGTCGAAATTTTCAAGCAATGTTCAGATGTGCGAAAACGCTCACGCTCGAGCAGCACGAGAGAAATCCTCGGGAGCCCGGGAGCGAAGTTCACCTACCGCCACCTCCCGCGATTACGGACGACAATCGGCATCGGCTCGGAATAGCGGCAGCACCTCCACCACCACCTTATGTCGATCCTAACTCAAACGGAGCGGTGTCGATGATTCGAAGGGAAGGCCGTCCCACGGAACTCAAAAAGTAATCTCGAGACAGGTGTTCATGGCGGAGAAAATGCCTCCACCAACGAGTTGAGTACCTCAATTGGTCGGGGCAAGACATCGGCTTCACCATAGCGGATCATCCGCGAGCAAGTTCCTCGACCAGGGCGGTCAGCACTTATTCCGCCGCCAGTTATTGCGGGCTTTGATGTTTCTCGAGTATTCATAGATGGTGGCAGCAGCTTAAACCTTATGTATGCGGATACATTGAGGAAGATGAACATATCCTTAGCAAACTTGAAGCCAACAGACACAAGGTTCCACGGCATCACACCGGAGAAACCAAGTTACCCATTGGGGAAGATCAACCTCGACGTTCGGTTTGGAACCCGAGAAAATTATAGAATCGAGAAACCGGAGTTTGAAGTCGTGGATTTTCCATCGCAAGTACCACGCTTTGTTGGGACGACCAGCATATGCTAGATTTATGGCAGTACCACACTATACATACCTGTTGTGGAGATTGCCCGGACTCCAAGGGACCAATCACGGTCAAAGGGAGCTTCGCCTTAGCCGATAAGTGCGACAAGGATTTCCATCGGTTATCGAAACTTTCGGGATGCAAGCTGAGTATTTGGCGTCGAAAAGTATGACTCGATTACGACGTATCGCCGGACGTTGGAAGGCCAAATAAAGAATCAACTTTCAATACAGAGAAAAATTCTAAGGAGGTGCGAGATTCACCCGACGGACCCGAAAAAGACGACATCTATTGCAAACAACATGGATATCGCATAGGAAAGCGCGCTCGTCGAGTTCCTCCGTGAGAACTGGAAAATTTTCGCATGGTGTCCAGCTGACATGCCAGGAGTACCCAGGGAACTTGCCGAGCACCACCTAAATCTAGATCCAGTAGCAAGACCAATCAAACAACCTTTGCGGCGTTTTTCGGAACCAAACCGCAAAGCTATGCTGTCAGAAATCAATCGACTACAAGAAGCTGGTTTTATCAAAGAGATATTCACATAAGCCACATGGGTAGCAAATCCTGTGATGGTGCCAAAGAAAAACACTAAGGTCCTTCGCATGTGCGTCGACTTTACGTGTCTAAATAAACATTGTCCAAAGGATCACTTTCCCCTCCCAAGGATCGATCAAATTATCGACTCCACGGCTGGATGCGAACGTCTTTCCTTCCTGGACGCGTATTCTGGTTATAACCAGATCAGACTGAAAGAAGAAGATGAAGTAAAGACCGCGTTTATTACACCTTACGGCGTGTTTTGTTACAGAACAATGCCCTTTGGTCTAAAAAATGCGGGAGCAACATACCAGAGGATGATGCAGAAGTGTTTGGCGACACAGATTGGAAAAAACGTGCAAGTATATATCGACGATGTCGTCATAACATCAAAAAAGGGGACAACACTGATCGAGGATCTCAAGGAAACTTTCGACAACCTCAACAAATTTTGCCGGGGAGGGAAGGTAAACGGCACTCACACATTGGCAAGCCCGGCAACTAAGCACTTTTCCTCCCTCGTCAACTACGCGCCAAGCACTTTTCTGGCGCCGTTGCCGGGGAGGAAAGGTAAAAAGGCACTCATACTCCGGTTCCGGTAACAGTACTTTTCTCGGCGCCATTGTGTTTGTGCTCGAAGCTATTTCCTTTAGATCCCGCAATTGCATCTTTTTGTTTCTTGTTTACACTAGTTTGGCATAATGGACAACAATGAGCTTCTTATTCTATTTCCTGATTTAAAACATGGATTGTTTGATGCGAAAATTAAAAAACCTATGGAATCTTATTTGCATGCGGGTAGTAATATTAGTATGAACGCTTTGAACACCATTGTTGATAATGATATAGAAATTTCTAAGCTTGGGGAAGCTGGTTTTCATGATCTTTTTAGTCCCCCAAGCATTGAGGAGAAAATTTTCTTTGATGATACTTTGCCTCCTATTTCTGATGATTATAATGAAAGTGGTCTTTTGGTACAACCTACTATGGAGAGTAAATTTTATTGTGATTATACTATGCCTCCTACACTTGATGAGAATAATAATGATAGCTACTTTGTTGAATTTGCTCCCACTACAACTAATAAAATTGATTATGCTTATGTGGAGAGTAATAATTTTATGCATGAGACTCATGATAAGAATGTTTTATGTGATAGTTATATTGTTGAGTTTGCTCATGTTGCTACTGAAAGTTATTATGAGAGAGGAAAATATGGTTGTAGAAATTTTCATGTTACTAAAATGCCTCTCTATGTGCTGAAATTTTTGAAGCTACACTTGTTTTATCTTCCTATGCTTGTCACTTTGCTCTTCATGAACTTGTTTATTTACAAGATTCCTATGCATAGGAAGCATGTTAGACTTAAATATGTTTTGAATTTGCCTCTTGATGCTCTCTTTTGCTTCAAATACTATTTCTTGCGAGTGCATCATTAAAACTCGCTGAGCCCATCTTAACGGCTATAAAGAAAGAACTTCTTGGGAGATAACCCATGTGTTATTTTGCTACAGTACTTTGTTTTATATTTGTGTCTTGGAAGTTGTTTACTACTGTAGCAACCTCTCCTTATCATGTTTTTGTGCCAAGTAAAGTCTCTATTGTAAAGTTGATGCTAGATTTGGATTGCTGCGCAGAAACAGCATTGCTGTCTGTCACGAATCTGGGTCTAATTCTATGTAGGTAACTCAGAAAATTATGCCAATTTACGTGAGTGATCCTCAGATATGTACGCAACTTTCATTAGTTTTGAGTTTTTCCATTTGAGCAAGTCTGGTGCCATTTTAAAATTCGTCTTTACGAACTGTTCTGTTTTTGACAGATTCTGCCTTTTATTTCGCATTGCTTCTTTCGCTGTGTTGGGTGGATTTCTTTGTTCCATTACCTTCCAGTAGCTTTGAGCAATGTCCGAAGTGTTAAGAATGATTGTGTCACCTCTTAACATGTGAGTTTTTTATTATGCACTAACCCTCTAATGAGTTTGCTTAAAGTTTGGTGTGGAAGAAGTTTTCAAGGGTCAAGAGAGGAGGATGATATACTATGATCAAGGAGAGTGAAAGCTCTAAGCTTGGGGATGCCCCGGTGGTTCACCCCTGCATATTTCAAGAAGACTCAAGTGTCTAAGCTTGGGGATGCCCAAGGCATCCCCTTCTTCATCGACAACATTATCAGGTTCCTCCCCTGAAACTATATTTTTATTCCGTCACATCTTATGTACTTTACTTGGAGCGTCCGTTTGTTTGTTTCTATTTTTGTTTGTGTTTGAATAAATTGGATTACATCATGCTTGTGTGGGAGAGAGACACGCTCCGCTGGTTCATATGAACACATGTGTTCTTAGCTCATAATATTCATGGCGAAGTTTCCTCTTCGTTAAATTGTTATATGGTTGGAATTGGAAAATGATACATGTAGTAAATTGCTATAATGTCTTGGATAATGTGATACTTGGCAATTGTTGTGCTCATATTTAAGCTCTTGCATCATATGCTTTGCACCTATTAATGAAGAAATACATAGAGCTTGCTAAAATTTGGTTTGCATAATTGGTCTCTCTAAAGTCTAGATAATTTCTAGTATTGAGTTTTGAACAACAAGGAAGACGGTGTAGAGTCTTATAATGTTTACAATATGTCTTTTATGTGAGTTTTGCTGCACCGGTTCATCCTTGTGTTTGTTTCAAATAACCTTGCTAGCCTAAGCCTTGTATCGAGAGGGAATACTTCTCATGCATCCAAAATCCTTGAGCCAATTACTATGCCATTTGTGTCCACCATACCTACCTACTACATGGTATTTCTCCGCCATTCCAAAGTAAATTGCTTGATTGCTACCTTTAAATAATTCAAAATTTATCACCTCTGATTTGTGTCAATGTTTTATAGCTCATGAGGAAGTATGTGGTGTTTTATCTTTCGATCTTGTCATTTACTTCTGACGGACTTTCACAATGGACTAGTGGCTTCATCCGCTTATCCAATAATTTTGCAAAAAGAGCCGGCAATGGGGTTCCCAGCCCGATTAATTAACTTGCATTAATAATTCTCTTCACATGTTTTGCTCGATTCATCGGTAAGCAACTTAATTTTGCAAATAGACACTCCTTCATGGTATGTGATTGTTGGAAGGCACCCGAGGATTCGGTTAGCCATGGCTTGTGTAAGCAAAAGGTTGGGAGGAGTGTCATCCATAAATAAAGAAAAACTAAACTAAAGTACATGTGTAAACAAAAGAGAAGAGGGATGATCTACCTTGCCGGTAGAGATAACGTCCTTCATGGGAGCCGCTCTTGAAAGTCCGGTTGATGAGGTAGTTAGAGTGCCCACTACCATTCGTTGACAACAACAAACACCTCTCAAAACTTTACTTTTATGCTCTCTTTATGTTTTCAAAAACCAAAGCTCTAGCACAAATATAGCAATCGATGTTTTTCCACTTTGAAGGACCTTTCTTTTACTTTTTATGTTGAGTCAGTTCACCTATCTCTCTCCACCTCAAGAAGCAAACACTTGTGTGAACTGTGCATTGATTCCTACATACTTGCATATTGCACTTGTTATATTACTCTATGTTGACAAACTATCATTGAGATATACATGTTACAAGTTGAAAGCAATTGCTGAAACTTTATCTTCCATTGTGTTGCTTCAATATCTTTACTTTAAATTATTGCTTTATGAGTTAACTCTTATGCAAGACTTATTGATGCTTGTCTTGAAAGTACTATTCATGAAAAGTCTTTGCTTTATGATTCACTTGTTTACTCATGTCATTACCATTGTTTTGATCGCTGCATTCATTACATATGTTTACAATATGATCAAGTTTATGATGGCATGTCACTCCGTAAATTATCTTTGTTATCGTTTTACCTGCTCGGGACGAGCAGAACTAAGCTTGGGGATGCTGATACGTCTCCGACGTATCGATAATTTCTTGTGTTCCATGCTACATTATTGATGATACCTACATGTTTTATGCACAATTTATGTCATATTCGTGCATTTTCTGGAACTAACCTATTAACAAGATGCCGAAGTGCCAGTTCCTGTTTTCTGCTGTTTTTGGTTTCAGAAATCCTAGTAACGAAATATTCTCGAATCGGACGAAATCAAGACCCAGTGTTCCTATTTTCACCGGAAGCATCCAGTAACACCCGAGAAGGACCGGAGGGGGCCACAGGCCACCTGGACCATAGGCCGGCGCGGCCCGTGCCCCGGCCGCGCCGCCCTATGGTGTGGCCACCCCTTCGACCCTCTTGCGCCGCCTCTTCGCCTATATAAAGCCCCCGGATCGAAAACCCCGAGGCGAAAAACCACGATACGGAAAACCTTCCAGAGCCGCCGCCATCGCGAAGCCAAGATCCGGGGACAGAGTCTCTGCTCCGGCACCCGCCGGAGCGGGGAAGTGCCCCTGAAGGCTTCTCCATCGACACCGCCGCCATCTCCACCGCCATCTTCATCACCGCTGCTGCTCCCATGAGGAGGGAGTAGTTCTCCATCGAGGCTCGGGGCTGTACCGGTAGCTATGTGGTTCATCTCTCTCCTATGTGCTTCAATACAATAATCTCATGAGCTGCCTTACATGATTGAGATTCATATGATGATGCTTGTAATCTAGATGTCATTATGCTAGTCAAGTGAGTTTTACTTATGTGATCTCCGGAGACTCCTTGTCCCACGTGTGTAAAGGTGACAGTGTGTGCACCGTGTGGGTCTCTCAGGCTATATTTCACAGAATACTTATTCACTATTGAAGAGCATGGTGAAGTGCTTATTTATATCTCTTTATGATTGCAATATGTATTGTATCACAATTTATCTATGTGCTACTCTAGTGATGTGTTATTAAAGTAGTTTTATTCCTCCTGCACGTGTGTAAAGGTGACGAGTGTGTGCACCGTGTTAGTACTTGGTGTATGCTATGATCATGATCTCTTGTAGATTGCAAAGTTAACTATTGCTATGATAATATTGATGTGATCTATTCCTCCTACATATGCATGAAGGTGACAGGGTGCATGCTATGCTAGTACTTGGTTTAGTCTTTTGATCTATCTTACACTAAAGGTTACTAAAATATGAGCATTATTGTGGAGCTTGTTAACTCCGGCATTGAGGGTTCGTGTAATCCTACGCAATGTGTTCATCATCCAACAAAAGTGTAGAGTATGCATTTATCTATTCGTTATGTGATCAATGTTGAGAGTGTCCACTAGTGAAAGTCTAATCCCTAGGCCTTGTTCCTAAATACGCTATCGCTGCTTGTTTCATGTTTTATCAGCAGTTACTATCGCTGCATTACTACCGACAGTAAAGCAGTAGTAATGCAGCAAGAGTAACGCATAGAAACAGTAAACAAGCAGCGATAGCAGTATTTAGGAACAAGGCCTAGGGATTAGACTTTCACTAGTGGACACTCTCAACATTGATCACATAACATAATAGATAAATGCATACTCTACACTTTTGTTGGATGATGAACACATTGCGTAGGATTACACGAACCCTCAATGCCGGAGTTAACAAGCTCCACAATAATGCTCATATTTTAGTAACCTTTAGTGTAAGATAGATCAAAAGACTAAACCAAGTACTAGCATAGCATGCACACTCGTCACCTTCATGCATATGTAGGAGGAATAGATCACATCAATATTATCATAGCAATAGTTAACTTCATAATCTACAAGAGATCATCATCATAGCATAAACCAAGTACTAACACGGTGCACACACTGTCACCTTTGCACACGTGCAGGAGGAATAAAACTACTTTAATAACACATCACTAGAGTAGCACATAGATAAATTGTGATACAAACACATTGCAATCATAAAGAGATATAAATAAGCACCTCACTATGCCATTCAACAAGTGAATAAGTATTCTCATGAAATATAGCCTAAGAGACCCACACGGTGCACACACTGTCACCTTTACACACGTGGGACAAGGAGTCTCCGGAGATCACATAAGTAAAACTCACTTGACTAGCATAATGACATCTAGATTACAAGCATCATCATATGAATCTCAATCATGTAAGGCAGCTCATGAGATTATTGTATTGAAGTACATAGGAGAGAGATGAACCACATAGCTACCGCATACAGCCCCGAGCCTCGATGGAGAACTACTCCCCCTCATGGGAGCAAGCAGCGGTGATGAAGATGGCGGTGGAGATGGCAGCTGTGTCGATGGAGAAGCCTTCCGGGCACTTCCCCGCTCCGGCAGGTGCCGGAACGAGACTCCCGTCCCCTGCATCTTGGCTTCGCGATGACGGCGGCTCGGAAGGTTTTCCGTATCGTGGTTTTTCGCCTCGGGGTTTCGCGACGGAGGCTTTATATAGGCGAAGAGGCGGCGCAGAGGGTCGAAGGAGTGGCCACACCATAGGCCGGCGCGGCCAGGCCCAGGCCGCGCCACCCTATCATCTCGGGCCCACGAGCCCCTCCGGCGGCTCTCGGTGTTCTGGATGCTTCCGGTGAAAATAGGAACCTCGGTCTTCGTTTCGTCCAATTCCGAGAATATTTCGTTACTAGGATTTCGAAACCAAAAACAGCTAGAAAACGTGAACCGGCACTTCGGCATCTTGTTAATAGGTTAGTTCCAGAAAATGCACGAATATGACATAAAGTGTGCATAAAACATGTAGGTATCATCAATAATATGGCATAGAACATAAGAAATTATCGATACGTCGGTGACGTATCAAGCTCCCGTAGACATCAGTGGCCACTTTCATGAATATCTTGAAACTTACGTTTAGAAGGCATATAGGTCTGTACTGTTGAATCCTTTCTGCCTCCTTAACCTTTGGTAACAAGATTACCTCACCAAAATTTATACGAAATAATTCTAATTGTTCAACGTGTAAAACGCCGAACATCTGTAGAAGGTCGACCTTCATGGTGTCCCAAAAAGTCTGATAAAACTCAGCGGAAAAGCCATCTGGCCACAGAGCTTATTGTGTTCCATTTGAAAAATGTTTTTTTTACTTCTTCCTCTGTGTAAGGAGCCGTCAACAAATCATTCTCCGCCATGAAAACTTGGCGAATATCGACTACTTGGGTTTTATCCAGGGAAAAAGAGCTCTCCTCTGGTGCTTCAAATAAACCTTTGTAGTAATTTGTAATATATGATTTGAGTTGTTTATGGCCATCAATCACCCCCTCATCTTGAAGTAGAGACTGAATACGTTTTTTTCATGTGACGGCCATCGCCAATTCCATGACAATATTGTGTCCTCCCGAAGGATATCTGCTAATTGAGCATTGGACTGACTTTGTGGGTCAATCTCCTGACTCAATAGCAGTCTCACTTCAGCGAGAGCCTCCAACTCAAAGAATATTATGGCTGATAAGCGAAACTTTCTTTTTTAAGAATATCAGCAACATGGCTAGCCCATTCAAAAAGGTGTTTGCGTACAACACGCATCTTATTATTCCACCTTAATATCGGGGTGTTACCGGCAACCGGTCTTTCCCATATATCTTTGACCATAGCCTGAAAATCATCATCCATCCAAGTTCAAACTTGAAAGGAGGCTTACACGGCGGTCTTGGTACTCCAGTTGTCAACAATATAGGGCATGGTCAGACAGTTTTTCAATACGTTCTAAGTGCGAACCGACACCATTGGAACTTTATCTTCCCAATCTGTGCCCATTAACACACGGTCTAGTTTCTCGTATGTCGGGTTAGGTAAACTGTTAGCCTATGTAAACTGTCGACCAGTCATTGAAACAGAAAAAATCTAACGATGAAAATCATATAAAATTCTATAAAATTCTTCAGAATCAAACAGGCCTTGCAATTGAACTGGTGGGGAAAGACCTGGTTGTTCTGCCCCTGTCTGCCTCTACTCCGGCAATGCGACCTCGACGAGATCGATCGGAGGCTCGGAGCCACGGGGCAGCAGCGATCAACCAGTTAAGATCAGCATCGTGGGGTCATACACTTGAACAGGTGGCGGCTATAACGGGTTAGTACGGGTGAACCGGTCTGCGTCTCCAGTCGCCAACCATGCGTTAACACAGCTCCATTATTCTCTTTTTTGCAGCAAAAATAATGGAGAGGCAGCGTCTTGCTTCGTGTGTTCTTGCAGTGGCAACAGCAGGACAGGAGCTAGCGCTTCGGGTTTTTTACAGGGTGCAGGCAGCTTTATGCGTGCAAGCATCCAAATTACGCTTTTTTGCTCATGCACAGATAACATTGTTTTGTTATTTTAACGTGTACCGTGGTACTAGCCTCGTCCAAACTAGCAGGATGTCATATTGCTTGTAAATTTTAAATTTGTAATGTTCTTCTGGGAGGTTGAGCTAGGATTGGAGTTTACCTTGCAAACAAACCGATTTAGCACGCGCGTGAGCGGCTCTGGGCTGTCCAGCTGCTCCCTTTTTACTTGGTCCAAGGTGTCTACCCCTCACCGACCTGCCTGGCTGCCTCTGTCGTGGCTCCTGGCGCCAAGCCAAACGAAAAGTCATATGGTGTCATTTCTATTGAAGTGGTTGAGATTCATCCTCCACAAATAATTACTCATTCGGTTATGTCGAAATAATCATTTTGGATGAAAATAAGGTCAAATGCTTTACAACTTTGACTAGTGTTGCATTTAAATTCTTTGATTGAATGCCCCAAAGTCATACTTCCACAATATGCTAGTCCTCTTAAATATTTTATAAATAGGTTATAAAAGATGTTAATTCTAAAAGCAACACTTCCAAAAACAAAAACAAAAAATGTACAAGCAGCAAGGATCCTCGCCCGACCGAAAATCATGGTTTTTTTTTTTACTTTGGAGAAAATCCGAGTTCAAAAAACTTCAGCAAAGTCATTGCCATGTACAACCAACCAAAGCCACACATTGGGATTTAACACTAAAAATCGCGACTAGTCCACCTCTGCTGCCACGCCATCTTGCCAAGGCTCTACTGTGAGTCACCAAACGCCCGACACATAGGAAGCCTCTCAGCCATTACAAACCTCGGATCGTAGCTACCATGACTTTCTCCACCTCTATTAATACCATGGGAATCTATATTGACACACGACCCATGGCACCAACAATAAAGCGAAGCTTCACGTCGCGCCCTCATACAAGTGTCAATGCCACGCCATCGATTCTGATCTAGATATCCAGTGGCGCTGTGCGTCAATCAGCGGAGATCTCCGAGAGGAAGACGGGAACTCGTTGGTGTTCAGGTTGAGGAGGAGACATAAAGCAGATCAGCGACTTGGAGCTAGAAGATCAGCAGGTTGAAACCACGTTTATTCGCACATATCGCCTACGTGCAACCCCCAACCAGGACGCCGTAGCCAATGGCAGATCTAGGTGGGATCCTAGACACGCGACCAGCCACCTCCACCCGCATCAGCTCCCATGGAGGCCACCCCAGGAAGGTTACCGCCGCATGGCTGGGGCTCCGCCCTGACCACCGCTCGTATCCTCCTCCGCGGAAGGCTCCTCTGTTAAGTCACCACCGCAACTCTCACTCCCCCGTGCCTTCGGCAACAGGGACCACCACTACCGAGGCCCACGATACCGTGCGGCGGCCAGGATGCCACCCGGAGGAGCTCTTGGCGGTCGTTAGGGTTTCGCCCAAGTGGCACCTTGGGGGATGGCACAAGACCAAGCTATTTGTTTTGTCAGCAATCTTTAATTATATATTAATAATCGTTTTGATTATTCCATCTCTTGTACTTTTGATAATGAATCAATAGAGGCACATCACCATTGTTTAAATAAAGGACCCCAATATTAAGCGAATATTTCCCATAGCAAACGATTTTGGACCAACCAAAAATTGCCATGTATATTCTGATGGCAGTTGCCATCGACCGTTCGCCAAAAAAAATTGACGGCCGACAAATCTGCCGCTCCAGAAGACTATAATCTGAATACCCGCTCGTTATAATTTTCCTAAATAAAAAGAGTTGGCCAAACGAATAGGTTAGGCCCGCCGGTAGAGATGATGACGAGAGAAAAATAGCTGAAAATGTAAAGTGGGTCTTTAACTCTTCGATCATTTTTTCGTATCCACGTGTACCAAAACTTCTCTGAGCTGTGAGAAAAGACGTGAACAGTTCACATATCAGCCTCAGTTCGTACACAATTTCGTACACAAAGAAAGGTACTCCGATCCGGAATAGATCGAAACCATATATTCGAACAGAGACGTAGCCAGCATTGGTCGAGGAAGTCAAGCGCGCGAAGGGGATGTCTTCTCCGTCGTCGATTTCAAGCCTAGATTTGTGCGCGCGCGCGTCGCTGCTACGTACTCCGGCGTGTCGGTGTCGCCTCCGGTGATCCGGTCGGCCGGGAAGGTACGCTTTGAGCGTACGAATCCGTGCTGTTCCGTGCAGGGTGCCCGCCCGCGCGAGCCATCACGTTCGGTTGGGGAGGGAACGGGTCGATGCGTCTGGTCATTTTCCGGTCGGAAGTTCAGGTAATTAAAGCCATGAGATCATGAGAAAGATCCCTCCGATCTTCCGCGCGCGTCTAGATGCAAGAAAGTTGTCACTGCTGACTGCTGAGTAGTCAGAAGAAGATCCACTGCTCTGTCTGTATATACGATGCTTTGATCCCAGATCTGTCCAGTATGCGACTTGTATTGTACTAGTATATACCCACGTCATACCTGCCAACATGCAGATCTCAAAATTTCGGTATATACCTGCCAACATGCAGATCTCAAAAAGCTCCCAATTTCATAGTTCCAGACATAGGACATGCTTCACTTCAGAATCTCAATTTTTAGACTAATACGTGTGAAATTGCATGTTCTAGCCAGTTTAATTAAAAGATCGATCTGTTGAAATACACTAGGCAATCATATTCAACAATCACCCCCTCCCCCTCACTCATGTCTAAGCTGGTATTTTTTTTCGTTTCTTTACACTCATCGGGATCGTGAGACCGCAAATATTTATTTTTGGTATTGCGTTGGCTAGGATTTAAACCCAAGACCTTAACCCCGGAGGGTATTGATATGATCTCTGGACACAAAGATCTCCTCAATGGCAGCCCACGCATCCCTGCAGTGCTCAACGCCGAGAACATGAGCAAGTATATATGTCAGGGGACAAGGTGTTGAGCAGCCAACTAAAGACTTCAACGCCGAGAACATGAGCAAGTATGTCAGGGGACAAGGTGTTGAGCAGCCAACTAAAGACTTTTTGATCTCGTGAGAGCCAAACGCCACAGATGGCTTTCGGCACAATTGTTTTCTTTGGCTCACTATCTTCTGCCTCCACGGTTTTGTGCGATGCAGCGTTCGAGCCATCAAGTAACCCCATGACGAGTGCACTGCGAACAGCCGGTAGAACTTGCATCTTCCAGAGAAGGAAATTCGCCCACATGAGCTTCTCGGCGGGGGGAGTAAGATGACACCATCAGGATAGGAAGGGTAGGGTTTTTACTACCGATCGTAGTCAGCAGTGAGGTGGTTTTTTTAGGGGCGCACTGATCGTAGCCACCAACGTGAAGGTTTTGAGAATCGGCCGATTGAGATCGACACCGATCTAGGGTTTTGGTTTTCAAGATCAATAGCTACACAAACGGAAGAGCTAGCTTCGGTACCATATAATGTGGCATGTTTCAAAAAAAAAAAAAGCTAATCCATTAGAAAAGACTAGACAAATATCAATACGACTAAAAATTCTATAGCTAGCTTCGGTACTAGTATCTGATTAATTGGTGTCATGGGTCAAAGGGTGGATTAATTCTATAGTCCACTTTAGAAACAATCAACTCGTAGAAACAGGCACTGACACCACTATGCTTATAAGGGAATGGCCCCACTTCTCTTATTTAGCTAGCCCTGAGACGATGTGGTGGCTGCAATTAGCATGGACCAGTTACTAGCTTGTTCTTCGATTGCAGTCAAATGATGTATTTTCAGCGGGGCCCTGGCATGCAAAAGCATATCTGATATCTCCATCAAAAAGACTGCGTGTGAGACTTTTGGTGCCACGTTTGATTTCCAACTACCTCACGTGTCCAAGTGTCAACTGCCGAGACAACTGTATAACACCACTGCTGTAGGTGAGAGAACATGGACAGCCGTGCCGTCCGATAAACCCACTTCCTGAAACTGGCCTTTAAAAAAAAACGGTTGCACTTCCTGAAACAGACTTGCTCGCCATTCAACTAGTCTTATAAAATCCAAAATATTTGTTCATACAAGCAACAACGACAACATGACATGTACATATGGATCATGTCAACTTGCGTTAACAAATCACGGAAACATCACTGTTCCCCCTTCTACTGTTGACAAAAAGAACCCGGGTTACATTATGTAATTAAGCGCGATTGATGTATGCCGTGAATAGGCAGTACAATTCAACCAGCCCAAGGTCAATCTCATAGCCAGCTTGTTGTATACTATTAACGTACGTAATGCTGCCATCAGTTTATGTATCTAGAAGAACAATTGGTGTAATTCATAAATTTGTTTCTTCAAATTTTGACCAAACACGGATACCTTTCATACAATACGATACATCTTAACTTCCGAGTTCCATCCCGTCCCGCATCTAAGTGCTTCGCGCGCATGTATGTGGTACTAGTATCATATCAATCTTATTAACATGTTGGCCGATGTCACATTTCTTTATTGTTTGAATTGCAAATAATTCTTTTAATAAACAAAAGTAACAATGTAATAATAATCTTGAATAAATAAATAAACATTAACTTTTTAATTTGTATTATTTTTTAGTTTTTTAATCTCGGCCGGAGCATTAGTCCCGGTTCCCCAGCAGAACCGGGATTAAAGACACCTTAGTTCTGGGTCAAAGTATTTGGAGACTAATGAGTTGGGATCGAAGGCCTCTTTTCTAGTAGTGTTTCGTCCACGGATATGTTAGTTAAGCCATGCACAAAAATGATCATTTGGGTGACATGATAGATTGATGAGGAAGAGCGAGAATACAACTAACACTACACTAATGATCATATGAACGATGAGGGTACTCTCGTCGCCTATTCCAATTTTAGGCGGATCTCTAAAACCGGGTAAACATTTTAATATTCACTATGTCAACGTCGGCGACCATAGCTGCTCCCCATAATCCCAATTCAAACAATACTCGATACGTCAGGAGGTTACCATAAGTCCTGATTTTTCTAAAGCCGGGTGCTGCGTTGATGCCTCATCAACCAAGTGATAGTGATCGATACACCGTGGTGGCGGCGAAGTTTATGCCTGCAGAAACTGTTCGCGATCACATACTAATAGTCTAAGGAGATGGTAGCATAGTTTTTGGATTAAGCACGATGTTATGCTAATTGTCCACTGTGATGGAGCCCCTTGAGTTTTATTTTTCTCTAGTTTGACCGGTACACCGGTACAGCATATAAAGGGTCAAACTAAGCTACTATAGCATACAAAAGCATGCGTGCATGGTCTGACTTCATTATTATAGCCAATCATGGTGTACAGGCCATTGTGATGACTGATGATGCACGAGATAGCCACATTATTGGATGCACAAAAGCCACCATATGGTATATCTGTATATGCTTTAGAAAAGAATTATTGCCTAAGGTAAGAGTAAGAGGACAAATCAAACTAGTTTAGGTCAATGCTCGTAGATAGCAACATTTTGCTTAATATTTCTTCTGTGGGTGGCAATGGCATACTATCCTTAAGAAAGTATAAAATATAATTAAGGTGTATTTTGATTGTTAAAGTTCACGCTTTGGCCTTGGATTACTTCTACGGCAGATTTTACTAGTGACAATTAGAATCCAAGTATCATTTCTCTAAATATAACTTCTACATTTATTGGATTAAATTGTTGGTCAAGGAAATTGCATTTTCATATTCAAAGTACGAAAATTTCTTTTGGCTCGTAGATGTAGACGTGGTGATGCACCCACTGTCCAAAAAATATATTTTAAAATGTCTGAAAAAATCTAGGTGTACACCCCGACATTATATGTCCGCACACAAAATTTCATGAAAATGTGACATTTTCTATAACTTGTGTAGAAGGGACAATTTTGGGTGCTCCAAAATATTCTCTCTCGAGGTATTTTTAAAATCTTTTTTTGCACAATCCACATAAAACGTTCTTTTTCCACAAGTTTTTATGTGTGAACATAGCCTATTCAGATACCCACCCAGATTTTTTTTTCAATTTTTTTTAAATACATTTAATATGTTTTTTTATAACAGGTGTATTTGGACCTATGAGCCAAAACACCATGTCTACTTCAGAGTACCTCTTTTGTCTTGAAATAAGTGTACTTGCTAGAGTACATATACTATATTTTCACAAAAAAGAAAGTATATATATTGCGTATTGTAATCGTATTTTACCCTAACCCTAATTGGTCTTGACTAATATAAACCCTAGCTGGAACCCCACGTCATTATATGTGTGAGGCTTCCCTGAAAACCCTCTCCCTCACGTTTCTGGTATCAGCCTAAACCGATCTAAAGTTTTTTTTGACGGAAAACCGATCTAAAGCTCTAAATGGAGCCGACCTCCCCTTCTGTTGGCATGATGTAGCGCCTCACCCCTATCAATGGGATCAATGGTGCGATCGTCCCGTCCTCTAGCATCGTTCCACCTGCCGGCACCCCGCACCAACATTCAGCCCCGTGGTCCTCTCCTTCCAGGCGGCCAAGTACACCAAGTGGGCGATCTACATGTGTGTGCTCCTCATCCGTGCCGGTCTTCTCGGTCACATCAACGACACCATCGTTGTTGCACCCACCAACGCCACCCGAACCTCCAATGACTACACCATCCTCAACATCCTACACGCAGCCATCAATGAGGGCATCGCTGGCATGATCCTCGCGAGGGATCAAACCACCCGTGTTAGCTCTGGCTCGCCACCCTCGAGCTCTTCTCTGCCAACTAGGCCATCTTTATATACTCCCTCCTTTCCAATGAATAAGGCACCCTTGTTTTTTGTGTTTTTTCTTCGACAAAGAATTACTCCAAATATATAAAGATTGTTGGCATAAAATCAATATCATTAGAAAGTATTTTTTAATACGAATCCAAAGATACCAGTTGTGTACAATATAATCAAGATATTGTTGCTCAAATTTTTAAGTTAAACTTTATCTTGAAATCATGTGCACCTTATTCATCGAAATAGATGATGTAGCTAGAGAAGTAACAACATTTATGACACCAGTTTAGTATCACTAGACCCGTTTTGAAATGTAGTTTTATATTATGGGGGAGTATGTTGCTAATATTTTCAATAAAGTTGGTCAAATTTTTCTTGACTTAGGACAAAAGCTAAAAGTGACAAAGGAAATAGGAAATAAAAAAAATCCGATGAAGAGGACTTACTTTTGGACGAGAGTAGTATAGAAGAATCTGATAGCAGAAAAAAGACTACTAGTTCTTACATCTTTGAACAGAATTTGTGTGGTCTGGACTTGTGCTTAGGTGGCAAAGTGCAGCCAATTCAAAAGCAGGGAGAGTCAAAAGCCAGAATCCATCAACCATCCTTTGAAGCAGCCACCACGGAACCTATCATTCCCTTCAATGGCCATTGACTGATTGTGGTGCTGCGTTTTTCCTCCCCACGACGAGCGAAGTAAAGGTCCCTCGTCACACAGCTCAACCAAAAGCTCGTAGCCAAAGCGCAAAAGCATTGCATGCATCTTCGCCTAACCACGTACGCTGCTTTCCAGGCCTTTCTGTTCATCAGCCGCTAGCCATGGAGAGTGGACACCAGCTGCGTGCAGCAATGGTTCGGATAAAAGACGAGGTCGATCGGCTGTGCACGGTGCCGTCCGACCATCAGATGAACGATTGACGGTCGAGGTCCTGTGTTCTATAAACGGAGGGCAGCGTCAGCCGTGAGACACCGAGGCTGCGTTGTTTTTTGGAAAAGCCCATCAATTTGTCTACTTTTTTTTCTTTACGCTGACGGAATATTCGAAGCATGTAACTTTTGTCTAAGATACATGGGGAGCCTATGTGTTGAAGCTGCACCGGTGCCATCAAGCTTCATAAACTCGCGTGTAGAATTGAAGGGTTGAAGCCATCAAGCTTCATAAACTGAACCGTGCGAGTACCGGCGACGAAGTTACTTGCGTGTCTGTTGTTTCGGCCATCAGATGTACTACTCGTTCAGTAGTGGCTGCCCTAGAATTGAAGAGTGGCGCGGTGATGCATTTAGGTTCATGGCCACATGAACTGATAAACACTGCATTTTATTGGGCAATGTTTGTAATAAGTCCCCGGTTGCAGTTGGACCAGTGAATCGATGGGATGGAGTTTGGGTGAGGACAAGGGCAGCAGGCAGGCAGGTAGATCTCCATGTCTGGGGGATCTCCTGCACCATGGATCTGCTCCCTGAGCTGAGCGAGCTGGCATGGAAATTTTAAGATGGCGGTCAAATACCGTAGCTGCGGCTTGCAAGTTGCGACTGATCACGTGCCAAGAAAAGGAAAGAAGCGGCAGCGAGATGCATCCATTCATTGGTGGGCCAACGTTGGGCTTATTTGATGGCGGAAATTGAAAAGGGAAGGAGTTGTAGGGAGGTACTATACACCGACCGGGTCGGTGCGGATGGGGTGCCGCACAACCCCGACCCGGCGGTTCTGTAGTGGGCCGCGGCCCATCAGGTAAGTTCGTTTTTGTTTTTCTTATTCTAGTTTTCTTTTCTGTTTACATATTTTCGTTATTTAAAAAGCAGAAATATTTTTAAATTTGTTTAATTTAAAATCCGAAAGTTTCAATTTTTATGAATTTTTAAAAATAGTATTTTTTCAAAAAATAAATTTTAAAAAAACAATTTTCAGAATTTAAACATTTGCAAATTTGAACATTTTTTTAGATTGAACTTTTTTAAAAAAATTGAATTTATGTTAAAATTTGAACATTTTTCGAACATAAACATATTTTAAATTTGAATATTTTTCAATATGAACATTTTTCAACTACGAACAATTTTTTAACGTTGAACATTTTTTAGATTTGAATATTTTTAAATTTTGAATTTTTTTAGTTTTGAATAATTTTAAAGTTTGAACATTTACAAAATTGAACATTTTTTAAATTTGAACTTTTTACGAATTTGAAAAAAAGGAAAAGGAAAAAATCAAACAAAAAACAGGAAAAAGAAAAGAGAAAGAATAAACAGAAAACAAAAAAGAAAGAAAAAAGGCCAAAATGGGCCGGACCCAATACCCGACCAGGGGTGTACGGCATGCCGTACACACCGACCTGATCGGTGTATAGGGTTTGCCGGAGTTGCACCGCCCGGACGCCGTAAACGTGACAGTACACCCGTCCGTTTGTTAAACTAGGCCAACTGGCTTACCGGTTCATGGTGCAGGTATCGGGTCCAGGTGGGCCAAAAATCTGCTATTATGTGTCTTCAAAATTTTGGATAAATTTTTTCACATGTAAAGGACGCACGTATTTACATAAGTGCCAAATTACGTACCGAAATTTAAAAATATGTATCTTGGGGAAAAACAAGTTGACAATAAACAAGGAATCTTACAAGTTTTCGAAAGGCATGTAACTTAGGATACCATGTAACTTAAGAAAAGTTTCTAATTAGGGATCAACAGTACCCATGTTCTGAAAAATGAGTGAATAGCATAAAACCACCATTTTGATGGTGAAATTTACCGAACACCACCACTTTATGTTTGGGGGACAAAAAACCACCAGATTTTGCGAGGTTTTTTGCGGAATACGCTAAACGCGAATTGAACGCGAATTGACAGGGAATCTGATAGGTGGGTCCCATTGTCGCCGCTGAGGTGGCAACACACTAATGAACTTGATGATCCGGACACGGATCCCACTTGTCAGCTGCATTAAGAAACAAAAATATATTAAAAAAAAGTGGAACGCACGTATCCTCTATTCCGGCCGAGGCGCCCTGTCCTCCCCGCTCGACAAGCTCCCGCCGCCGAGGCTCCGACAGCTCCCGGCGCTAGCGCGGCCCTCGCCGCCGGCCGAGCCAACGCCGGCTAGGTAGCATCCGTACTCGACACCGGCCGCGGGCCCCGGCCGCCCCGCCTCACCATTGAGCGGATGCCGGCCGGCCGCGGCGTGGTTCGGCGTCGGCGAACGCCGGACATGGCGGCGGCACGGTTTGGGGGAGACCAAGCGGCGGGTGACCGGGTCCGGCGGCGGCGCGTTCAGGGGAGGCAGCGGCGGCGCGTTCGTGGAGGCGGTACGCGCTCGGCGCGCGCGAGGCGGAGAGGCACGACCCGACGCGGCGGACCGGCACATCCCGGCGTGCGGCCGGGCCCGTCGGAAGAGCGGAAGTGCCCGTGCCGCCCTCGCTAGGGGCCGACCCTTTGCTCCGCCACCGCGCCCGAGCTCTCTGTCAAGCGCCGCCGCCGAGCGCCTTCGCCGTGCTCGCCGTGCGCTCCCGGTGGAAGACGTGGCCTCGTCCTCACGGCAGGGCGGCGGGCGCAGCGACGCTCCTCGACTGCGAGCAAGGGCGTGGGGGCGCTGCTCGACTGCGATCAAGGGCCCGACGGCACAGCTCGACCGCGGCGGCGCTGCTCGATTGCGAGCAAGCGATGCGGTGCGCCGGCGCGGGTGCTGTAGGGGGCACGGTGGCGCGGGAGCTGGGGCCTGCCGGCGGGGGTGTGAAAGTGCATGGAGCCCCCATGTGTGGTTTTGGTAATTAATGACAATCCCTATGGACTAATGTTTGCATTGAGTTATATTTGTAGGA